>NC_141224.1:27300057-27620057 GCF_054856515.1 Filicampus tigris | reverse complement strand
ATTAAAATGTATTAAACTAACACGTCATTTTTTTATTCTTGAGGAAAACACAGACAAATTACATTGTCTTACTACATTTGAATCATGTGCAACCGATGTACATGTTAAAATTAAGTTAATCCAAGGGATATTTTTTTTTCCAGTGTAGATGTGGTATTTGAGAGTTGAGCGGTGCGTTATTTCAGTGCATTCAGCGGACACGCTCGCTGTGTCGCTGTTTTAACCATTCAAATTTGGCAGAGTTGTTAACAACCCTTTTCTCTGTGTGTTAATTTCACAAGACATATCTATTCTCACTTTTCATGGACTTCTTCCCAATGTCAACAAGGTCTTCCTATACAAACATTTGCAACAATTTAAGCCATGCTGGGATCTACTTAATAGCATGTGCGAATAAGAATGATGAAAATCAAGATGACAGTAATAATGGTCAGAGCTGAAAATAAAAAGATAAGACCGGCAAAGACAGGATCAGTCAACGGAAGGACTTCATTCACCTCTGATGGGATCATATTGGAGCTACTAAGCATGTAGCCCAAACTCCAACCAACACTGGTGTTCTTCACCTGAAAAGATTCAAAAAACATAAATATGTTAAATGATGCAGCTATTAATCATCTAATTGAACTTTTACTGGCTTGTAAAATTAAAAAAATAAGTAAATAAATAAAGCCTGTCAAAAAGTTGTAGTGTTCCAGCTCAAAGATGAGTCATAAAACCCAAATCTCCATTACAATTCCTGTAATGAATTCAAGTGTGTCTGTATGGAACAGTTGCCCGAAAGCCTCCCAGACACCCAGAGGCAATGAACAGCACACAGAGCTTCTTGTTAGTTGGATTGTCATTTGGGAACACTGCCAGCTGTTAAAGAACATCACTTGTGTGTGAGCTGCTATGCAATGTAAAAATTGCCAACTACTTTGTTTTCTCTTGTATCACACATGAGGAATCCCATTCATTGGAGGGGGCTTCGTTACAGGGGGAAAAAAAGGAGCCATATCCTCGGGGCATTCTGAAGCAAAACAGTTCCTGCCTTTCAATGTTTTCAGTGCAGATGATAAGCATGTAATCTGTCGGATGGGTGGCACCATTGACAATGCGTCTGGAACAGCTAACGAGTGGTGACAGCACAAGCACATTATTGCTCATCAACTTGGTGTCATCTCATACACGGTACTTTGGTGCAAGTCTTTGCACACACACAGTAAACACGAAACAGTGAACATGAAATAGACGGATTGGGATGATCTTTACTCATTGAACTTACCTCTTTTTGAAAGTGAATGTCTTTCCACGTATTTGTGTCAAATTTGTAACCGTTGGTCAGCAAAATGAAGAGGTAATGAGTTGCAAAGCAGTAGGTGCGAAGGTATTTGTCTGAGACCCAGCTCTTTTGAATTCTCAGCTAAAAAGGAAGGAAGGAATTTGAAATGGTTATTTTGTGATTCGGATGACAAATGTTGCATATCAGCGATAAATGTCTTTGTTACAAATTGATGCTTTAACGTTTTAACGCATTTGGACATACTGTAGCTGCCACGAAGGCTGACCCTGAAGTCGCACAATTTTTATTTCAATCAAGAAATTATGCATCTCAAGGGGATGAAACTTCAGTCAAAACCTCTGTGTATTTCATGAGCACAAGCGGGAGGACTAATGTCGCATGTTGTTCTGTTTTGATTTCTGTGCTTTCTTTTCAACAAGCATAAAAGAGAACATGAGTATAGAATTTACAAGAAACAAGCGGACACACATTCAAGCAGAATCTAGTGCCACCATAAACTTTGCTACTTTTCATAAGGTATACCAGAGTACCCAAAGAAAATCCACGCTAGCATGGGGAGAAAGTATAAACTCCACACAGGAGGCATTGAGCCTAGATTCAAACCTGAACCTCTTGACTGTTAGGAAGATGCGCTAACCACTACAACATGCCGTCCCAGCTGTTTTCACAAAGGCAAGGCAAGGCAGATTTATATAGCACATTTTATACAAAAGGTAACTCAATGTGCTTCACACAAAGACACAACACCTACAAGCATTTACAAACAAAACAGTTAGCAACATTCAGAAGCAAAGCAGAGAAAAGTACCTTGCAAAATGACCAGAATGTGCACTGACACCATTTAAACACAGGAACAGAAAACTTAAATAAAAAAAAACACTTAAAAGTAAAGTAAATAAGTAAGAGTATGTTTCTAAAAATAACCAAAAGAAAAAAATATCTTAAATTGTTTCGAGGCCGCAATCAAAGCTATGGGGGGCAAAAAGGAAAGTTTTAAACCTGCATTTAAAAGCATTTAAATTTGGTGCTGACTTCACTTCTGGTTGGCAGCTTATTCCATTTGTGTGCAGCATAATAGCTACAGTAAATGCATCTTCACCATGATTACTTTGAACTCTGGGCTCCACTAATTGACCCACGCCGGTAGATCTCTTAACCCTACTAGTTATATATTCAGTCATTTCTTTCATGTATTCAGGACCCAAACCATTCAGTATGTTATTGACCCGGCAGCAGAATTTTAAAATCTATTCTACAGAGCCAGTTTAAAGCCTTTTATACTCGAGTAATATGTTCTGATCTGTTTGTTTTGGACAGAACTTGAGCTGCAGCGTTCTGAATGAACTGCAGCTGCTTGATTCTCTTTTGACGGAGTCCGTTAACAAGACCATTTCAATAATCAAGTCTATTGGTGATAAAAGCATGGACAAGTTTTTCGCGGTCTGCTTGGACCATGCAACCCTTCAGTCTGGATAAGGTTCAGTCTGGTTTTTCAGCAGGTAAAAGGCTGTTTTAGGGATTTAATTTGTATGATATCTTAAAGTCAAGTATGAGTCGATCAGCGTCTATAGCCTTAATTTCCTTGCCAATAGTTAAGGCCAACAAGATCCACATTCATTTTTTGAAGGACAATGTACCAACGCGCTCCCACAGACATGAAGAATTTTGTCTTACTTTTCGATGACTTCAGTCTTCATGCCACTTTCTTTCCAAGGTCCGTTTGTTATGTCTAAGTGTGTGTCCTTGTATATATATGATATATAACTGTGTTAATTGTGTATGTTGTGTGTGCACAGATTTGTCTACTCTATAGTTAATAATCTAAATAGACTGCTGTCATAAATCAAAAACCAAAAGCTAGCCTGCTGGTGCGGTTGACAAAGTTCTCCACATTCCCACTCCCAACGAGCGCACCTGTTCCAATCAACTAGGCGTGTTCACAAGCCTGTAGGCGCACAATGCCTACTGGCTTGAACACAATTTTGCCAGTAGGTGGCACAATTGCTCAACCTAATTGAATTTAAAGCAAAATTATATTCAAATATTGGCTCCAACACAGTGACTGCAGGTGTTTTCTAATAGCAATCTTCTTATTTTATTGCAGAAAGCAATTACCTCTGTTTTTTTTTGTTTAGCTGAAGGAAATTTTGGTTCATCCAGTTGTTTATTTGCTCTGGACACAATATGTTAATTAAATTCATGTCATTCGGGGAGATATATAGCTTACCACATTGTGTGTCATCTGCATACAGTAACTGTGATAGCCAATATTGGTGTTCTGAAGCTTTTGACCCAAAGGTAACATATCCAGAATGAACAGAAGGGGTCCAACAACTAACACTTGAGGGACCCCATATATTGTGGGCATTCGATCAGATTCAAATTTTCCAATGGTAACTATTTTCCTCTAAGTAGGACCTGAACCATTTTAGACTGTTCCATTTAATCGCAGTGAACGGGAAATGGCAGTACATTCTCTCACGAGAATGGGAAGTTACCTCACTGATTACGACGTGAACACCGATAACGTGGCAGTATGTTCAGTAAAATTCCTCCTTCATCTGACGCTGGCTGCTGATTGGCCGTTCGCGAAGATTGATAACATGCGCATGGCTGAGCTCAAATGAACTGAGAAAAGAACAAATCACTTGAGGAAGTGATCCATTCACTCACATTCACTGAAAATATTCCTTCTTTTTTAATGAATCGTTCGCAAATGACCCAACACTACTAGTAATGTAAAAAAAGTAGGGCTGTCAGTTTAGTGCGCTATTCTCGGCGTTAATCCAACCCCCTTTTGACGCCGTCAATTTTTTTGATCGTGTGATTAAGGTTTCTATAGCAACCAGCGGGCGGCACGGTGGTCGACTGGTTAGCACGTCCGCCTCACAGTTCAGAGGTCGTGGGTTCGATCCCGGCTCCGGCCTCCCTGTGTGGAGTTTGCATGTTCTCCCCGTGCCTGCGTGGGTTTTCTCCGGGCACTCCGGTTTCCTCCCACATTCCAAAAACATGCATGGTAAGTTGATTGGATACTCTAAATTGGCCCTAGGTGTGATTGTGAGTGCGGATGTTTGTCTCTGTGTGCCCTGCGATTGGCTGGCAACCAGTTCAGGGTGTCCCCTGCCTACTGCCCAAAGACAGCTGGGATAGGCTCCAGCACACCCCGCGACCCTTGTGAGGAGAAGCGGTACAGATAATGGATGGATGGATAGCAACCAGCGGCTGCATTGATAATGGCTGCTGGTCACCGTGATCTATACATGTATAAAAAGCTTTAGAGGAGAGGAGGTGTTACATCTGCTTCAAAATATTGACGATGAGGATGAATTTCTCAGCTGACACATGCACGGCTGAGCCCCCCCGCCCCGCGGTGATAGACGTGACGTAGGCTATGCGTTGGTATTGTAATGCTCAAAAGTTGTTCTTCCTTATCTTCGGAAGCCGTGGTATGGTGGGTTACAATATAGGTTTGACTTTATGTATTTCTTCTGGCGTCTTCCTTGCTAAAGAGAACCGACACAGCAGGACAATGTTTTGTTGAGTCTTGTGAGTCAGACGTGAAGAGTCTTGCTCTAATTCACCTCTCCCTCTCGTTTCTTCTTAGCGCCGTACCAAACCAAATCCAAAAGGAATAAATACTTAAGCACAATATACATGTAACCGGGTGGTTAGTTGTTTTCTGAGTGACAGTGAACGTGTCCCCAGTGTCTCGCCGGACACACTCTCCCGTGTATTTAAATTAGCCCATGCACAACACCTGTGCATGCCGTAATCTTCGCGGACATTGCTGGGAAGCAATTGGCTCTTGTTGGTGCAACGGTCAGAGTGGCGGTTTGAGTTTGTTTGGCTTCAGTGCAGCAGGTAATCAAGATTTTAAGGTTTTTGTTTTGATCCAAACAACAGAAATCCTACAGCTGGTGTTCTCCATTTCAGTTCGCCGCTGCTGTTATGATTAAGCTGTCAACTATATTACTATTATCACCATACGCTCTCCAGTGTAATCATTCCAACCCGCTCTCAATGAGGTTAGTTTTTTTAAATAGGATAGATGAATTTGACACACTTTTAACAGAACCTTGATTGTGTTTGTTTGTTTGTTCGTTTGTTTGTTTGATTGGTTATATTGTATTAAGTTTGAGTTTGCAGTGTTTTGTTTGTGTGTTTGGTTATTTTGCATTTAGCTTGAGTTTGCAGTGTTTTGTTTGTTTTTCTATTAAAGTTACTTAAATTCAGGTTTGATTTGCAATGAAGTGTAAAATATTTACTAATTTAAAATAGACGAATGTATTTATCTTGATGTAACTTAAATAAATTGTTATTGTTGCCACTACTCTTGCTCGTTCTTATTTGTTGCCAGACCTACGTGCACAATTTAAAAGGGAAAAAAAAGGGGCTTTGCCTTCCGCTCGGTTACAAAGTGGCTTTGTCGACAGGATCTGGCAACCGAAGCAAAGTGTGGCTTTATTTCTGATTGGTTTGGTAGTGTTTACACTTTTTAAAACAATTTTAGCCTGCTTTGGGAGCGAATAGATTATTAAAGATAATAGTGAACAGCTTAATTAAACAGCAGCTGGCACGTCATGGGACACTGCTCGAGACCTCTGGCGTAAGGTGTTCCCCTCCTTGATCCCTGCCATGGCGGAAGAACTGCAGCTGCTGCGAGAGAAGATCAGAGAGTTGGAGACGGAGCAGGCCCAGCTGCAACAAGAGCGGGATGTTGCTCAAGCTGGCCAGAGTCGAGGAAACCACGCAGAGAACATGGACCGCATCATTTACCTGACCCGGGAAAGAAAGTGCCCGATCTTCGGAGGAATTTACGGTATTGGGATTGACGAGTGTCAAGGAGGTTTGTGCGAGCATGCGGGTGCAACATGTTGGACCTGCAGACCAGGCGGGGTTTATTTTTGACCATTTAGAGGGCGAAGCACGAGATGAAATTAAATACAGAACTGTGGTTGAACGTGATGACCCTGAGACTGGGTTTAATATTTTAAAGGAACTTTATTGATGTCAGGAAGATTTCTTTTCTCGAAGACAGTTGGAAGGTGAAACTTTGCTAGAATTTTCACATGCTCTGTTCTATTTAATGGAAAAAGTTGTTGCTAGTGCTCCATACAGAGTGACAAATTCACCTATTTTACTGCGTGATCAGTTTGTTAAAAATGTTTATAGTCCTAATTTAAGAAGATATCTTAAATGGCTAGATCGGGAAAATCCAAATTACACTCAACTTGATATTTGCACAGCAGCCATTAGGTGGGAGTGTGAGGGAGGAGTTGAGAGTCGGGCAAATTATCATTCTGTGCCTACTTTGTGTACCATTCAAAGTGCTAAGACACCATCGACGGGGCCCTTGCCAACTGATACAGCCTCTCAGTTAGCAGCTCTTTCTGCTCTGGTTCAAAAACAACAAGAGCACTTAACACAGATTACATGCACCCTTTCATCTATGCCGTCACCACCATCTCAGCCCTCTGGTCTTAATAGTGTTATTTGCTACCGCTGTCAGCAACCAGGCCATATTGCACGCCACTGTAATGCCCGTTTTCGTTCTAGGCCGAACCCTGTTGCATCCTCTCAGGCTGTAGTCACTACTGGCCGTCGGCAATCGGAAAACTAAACCCCCCTACTGTCAGGAGCCAGATATTAGGAGGGGAGGCATTGGGCTCAGTAGGTGAAGAAATTGAGTGTTTGATAGCCCCTTGTCCTCAGGTTACTGTGAAATTGGCTGGAATCCCCGTTAAATGTATTTTAGATACTGGGTCAATGGTTTCAACCATCTCTGAGTCCTTCTTCAGGCAACATTTTCAAGATAAATTAAAGTCATGTCATTGGCTAGCGTTGAGGGCAGCGAACGGTTTAGCCATCCCATACCTAGGTTACCTTGAGCCTGATGTAGAAGTGTGTGGGAGAGTAATTCCAAGGAGAGGAATTTTGGTTGTAAAAGACCCCTTTGGACAGATTAGCCCCTCTCCGACACCGGGTGTTATTGGTATGAATGTCATAAAAGCGTACTATGAGCAACTTTCTCACCAGTATGGCCCAAATATGTCTGATTTGCCTTTCGGGTTGGGCGTTTTTACTGCCTGGTCAGCTGCTTTCCAGCTGTGCCAACACGCAGAAGCTCTGAGCCTACCTAGAAATGGCGTAGCAAAGGTTCTGGGTCGGAGACCAGTTATTATCCCCGCAGGAACTACTAAATTTGTTGCAGCCACTTGCTCCATTGTAGCAGGCTCCTCTGGGGCTACTCTTGCAGAGCCTCTGGGATATGGGTTTAGTCTGCCTCCTGGGCTGTTGGTGTCGTCCTCCTTAGTAAATGTTGTCAGAGGGACGGCTTACGTACCAGTTGTAAAGTTGATCACGTTCTCCGTAGCTTTGAAGCCCCGTTGCCCTTTGGTTATGCTGTCTCCTGTCGAGGTGGTTAGTCTATCTTCGGGATTGCAGGAAGTTCATGATGACCATATTTCAGTCATTGCTACAGTTAGGTCGCACACAGCAGAGGAAGGTTCGTTCGGGAAAAAATAGTGGGGCTTGATCTTTCCATGTTACCCGAGGCAGAGCAGCAAAAAGTCAGGGCACTGCTGGTCAAGTATGAGAACATATTTTCCACGTTTGAAGGTGACCTGGGCTGTACTGGCCTTATTTCTCATGATATCCCTCTGTTGGAGGATGTACCTGTGCGTCAGCATTATAAACGTATTCCACCATCAGAGTATTAGTCGGTTAAGGCCCATATTAATCAGCTACTAGATGCCCAGGTGACCCGAGAGAGCAGCAGCCCCTATGCCTCCGCTATTGTCCTAGTGCGCAAGAAGGATGGCAGCCTGCGCTTGTGTGTGGACTATCGGCAGCTTAACAAGAAAACCAGGAAGGACGCTTTCCCACTGCCAAGGATTGAAGAGTCATTGGACTCGCTTTCTGGGGCCCAGTGGTTCACAACTCTGGACTTAGCCTGTGGCTATAATCAGGTGCCAGTGACCGAGGGTGACAGACACAAGACAGCCTTTTGCACCCCCTTTGGGTTATTTGAATTTAATCGAATGCCCTTTGGGTTATGCAATGCACCTGGAACTTTCCAGCGGCTTATGGAGCGAATGTTTGGCGCACAGCATGGGCAGTCTCTGCTGCTCTATTTGGATGATATAATTGTGTTTTCTTCCACCACTGATGAACACCTAAAGCGGTTGGAAGTTGTGCTAAGTCGCCTGCAGCAAGAGAGACTAAAAGTGAAATTGGAGAGATGTGAATTTTTCAAAAGGGAGGTGCAGTATTTGGGACATCGCATTTCACAGCAGGGTGTGTCGACTGATCCTGCAAAGACCAATGTGGTGTCAGACTGGCCCTGCCCAGGCACTGTTTCAGAGTTGAGGTCCTTTCTTGGCTTTGCCAGCTATTATAGAAGGTTTGTCGATGGATTCTCCAAACTGGCTGCCCCGCTCCATCGACTAATTGCCATGCTGGCAGACTCTAACAAGCGGAAGGGAAGGGGGGGTCCACCTGGGTCAGAGGAATGTGAAGAGAGCTTCCGGGAGCTGAAATTCTGTCTTGTAAATGCGCCTTCTTTAGCTTTTGCTGACTTTTCTCTGCCATTCATCCTTGAAGTAGATGGTAGCCACTGGGGACTGGGAGCTGTCCTGTCGTAGGTGCAAGGAGGAAGAATAAAACCAGTGGCCTATGCCAGTCACAGTCTGCATCCTGCAGAGAAAAATTACAGCTCTATGAAACTGGAGATGGCAGCTATGAAGTGGGCTATGGTGGACAAGTTTAAAGATTACCTCTGGGGCCATCGCTGCATTGTGTGGACTGACAATAATCGGCTGAGCCACCTGGAGACTGCCAAACTCGGAGCGACGGAGCAGCGCTGGGTGGCCAAGCTGTCTGCATTCGATTACAGCGTGAGGTACCGTCCGGGGCGAGTGAACAAGAATGCCAATGCTCTCTCTCGACTGGCCACCCAGTCCACCATTACTGCCTTTCCGTCTCACAGCTTGGAGGACTTAAGAACTCTCCAGCGTTCTGACCTTTCCATGAGGAGCTTCTTGCCATATTGGAGCCAGCAGCGAGTGCCACATGGGCTGAACTGGAGAAGCTGAGTCCTCGAGCACGGGGCCTGGTGAAGCAGTGGAACCATATTGTGCAGCGAAAGCGGCTTCTGTATCGTAGCCTGCTGAGGCCAGATGGAGGTGAGGAAGTCTTCCAGTTATTGCTGCCAGAGTGTCTGCAGGAAGAGGTGTTGCGGAAGCTCCATCAGAACCATGGCCACCAAGGCATCCAGAGGACTACAGAGGTGGTGCGGCAATGTTGCTATTGGCCATGAATGGACCACGCTATAAAGGAATGGTGCCAAAATTGTGAGCGTTGTGCAGTGGCGAAAAGTACTCAGCCAAAGATCCACGCACCCCTGGGCCATTTAATGGCATCCAAACCAAATCAAGTGCTTGCAATTGACTTTACATTGCTTGAACCAGCCCATGATGGACGCGAGCTGGTGCTGATCATGATGGACGTCTTCTCAAAATTCACGCAGGCTGTGCCGACCTGTGATCAAAGGGCGCACACGGTGGCAAAGACGCTCGTTAAGGAGTGGTTTTATCAATTTGGTGTCCCAGCACAGATACACTCTGACCAAGGAAGGAACTTTGAGAGTGCCTTGGTCCAACAGTTGTGTGCACTTTATGGGGTCCAGAAGAGCCGTATGACACCCTATCATCCAGAGGGCAATGGCCAATGTGAATGTTGGCCGCTGCTGTTGTGATTAAGCTCTCAACTATATTACTATTATCACCATACGTTCTCCAGTGTAATCATTCCAACCCGCTCTCAATGGGGTTAGTTTTTTTAAATAGGATAGATGAATTCGACACACTTTTAACAGAACCTTGACTGTGTTTGTTTGTTTGGTTATTTTTGTATTAAGTTTGAGTTTGCAGTGTTTTGTCTGTTTGTTTGGTTATTTTGCATTTAGCTTGAGTTTGCAGTGTTTTTTTTTTTTCTATTAAAGTCATTAAGTTCAGATTTGGTTTGCAATGAAAAGTAAAATATTTACTCATTTAAAATAGACTAATGTATATATCTTGATGTAACTTGAATAAATTGTTATTGTTGCCACTACTCTTGCTCATTCTTATTTGTTGCCAGACCTACCTGCACAATTTAAAAGGGAAAGAAAGGGGCTTTGCCTTCCGCTCGGTTACATACATAAAGAAATATATACTCACAAAACAATATAGCAGCATTTTAGAAAAATAATAAATACAAAATAATATGCCGGTTTCTCCAAAGCAGCTGAATTTTATAACAGCAGGAACCAGCGCGATCAAGAGTCGCACGGGACAATCTCAGCGGTACACTACCTGTTTCTCATTCATATATCTGACACAATTTACATTAAAATACTGTATACCCACAACAGAATTTTAATAACCAAAATACCTTTATAAAACACTTGAGCAGCAAACAATAATCTTTGTGTGTGTGGGTGTGTGCATGCGCGGACGTGTGTGCGCGTGCGTGCGTGCGTGTGTGTGCGCGTGTAGGTGTGTGAGCGTGTGTGTGCGTGCGTGTGTGGGTGTGTGTGTGTGTGTGTGTTTGAAAGGGCTGGGCGGCTGTTTGTGTGAGTTGAATCCAATGCTTGTTCTTTCAATTGAAGAGGGAAGTCAACCCAAACATTTTTTTTCAAGAATATGTTCTTTGCATGGCCCCTAGTTGAAACAAGGCATTCTGATTAATATTGTGTTTGTGGAATATGAGTCAAGCAGCAAAATCTAGCCATCTCAGGGGTCGGCCATTTTATCACTTCTGTCAACTGAAAATGACATCACAGATGCCCTGAGGGCTCAAATAACGACCAATCATGGTTTAGTTTAAGGAAACAGGTGAGCTGTGATTGGTTGTTACCTGAGCAACTGTGATGTCATTTTCAGTCGACAGACAAGACCAAAGACCAGTGATGGCTAAAAGCAGTTGGATTAACTCTTATCCCACAAACGCAATAATTATCAGATTGCCTTGTTTCAACTAATGGGCCTGCACATATTCTTGAAAAAGATATGTTTGGGTTGACTTCGCTTTAATAAAAGATTTGCATAAGAAAATCTATCCTCTTATTCATGTTAAGGGTATTAAAATTCAAGAAAATAATGGGACAGAAAAATCAAGGGATCTTTTTTACAATAAATAAAATATGCGATTAACTACGGGTTAACTATGAAAACGTGATTAACCATGATTAAATATTTTAATCGCTTGACAGCACTACAAAAAAGAATAAAAGGACTCATGACATTCAGCATGTATCAATAAAACACTATATGCTATGTACAGAATGATTGTTTACAAATTGATTACATTTATACAGGTACCCCCCCCCCTCATCATTTCATCCCTTCATAGTGTTTCTCAACATTTATTGAGCCAAGGCACATATTTCGCATGAGAAAAAATCTCAGGGCACACCACTTAGTAAAACGATTCACAAAAAGTGGCAAAACTGGGTTATTATGTACCTTCTGTCGTCTAATGGAAGAACATTTTATTGTTTTGCCTGTTACTATCCCCCCGTGAGCCGTCACCTTATCGTGGTGGAGGGGTTTGCGCGCCCCAATGATCCTAGGAGCTAAGTTGTCTGGGGCTTTATGCCCCTGGTAGGGTCACCCATGGAAAACAGGTCCTAGGTGAGGGACCAGACTAAGCACGGCTCAAAATGACCCCCTTATGAAGAAAAAAATAAATGGATAACGTTTTCCCTCGCCCGGACGCGGATCACCGGGGCCCCCTTCTGGAGCCAGCCTGGAGGTGGTGCTCCCCGGCAACAAAAACTAGCTCTTGGGACATGGAATGTCACCTCTCTGGCAGGGAAGGAGCCTGATCTGGTGTGTGAGGCTGAGAGGTTCCAACTAGATGTAGTCGGGCTCACCTCCACGCACAGCTTGGGTTCTGGTACCAGTCCTCTCGAGAGGGGTTGGACACTCTTCCACTCTGGAGTTGCCCAGGGTGAGAGGCGCCGAGCAGGGGTGGGCATACTTATTGCCCCCCGGCTTGGCGCCTGTACATTGGGGTTTACCCCAGTGGACGAGAGGGTAGCCTCCCTCCGCCTGAGGGTGGGGGGACGGGTCCTGACTGTTGTTTGTGCTTATGCACCAAATGGCAGTGCAGAGTACCCACCCTTTTTGGAGTCCTTGGAGGGTGTGCTGAAGGGCGCTCCACCTGGGGACTCCATCGTTCTGCAGTGGGACTTCAATGCTCACGTGGGCAATGACAGTGAGACCTGGAGAGGTGTGATTGGGAGGAACGGCCCCCCTGATCTGAACCCGAGCGGTGTTCGGTTACTGGACTTCTGTGCCCATCACGGATTGTCCATAACGAACACCATGTTCAAACATAAGGGTGTCCATATGTGCACTTGGCACCAGGACACCCTAGGCCGCAGTTCGATGATCGACTTTGTAGTCGTGTCATGGGACTTGCGGCCGCATGTTTTGGACGCTCGGGTGAAGAGAGGAGCGGAGCTGTCAACCGATCACCATCTGGTGGTGAGTTGGCTCCGATGGTGGGGGAAGATTCCGGTCCGACTTGGCAGACCCAAACGTATTGTGAGGGTTTGCTGGGAACGTCTGGCAGAATCCCCTGTCAGAAGGAGTTACAACTCCCACCTCCGGCAGAACTTTTCCCACGTCTCGGGGGAGGCGGGGGACATCGAGTCCGAGTGGACCATGTTTCGTGCCTCCATTGTTGAGGCGGCCGATCGGAGCTGTGGCCGCAAGGTGGTCGGTGCCTGTCGTGGCGGCAATCCCCAAACCCGCTGGTGGACACCAGCGGTAAGGGATGCTGTCCAGCTGAAGAAGGAGTCCTATCGGGCCTTTTTGGCCTGCGGGACCCCGGAGGCAGCTGACGGGTACCGGCTGGCCAAGCGGAATGCAGCTCTGGCGGTTGCTGAGGCAAAAACTCAGGTGTGGGAGGAGTTCGGGGAGGCCATGGAAAATGACTTCCGGACGGCTTCGAGGAAATTCTGGTCCACCATCCGGCGTCTCAGGAGGGGGAAGCAGTGTACCATTAACACTGTTTATAGTGGAGATGAGGTGCTGCTGACCTCAACTCGGGACGTTGTGGGTCGGTGGGGAGAGTACTTTGAAGACCTCCTCAATTCCACCGACACGCCTTCCACTGAGGAAGCAGAGCCTGGAGACTCTGAGGTGGGCTCTCCTATCTCTGGGGTTGAAGTAACCGAGGTAGTCAAAAAGCTCCTCGGTGGCAAAGCCCCAGGGGTGGATGAGATCTGCCCGGAGTTTATAAAGGCTCTGGATGTTGAGGGGTTGTCATGATTGACACGTCTCTACAACATCGCGTGGACAGTCGGGGACAGTGCCTCTGGATTGGCAGACCGGGGTGGTGGTCCCCCTTTTTAAGAAGGCGGACCGGAGGGTGTGCTCCAATTACAGAGGGATCACACTCCTCAGCCTCCCCGGCAAGGTCTATTCAGGGGTGCTGGAGAGGAGGGTCCGTCGGAAGGTCGAATCCCGGATTCAGGAGGAGCAATGTGGTTTTCGTCCAAGCCGTGGAACAGTGGACCAGCTCTACACCCTCAGCAGGGTCCTCGAGGGTGCATGGGAGTTCGCCCAAGCAGTCTACATGTGTTTTGTGGACTTGGAGAAGGCGTTCCACCGTGTCCCTCGGGAAGTTCTGTGGGGGGTGCTTCGGGAGTAGGGGTACCGAGCCCCCTGATAAGGGCTGTCCGGTCCCTGTACCACCGATGTCAGAGTTTAGTCCGCATTGTCGTATTCGTTTCCTGTGGGGGTTGGACTCCGCCAAGGCTTCCCTTTGTCACAGATTCTGTTCATAACTTTTATGGACAGAATTTCTAGGCGCAGCCGAGGTGTCGAGGGGGTCCGGTTTGGTGGCCTCAGTATTGCATCTCTGCTTTTTGCAGATGATGTGGTACTGTTGGCTTCTTTAAGCCGCGATCTCCAACTCTCGCTGGAGCGGTTCGCAGCCGAGTGTGAAACGGTCGGAATGAAAATCAGCACCTCCAAATCTGAGACCATGGTCCTCAGTCGGAAAAGGGTGGCGTGCCCTCTCCGGGTCGGGGATGGGATTCTGCCCCAAGTGGAGGAGTTCAAGTATCTTGGGGTCTTGTTCACGAGCGAGGGTAAGATGGAACGGGAGATTGACAGGCGGATCGGTGCAGCGTCTGCTGTGATGCGGACCCTGTATCGGTCTGTCGTTGTGAAGAAGGAGCTCAGCCGAAAGGCGAAGCTCTCAATTTACCGGTCGATCTACGTCCCTACTCTCACCTATGGTCATGAGCCTTGGGTCATGACCGAAAGAGCAAGATCTCGGATACAAGCGGCCGAAATGGGTTTCCTTCGCAGGGTGTCCGGGCTCTCCCTTAGAAATAGGGTGACAAGTTCAGCCATCCGGGAGGGACTCAGAGTCGAGCCGCTGCTCCTCCGCGTTGAGAGGAGCCAGTTGAGGTGGCTCGGGCATCTGATTAGGATGCCTCCTGGACGCCTCCCTGGTGAGGTGTTCTGGGCATGTCCCACCGGCAGGAGACCCCGAGGACGACCCAGAACACGCTGGAGAGACTATGTCTCCCGGCTTGCCTGGGAACGCCTTGTGATCCTTCCGGAAGAGCTGGAAGATGTTGCTGGGGAGAGGGAAGTCCGGGCTTCCCTGCTGAAGCTGCTGCCTCCGCGACCCGACTTCGGATAAGCGGGACATAATGGATGGATGGATGGATGGGCCTGTTACTATAGGTGGTTGGCATAAATAAATTAACTAAACAATTATTTTACTAGAAATATATTTTCTTTGTCAAAATAATTGACATTGGATAATTTACCGCGGCACACCTGATGATCTCTCACAGCAAACTAATGTGCTATGGCACACTGGTTGAGAATCACTGATATATACCATATATCTTAATGCCACATTGTACACATAAAATAGCAGTTTTCCTCCTTTTTTTTTGTTTTGCATGCCCTGGTGGTCGGATATGCTCGCTTCTCAAGGTTGATGTTCCACAGAAAGCCAGCCACGGGCAGTCCTCTTTTAGGGGGTGTTTCAACGTGTCACTGCAGTGTCAATGATAGTTTCAGGTTACATGTGTCATTGATATGGATCAATATTGGCCTTACCACTCGGCAGTGACAGCGAGTGGGGCCCCTGTGCGTTTTATTTCGGAATGCATCAATGTTGCATATCTAAAAGTTCAGCCATTTTGTGATTGACAAAAGGACCAATGTTAGTGTTATCCTAGGGGCCCCTTTCAGCTCCGGGCCCTAGGCAATCGCCTAGTATGCCTACCCCATTGTGGCATCCCTGCTCGTGACCATAGATGAGAGTAGGAACAAAGATCGACCGGCAAATCGAGAGCTTCGCCTTCCGGCTCAGCTCCCTATTCAGCGATGCACCGATACAGAGTCTGCATCATTGCAAATGTTGCACCGATCCGCCTGTCGATCTCCCGCTCCATCCTCCTCTAACTTGTGAACATGACCCCAAGACTCTTGAACTCATCCGCTTGGGGCAGGAACTCATCCCCGACTTGGAGAGGGCACTCCGCACTTTTACAAAAGATTTGCAGGTGCTTATTTACATCCTAATCGCTTCACACTCGGCTGTGAACCACTCCACTGAGAGTTGAACATCATGCTTGAAGAAACCAACAGTACCACATCATCTGCAAAAAGCAGAGATGTAATAGTGAGACCACCAAACCAAATGCCCTCAACAAAAGCTAAATTAAAAGGATATGTCTTGAGCCTGTTCTTAAATATCTAAGGTTTTACTCACATTCAGAAAGTATGAGGCCAAAAGTAAGATAATACATTTTTAATAATATGCAAGTAAGCTACAGTTTTTTTTTCGCTGTTACTCATGATGCCATTTTAGAAAAAAAAACAACGCTCTAGCAGGTAAAAATGTGTTTCTCCCCACTTTTTCCCATCCATTTTTAGATATGTTACAGTACTGTATACTGTAATCCCCTTGTTGCCTCGTTTTAGATGTAATGATTTTTATGCAGTATTCTATTGTTTATCGCAGGCAAAAGAGGTAGGGAAGATTGTCATCTTGCCAAATAAGTTTTCTTTAAAAAAATTAAATAAAATCACGGACCCATTAAATTGTTTTGAGTTTGAAACAGGGTTATTATTGTCCGCTTTCTTCACTCTTTAAAATCATTTTCATTTTGGAATCATTTCAACATGCCAAAAGTAAATTAGACAGCGAAATCTCATTCAGGCAAATCGCCATGATCCACGTGCTCTTTAAACATTTAAAACAAGTGATTCTGAACTGAAGCCCCGTCAGCCGATTTGCATGGACTTGTCCCTGAAATGTGCGATAGATTCTTGAAGATTTTTGTTGGCAAGGTTGCTACAGCTAGGCTCTCGTTTCGAACGCCACATTTGACCCCTCTGTCTACGTTCCTTGTCTCGCAGTGTTCGATTCCTTTGAGGCGGTTCTCTTGGCATTTTTGGAGGATGTAGTTTTCTATATTAAGCCATCTGGCTCCCCTTATGACTCCGTTCCTCCTCACTTCTTTACGGAGATTCTCCCGAGTATTGGTGAATCGGTTTTGGCCATTATCAACAGCAGCCTGTCTTCTGGTGTAGTCCCCCAACATTTTAAACATGCTGTAGTGAAAACCCTGCTGACTGTCAAATAAATATATGTCCCACTGAGCAAAATAGACACTTTCTCTTTAAGACCACTTTTGTCCAGAGGACATCTGATGTCTAGAGGACATCAAAGCCTGGATTAAACTAAATTTCTTAAATTTCAATGAAAAGAAAACAGAGTTATGGTGTTTGGTGTCTCTGTGACTCTTCTACATCACGCCCATTTGACCTTGGCCCCCTGGCTTCATATCTAAAGCCGACAGTCTCAAAGTTTGCTTTAAATTGGACAGTGATGTTAAATTGGACCAATCAATCAGTGCTGTTGTAAGGTCCAGCTTCTTTCATCTGAGACAGCTGGCGAAAGTAAAGCCCCTCCTTTCTCATCAACACTTAGAAACAGTAATGCATGCCTTTGTTACATCTTGGCTAGATTGCTGTAATGCACTTTATTTTAGAGTTCGCCTGTCCTCTCTCAAACGTCTCCAGTTAGTCCAAAATGCTACTGCTCGCCTCCTAACTGGAGCTCGGAAGATGGAGCACATAATACCAATTCTAGCCTCCCTCCACCCAGTGCATTTTAGGGTTCATTTTAAGATGCTTCTTTTTTTTAATAATTCTTTAAATGGCTTCGCCCCGGCGTACCTCACCGAGCTCCTCCACTCCACGCACCTTCCCGGAGCCTCAAGTCTGCGGACCAGGCGCTGCTCGAGGTGCCGAGGACTAAGCGGAGCCTCAGAGGGATCGAGCCTTCTCTGTTCCCCTCTCTGTCCATTATTAAAAACCGTTTGAAGACACATTTCTATTCTTTGGCTTTCAATCCGACCGGAGACTGACAGGTTTTGGCTGTTTTCCGGTGTCTATTGTATATAGTGTTTTGTGTTAATTTATGGCTTTCACTTGTTGTATTATTGCTATTTTGTTGTTGTATGTAAAGTGTTTGTTACAGCTGCAGCTGTTGTGCAATGCGCTATATAAATAAAATTGTATTGTATTGTATTGTAATAAAGCGAGTATTGTTGGTTGCCCCCTCCATGAGCCATCACCTTACCGTGGAGTAGCAAAATTGTCTGGGGCTTTATACTCCTTGCAGGGTCACCCATGGCAAACAGGCCCTAGATGAGGGACTAGACAAAGCATGCTCTCAGACCCCTCATGATGAACAAGAAAATTGGACCTCTCCTTCCCTTGCCTGGACGCAGGTCACCGGGGGCCCCCTGGAGCCAGGCCAGGAGGTGGGGCTCGTTGGCGAGTGCCTGATGGCCCCAATGGGGCCGGGCTCATCCCAAAAAGGTAAAGTGGGTCCCCCTTCCCATGGGCTCACCACCTGTGGGAGGTGCCCTATGAACTGGGTGGCGGCAAAAGGCGGTCTGCTCCCCGGCTACAGAAATAGCTCTTAGAACATGGAATGTCTCCTCTCTGACAGGGAAGGAGCCCAAGCTGGTGATCGAGTCAGAGAAGTTCCGACTAGAGATAGTCAGACTCACCTCCCACAGTTTGGGCACTGGTACTAGTCCTCTTGAGAGGTGTTGGACACTCTTCCACTCTGGAGTAGCCCAAGGTGAGAGGCGCCGAGCAGTGTGGGCATACTTATTGTCCTTCGGCTTGGCGCCTGTATATTGGGGTTCACCCCGATGGATGAGAGGACAGCCTCCCACTGTGTTAGGGTGGGGGGACGGGTCTTGACTGTTGTTTGTGCCTATGCACTAAACAGCAATTCAGAGTACCCACGCTTTTTGCAGTCCTAGGAGGGTGTGCTTTAGAGTGTTCTCCCTGGGGATGCCATCATTCTGGGGGACTTCAATGCTCACATGGGCAGTGACAGTGAGACCCAGAAGGGCGTGACTGTCAGGAACAGCCCCCTCGATCCGAACCCGATTGGTGTTCTGTTACTGGACTTCTGTGCCTTGTCACGGATTGTCCATAACGAACATTGTGTTCAAACATATGGCTCTCCATATGTGCACTTGCCACCAGGACACTCTAGGCTGCAGTTCGATGATCGACTTTGTAGCCATATCATGGCATTTGCGGCCGCATGTTTTGGACACTTAAGTGAAGAGAGGGGCGCAGCTGTCAACTGATCACCACCCGGTGGTGTATTGACTCCAGTGATGGGGTTAGATGCCGGTCTGACCTGGCAGACCCAAACGTATTGTGAGGGCTTGCTGGGAACGTCTGTCAGAATCCCCTGTCAGAAAGAGTTTCAACTCCCACTTCCGGCAGAACTTTGCCCATGTCTCTGGGTAGCATGGGACATTGAGTCAGAGTGGACCATGTTTTGTGCCTCCATTGTTGAGGTGACAGATCAGAGCTGTGGCCCTAAGGTGGGCATTGCCTGTCTTGGCGGCAATCCCCGAACCGGCTGGTGGACACCGGCTGTAAGGGATGCTGTCAAGCTGAATAAAGAGTCCTATCGGCCCTTTTGGCCTATGGGACCCCGGAGCTGACAGATACCGGCTGGCCAAGCGGAATGCAGCTTTGGCAGTCACCGAGGCAAAAACATGGGCATGGGAGGAGTTCGGCAAGGCCATGGAAAATGACTTCCGGATGGCTTTGAGGAAATCCTGGTCCACTACCGGGTGTCTCAGGAGAGGGAAGAGGTGCACCATTAATACAATAATCCCTCACCACTTCGCGGTTCTAGTTTCACGGCTTCAGTGCATCGCTGGTTTTCAAAAAGTATTCATCAAAATATAATGAAAAATACAGCCGTATCAGCAGCCATATTGCAGAAAGATGCATTGTTTCAAAGAGATGAGTTGACTCTAGGGTTGGGCATCGTTTGAATTTGGACGGTTCAGATTCTGGTTCTTTGATTCGATTCCGGTTCCTAACGATTCTCGATTCCGATTCTTAACAAAAAATATATGTTATTATTCTTTTAAATATTATAGAATATTATATTATTTTGGGACAAATCACATGAACTTCTCTGTTCTTCAATTTCATCAACTTTTTACTATTTGTGAATTTTACCATGGATTACTCAAAGGGCTGTTTTTAACCAGCATACTTATTTTAATCAATGTTTTTGTATTATTTAGTATTATTTTTCACAAGAGCTTTATTTTTGAGAAGTCCAAGGCAATACAATAATGCAGCTGTTTCTGAAAGTATGCTACCGAACACCAATTGATTGGCTAACCTTGTCTTGCTTTAGAAAGAAAATAAATATGACAAACACAACGCTGCATTTTAAGGGCAAGCAAGGAAAGTATCTAACCCTATAAATGTATGTAATCATATGGTACCATATGATGTATCTGTATGTACAGTATTTATGTAAATACTGCAGCTGTGTATGCTATAAGCTAAATATTAGCAAGATATGTGCATTTGTGTGTTGAACTTGTCCGGCCCGGGCAGGATCACCGACCCCGTGAAGGGCGACTGCTGCCACCACGGTGTCCCAGCGGCTGCCGCAGCTGTGGGGATCTGTGGGAAGTGCCCGCCCAGAGTCACCACCGCTACCCACGCTTGACGGCCAGGACTAAGCGAACCGAGGAGCTGAGCGCGAGTGGTGGCGAGCTAATGTGCTATTGCTACGCAGCTTTGGCGGTAGGAGCAGCTGAGTGCATCTCCACCTCCGTTGCTCTCCTACTTTCCCACGCTGACGTCGGCACACGTGACATTGTTGGATGATGGTCCTTGCTGAAGAGTTTGCTTTCAGCATCCAAAATTCCCGTCGAAGCCTGGAGAGCATATGATTTCTTCCACCATGTCTAGTTATCTCATGGATGTAGAAGAGTATATAAGCTTCGACATGTTTCCACTTTTGGGTAAGATTACTGAATGCTTCACCTTTTCAGACAATGCTGATCTGCTCAGCCTTCCTCATACCCTCAGCACACCCTTAACCAGGACAGGGTCTGTAAATACAGGTACAGCTGCACCTTTTGACTGTGGAGCCATTCTTTAATGTGTTATTTTCATAATTGAAGCAATGCATCTGTTCAAAAAGCACAATAGCCTCCTCTGCTTGCGCCATGTCATCCACTGTAAGTCTTTCAGTGGTCAGCTTGTTTTTATTTATTTTTTCACGTGGTCATTCAGTATCATTTGTGTTTTGTTGCTATGATCCACCTGTGCACAAAATACCTTTTGTGTTTGAGTGCTTTCCTGGCCCAAACACTGAAGCAGCCTTCTAAATATCAGAATCTATGCCAAGATTTTTTTAGGTTTGTCCACTTTGAGAATTGTTCAAAAAACATGTTTGTAGGACTCTTCTGTCCCTCCACTACTGTGCTAAAAATAATGACTTAGTTTCTCACTTCAGGGTCATCATCTGCGATCTTCCCCAACTCTTCCACCGAACTCGGCCATTGCGCCTCTGGCTGTGAGCGGAAGGGCCTGATATTCACCTTTCGGATTGAAGCAGAGCACCTGCTCCGAGGCCACGTGATGCATCATGCGCAGTAATGAGGCGTGAGCTCATGTGTCTCCATTGCGACACCTTGGACATGGAAACCCAGTAGGCCACAAATGTCTGAAATCTTGTGATGGTGTTTGTGATGCATTTCAAGACAGTTGTACTGTCTGACCAGAACACCAAATTATCCAGTTTTAACTGAAACTCTGTCTTCAACATCCTGTCCATTTTAACGGCTAGGACTGCAGCAACAATCTCCAGTCTTGGGATGGTTGTCTGCTTTAGAGGAGCCCCTTTGCCTTTGGCCATTACATAAGCAGAGTGGACGTTGTTGCTGTAGTTGGTCGGTTGAAGATAAGACACAGTTTCATATCCAATTTCACTAGCGTCACTGAAATGGTGTAGTTGTGCTGCTTTTATCCCACCAAAGCAGCTTGGTGTGAGACATCTATTAACATGAAAGTCATCCAGCTTCTGCAGCTCAGCCACCCACTGCTGCCGCTGTTGCATACTTAGCTCTGGGACTTCCTCATCCAATCCATGCTTGATCTTGCACAGGTTTTGCAGAATCCGCTTGCCAGTAAGTATGACTGGTGTATGGAACCCAAGCGGGTCATACACAGGGTTAACAATCGAGAGTATGCCATGTCTGGTTGTTGGCTGTGACTTAACCGCCATGCTAAATGTGAAGGTGTCTTGCTCAATGACCTGTCACTGAGTGGACCGTTAATCACCCAGCCAAGGAGAGTCTGCATAGCGTATGGTCCATTGCCTTCGCTATTGATGATTCTCCATGGTTCAAGCGCTTTTGGTGTTTTGACACCAATCAGTAGTTCCACATCTGCATTGATTTTTGTCATCTCAACATCTTTCAGATATGGCCACTTCCTGATTTCATGCTCGTCAGGAATGTTGTCTTTGGTTACAGGGATACATTTTTCAGTGTAGGTAACTGGCAGCTCCAAAAATCTGCTGTTGTTAAGGCCAGCCACTTCTAGTCCAGTAATGCTGTAACTGATGACAGGCTTTTCCTGCCCCAATGTTTAGAGTAGTATTTCCAACTTCTTTCTCCTTGCGTTCAACTTAGTCATCAAAGCTTCAGTACAGAATGTAGCAGAGCTGCCAGGATCTAAAAAAGCATATGTCTGGACAATACAGCCTCCTCTAGAAAGCTTCCCCTGCACAGGAACGACAGCAAGCATGAAGTCTTCCTCATGAACCCCCATCACGAGACCCGCACGAGACAATTGTGAGACCGAATTAACGTAAATCCCCAACAAATGTGCAAACACAAATCCAGCATCATTATATGACATCTCCCCCTCTTTTGTGTTATTTCAATAACATCAAAATAATTGTGAATTCGAACTGGACCACAAATTCCGGTCTAGGGTTGGGCATCGTTTGAATTTAGACGATTCCGGTTCCGATTCCGGTTCTTTGATTCGATTCTGGTTCCTAACGATTCTCGATTCAGATTCTTAACAAAACAAAAAAAATGAGTTATTTTTGGACAAATCACATGAACTTCTCTGTTCTTCAATTTCATTAACTTTTTACGATTTGCGAAATTTACCACGGATTATTCAAAGGGCTGTTTTTAACCAGTATATTTATTTTAATACATTTTTGTATTATTATTTATTATTATTTTTCACAACAGCTTTATTTTTGAGAAGTTCAAGACAATACAATAATGCAGCTGTTACTGAAAACATGCTACTGAACACCAATTGATTGGCTAACCTTGTCTTGCTTTAGAAAGAAAATATATATTACAAACACAACGCTGCATTTTATGGGCAAGCAAGGAAAGTCTATCTAATCTAAGCAGCCTATGTAAACATGTCATGTCATGTCATCTTCCAAACCACTTATCCTATACAGGGTCGCGGGGAGTTGCTGGAGCCTATCCCAGCCGTCAACGGGCGAAGGCAGACTACACCCCGAACTGGTCGCCAGCCAGTCGCAGGGCACACACAGACACCGTCACTGAGCGGGAATCGATCCCACGCTGCTCGCACACAACTCGGGCGTGTGTACCACTACACTATCAGCGGACATCTATGTAAACATATGATGTATATATGTATGTACAGTGTTTATGTATATGCTGCAGCTGCGTATGCTATAAGCTAAATATTAGCTGGATATGTGCATTTGTGTTTAGAACTTGTTAGCTCAATGTTCCCATTAGACGTACTTAGCCGATTCTGACTTTTGGGTCATAGCTGCATCGCATCAGTTCCATGGCTAGGCATCGGCCGAATGAGCCAGCCGGGCCGGCCCAGGGAGAATCACCGACCCCGCGAAGGGCGACTGCTGCCACCGCGGCAGCTGCTGGGGAGATCCGTGGGCAGGGCCGGGCGCACGCCCAGAGTCGCCGGCGCTGTGGCCCGCACTTGCCGACCGGTACGAAGCCAGCGGAGGGGATGACCGAGAGGACCACGGCAGCTCGAGTGAGGGCGAGCTTCCGTGCTATTGCGACACAGCTTAGGCGGCAGGAGCCTGGGGCTGCACGCAGTGCGCCAACACTTTTTTTTTTTTTTTTTTAATCGGTCGTACTTCATTCGTAGCTCTTCCGCGCGGCTAACTAGGAATTGAAACTTTGCAGCGACATTCTAAAATCCGAACGGTTGCAGGAGAACCGTAGTGATGGATCCGGTTCCACTCGATGCCTGATTCTCAGTGCCCAATCCTCTTCCGGTCCATCCTTACAAAGTGCAATAATCAAAGTTGCTACTCAGAAATTACGTTAACCTTCAACATTCATCAACAACATAAATTTCAACTGCATATGAATAAAATATGCATCAGGATCAAACAATTCCACAATTCCTGCCATTCCTTTCACCTTTCTTGAACATTCTCAACATTCTCTAACAGACCCCTTGTTTTTTCTTTCCACACAATCCTCAAGTTTTCTTTTTTTCTCTTTTTTTGTTATTTCTCCCCCCCTAAGGCCATGTGTCTCTCAGTCATTACAGGTCAAGCCTGTTGACTGGTTTGCACACCCATCCAGAATGGGTCACTGAGATGGTGGAGAACTCAAGGACACTGACTCA
Source organism: Filicampus tigris (assembly GCF_054856515.1). Classification (NCBI taxonomy): domain Eukaryota; kingdom Metazoa; phylum Chordata; class Actinopteri; order Syngnathiformes; family Syngnathidae; genus Filicampus; species Filicampus tigris. Next base: position 27,595,715 of record NC_141224.1, on the reverse strand, counting down.
CCCCGACATACAGAAACAGTGTCTTCCATGTCGGTGTTGACAGAGTGGATATCCGTCACATTACACTCCTTGGGCGCCACTGGGACTGGCTGGGTAACTGGCTCTGGCTGGAGATGACAGCGGTTCCGCCTCAGCTCTGCTCATTGCGGCGTCCGGATAATGAAGGATCTAGGTGTTGTACTCTCGCATGAAACCATGGCAAGCAAATGCCGTCAAGTTTGGGAAACACTCACTCACCTGGTTGTAAAGCCGACAAGGTTCTTGCTCCATGGCGACAGTTAAAGTAGTGAGTTTGTTTAGCCTTTTCCTTCTGTCTGTTTCCTCCACAGCCATCCTGCTGGGCCACTTTGGTTTGAGGTTCTCTTCCAGAGTTGGGAGTGTTGTTCTAATTTTCCTCCCCATCAACAGCTCATCTGGGCTGTAGCTTGTGATGGACCAGGGAGTAGCTCTGTAACACATAAGCGCCATGACGGGGTACTCCTGCTTTAGGATCTTCTTAGCTGTCTGCACCACTCTTTCTGCATGTCCATTGCCTTGTGGATGGTAAGGGCTGGACGTGTAGTGTTGGAAGTTGAAATGCCTTGCGAACTCCTGGAACTCAGTATTTGTAAACTGGAGACCATTGTTACTTACAATCTCATTTGGAATACCAAATCTAGCAAAAACTGTTTTCAGGTTTTGGATTATTTGTGTAGTCGTTGTAGATGGCAGGTGCAATATTTCGATAAACCTTCAGTAGTAATCCGAGATTACAAGGTAGTGGTGTTGTTTAAATTCACAAAGATCCATAGCTACTCTCTTCCAAGGTCACTCCGGAAGCAGTGTGGATAGGAGTGGCTCCTTTTGTTGAGCTATTTTCATTTCATAGCACACTTGACACGATGCTATGAGCATGCTTATTTCTGATGAAAGTCCGGGCCACCACATGGATGAACACACTCTCTGTCTACATTTGATAAGACCTTGATGTCCCTCATGGACAGCTCTGACTAATACAATTTATTTATTTATATAGCACACTTCATAACAGCTAGAGCTATAACTTGACTTGAACGTGTGTTCTAGCGTCTACTGGCACCTTACTGATGTGCTCAGGCCATCTTTTCGCTATGAGTGTTGTAACACACACAAGTTCAGGATCAGTGGCTGTTGCTACCCTATTTCATCCATCTTACTCGTAGATGCCAGGATCCCTTCCACCACACAACCACATAGCAGGGCACGTCACAGTGTGTTTCATTTACAGTGTTTATGTTAGGTAATGGGCGACGTGTCCGCAACAATCAGGGTTTTCCCAGGAGCATATTCGGCTATGGAATTGAATCTCATGAGTCTCATGAGAAGACGCTGGCAATGTAAGGGCACATTGTCCAAGGTATGTTTATTGATGAGAGGCACAAGCGGCTTGTGATCAGTTACCATCTTAAACTGTTCCAGTCCATGAAGGTATCTATCGAACTTCTCGCATGCCCAGACACCAGCCAATGCTTCCTTTTCAATCTGTGCGTAATGAGATTCTGCGTCACTAAGCCTTCGGGAGCAATATGCTACAGGTTTCCAATGACCCCCATGGAGTTGGAGTAGCACCCCACCCAGTCCATAACTACTTGTGTCAGCCGACACAGCATTTGGTTTGCTCACATCATAGTAGGTAAGTACCGGTGCAGTTGTTAGCAAGTTCTTCATGGTCTCAAAAGCTTGTTGTTGAGCTTGACTCCATGTCCATACAGCAACATTCCTTAGGAGCTCATGCATTGGCTGGCTCACAGTTAAGAGGAACGGAATGTACCTTCCCAGTTAATTCACCATCCTTTTAAGCTCTTTCACATCAGCTGGTGGCGACAACTGCTGTATAGCCTCCACCTTCTCAGGATCTGGCAGGATGCCAGATTTGTCTATGAGGTGGCCAAGGAAGCACAGCTGACCCTGTTTAATTGAACACTTCTCCTTGTTGAGCTTCAAGCCAGCAGTCTGTATGCGTTGCATTACCTTGTCAAAGTGGTAGTCATGCTCCTCCTCTGTGGCCCCGTATACCAAGATGTCGTCCATGAAGACCTTGACCCCTTCAAGGCCCTGAAGAGTCTCCATCATCTTCCTCTGGAAGATCTCTGGTGCGCTTGTAATTCCAAACACGAGCCGTTTGAAGTTGAAGCGGCCTAAGGGGGTGATGAATGTTGTGAGCTTACAGCAGTCTGGGTGGAGGGGTATCTGGAAGAACCCGCTGGCTGCATCCAAGGAAGAAAAGACTGTAGCTCCGCTCAGTTTTGCTATGATTTCTTCGGCCGTAGGCAAAATGGAGCGTTCTCTTTTAACAGCCTAATTCAGCCTTTTGAGGTCGACACCAATGCGGGCTTTTCCCGTGCTTCCTTCAAGAATGGCACCATAGGTGCACACCAGTTGGGCTGCGTAACCCACTCTATTATTCTGTTTTGCTCCATCCTCTGTAACTCCTCTTTCACTCTTTCACTTTGCAGCATGGGGAGAGGAACACGTCACGCTGTGTGTACAGCATTGGCTGAGCATTGTCTTTTAATTGTATTCTCACTGGTTCAGTCTTTAAGGTTCCATGCTCACCATATACTCCTAGGTGGCCTCTGTTGATCACCATCTCGTCCACTCTACTGACCAGGTTCATTTTCACAGACATTGGCCGGCTGAGGAGGTTATTCACCGTTCACCCACGGATAACATAAACTGCGAGGGAGTAGGTTTTACCTTTATAGGTTACTGTGCTTTGAATCTGACCTAAACATTGCAATTCAGCTCCTGGGCTATCAAGTGGAATGTCAGCTGGCTGGAGTTGTGTTTTGTGAACGAAAGAGTGATACAGTGCAACCTCTACTTACAAACGTCTCTTCATACGAAATGTTCAAGTTACGAAACGCCTCAAAGGAAAATATTGTTGTTACGAAAGAAATTTCAGGATACGAAAGTTAAAAGTATGGGCTGCTACTCGCCGTATGGGCTGCTACTAGCAGTATGGGCTGCTAATCGCAGCTCCAGAGTTTCCTGAATGCAACATACTCATAGCTGCTCTGCCATATGCTATTACCTAGCATCTTCCTGGCGTCCCATTGGCTAAGAGGGACCTCTTCCGTAGGTCTCTATGTGTGTAGATAGACAGGTAGATAGATAGATGGATGCAGCGTCCTCGTCATTCGCCCCTTGGGCCATGAGGTGTGCCAATAGTTTTACGTGAATTGGAAATGAGGAAAAGAAAAAAAAGGAAAAACCTTTTTTTTTTGTCCATACGAAGAAAGCAAGAGATAATAGAAAAGTATGAAAAAGGGATGCGTTTGGTTGATCTCGCCAAAGAATATGAACGTAATGTATCGACAGTCGCCATGTTATTAAATCAGTTCTTTACAAAACGCAAGGCAAAAAACACTTCTGAGAGAGAACATGAACCAAAGAGGGCAAAAAGCGATGAGGATAGCCGTTAAAAGGTAAACGACCATCATTTTAATTCTTTACTCTATTCTTTGTTTTTTTACATTATGCCCAACTCTCATTTATTTTGCAATAATCTAATTGTAACATGTATTTGTTACATGTTTTGATGCCTTTTTATGTTTTGTAAAACATTTATGTCTGAATATTGGGGGGCTTGGAACAGATTAGGGCATTTTACATGGAAAACACGTCTCTACTTACAAAATTTTCTACTTAAGAAATTTCTTCCAGAACCAATTCATTTCATAAGTACCACTGTAGGTCTGTTTGCGGATAATGTTCACGTCTGCCCCGGTGTCAGTCTTAAATTCTACTAGTGTAGAACCAAGCAACAACCTGATGGCCCATTGCTCTGATGGCCCATCTGCTTTTGTCACTGCCCCAAGGAAATAGGGTTGCTGTTGCTGCTGTTGCTCTGCCTGCCCTGTGACCTCACTCACTGCTTCCTTATTCCTATACACTCTTCTCCCTTGTCCTACTTTGTTGCACGAATTACATGTGGATTTCTTAGCAGGGCAATTTTCATTCTTATTATGCTTACAAAGTCTCCGCCTTCTCACCCGGCCTTTGTGTGCGCTGGTAGAAGCATGCGCACAATGTGTCACATTCCTTCGCGGCACAAAATAGTCATCGAACTTGCCCAGCACTCGTTCAAAGTCATTTCTGTGTCTATCCTCAGCGAAGGTAAACGATCCGTAGATGTTCTCTGACTCGTTACCCACTGACCAGGCTTATCGAAGGCTGACTCATCGGAGGATTAAACTTCACCATTACAAATATCCCACTTCTGACACCATGTAAATGAAGGCAAAGGAGGCTCTTCTTATTTTCACATGTCATTTAATGGCAATATCAGCCGAACACACTCTTCCTCATGACACCACATCGCGAGACCCGCACGAGACAATTACGAGACTGAATTACCGTAAATCCCCAACAAATGTGCAAACACAAATCCAGCATCATTATATAACAGTCATCAACAAATACATGTTTATCTGCAGGCAAAACTTTAATTATTTGTTATTAGTTATTGTCTGCTTGTCTGCCGCGTTGTCACCGCTTTTTAACCATTCCTTCACATTGTTTATGAATTCCTTGTACCGCGTTAGTTTAGGCTTGTACCAGTCAATGGTCTGCCTCTTGCTCCTCAAAGGACAAATATGCTTGTACAGACACATGCAACTGCATAAATTCCGCCAACGAGGTATCAAATGCTTTCAATGCGTTCTCAACACTTTCCTTATTTTCGTCACTCATTAATGCTTTAATTTCATTACACACCTCCTTGTGAGCGCACAGTTTTTTCCTCTGCGAGTGCCGATCATTTTGAAAAGCTAATTTTTAGCCGTAATATCATCCAACGTTTTATCAACCATTTAGTTTTTAATTGCATGCTTTGCAGCAATATTCGACTTTTGCAAGCAGGTGAGCTTGGATTCCCCACACACAAACGCATGGAGTACTCACCGTTGGTTCCGTTGGCAGTGTATTCGTGCATAATCCTCACGTATCAATGTACGTCCTTTGTGGTGTATAAGCATACATTAAGTGTAAGTGTAAGTGGTTGAAAGACTATATGATCACCCTATCTGTGTATAGCAAACATTTGACTTCCTTTTGCACGTTCATTTAAAACACACATGATACGTGCACGTCAATGAACAATCCTTGAGCCTGCCATACCAATAACAACACATAGGGTTAGTAATCATTCAAAATATTCCAAATCACAAAAGTATGTAAAATATATAAGTTTAATATAATGATATATAATTGAACCTAATCTTAAGTACTGTAAAGCAATGTGGCTCCAACATAAAATATAAACATCATAAAAGCAAAAAATATTGGCATCAAAGTTGACATTTTTACTTGAAATATGTATAGTCTCTTCACAAAACCCTCATTCCTGGTTCTACGTTTCACCTCAATCTGTGAAAATCTGGGGACATGTAATAGCCCAAGACCTACAAAAATGTCGTTTGGATATTTAACCAAACAGCAAGGCCACCATTTTGACTTTATTTTGAAATTTTGCACCCATTTTGGCCTTTTATACAGGTCATATTTTAACAAACTCCTCTCAGAGATTTTATCTGATCGTTTTCAAACTTTCATTTCATTAGATGAATGTGAGAGTTTCATTTAAACATGTTTAAGATGAAAAGTTATTGAAATATTTTTATTTCATTGCTCGCAGATGCTGCTGTGATGCTCTGTTTACAAAGAAAATCATGCTGTTTTTGAGGGTCTCGTCAGTACGTTAAGCTTTCTTCTAGTCAGAATGTCAGCTTTCTTCCATATCTTCTGCATCCAGTCCTGCTCTCTGTTGTGACTTTGTACTTTTGTAGGTAAAGACTTACCTTACAACTTCTGTGTCATGTCGGCTTCTGGGTCCAAATTCCGCTCCTCATGTGACATATATAGCCCTTACTTACAAAATAGTATTGAAGGGCTTCACAGGCCCACAGTTGACCAAGATTACTGACATCCCATGATCTTATTCCACCAACTGGGGAAGGAAATACTCAAAATGCCATTTCAGGGAAAAAAGAAGAAACATTGAGAGGGGTCCACACATGAGGGTTCAAACAAGTGCAAAAACACACTAAACTTTGAATGCACAATTAGGCCTGTCAAAAAAATGATGTATGTTATAGGCTCATTGAGTTTATTGATTTTCCCAAAAATTTCAGTTCTCATGTGCCAGTACTCCAACATGCTGGTACCCCAATATGGCCAGGGCTGTGAGGGCCCTTTACAGCTGCTCACAGCTCTAGTTGGAATTATACTTTTATGGTTATTATTCCTGTTTTGTTACCACTACCATTCAAGGAAGTTATCTGGGTTTGTTACCAACATAACTCAAAAGGTTTTAATGCATTTCTATGAATTTTCTTCTGCTCATTGACATATTGATTTTGTTTTTAAAGTGACAGTGTGTAGAATGTTTTGATGTTTCGATTTTTCAAGTTCATTCATGTTGAAAACCCACTATTAATTTCAATAATACGCAAACAAATATATTCTATCACATCAACGTACATTTTTTATATAATCGTAGATGAAGTAATCTCTAAATATATTACATAAGGCATGCCTCCCCTCAAGTCCGCCGCACAGTTCAGAGGTTGTGGGTTCAATCCCGGCCTCCCTGTGTGGAGTTTGCATGTTCTCCCCGTGCCTGCGTGGGTTTTCTCCGGGTACTCCGGTTTCCTCCCACATTCCAAAAACATGCATGGTAAGTTGATTGGACTCTCTAAATTGCCCCTAGGTGTAATTGTGAGTGCGGATGTTTGTCTCTGTGTGTTGTGCGATTGGCTGGCAACCAATTCAGGGTGTCCCCTGTCTACTGCCCGAAGACTGCTGGGATAGGCTCCAGCACTCCCCGCGACCCTTGTGAGGAGAAGCGGTATAGATAATGGATGGATGGGCATGCCTCCCCTACAGGAGGCTGCCATGTTTCGCCGCCATCTTTCTGCTACGGTTACCTGAAGGAGACAAATTTACCAAACGTAGTATCTCTACATCATGACTACAGCACGTGTAACAAATGCAATGAACTTACTTTGTCACTTAAGGGAATACTAGAAATTGTCTGTGATGGCATTTTGCTTGTACCCCGGCTGAAGAAATTGGTGTTGTATTTTAGGCTTGCGACGTATGGTCTCTCCGAGGCACCGTAGTGCGTGTGCTTAAAAATGCACACGCTTTGACCTTAGGTCATTGCATTCTATTAGTTCACCACTAGATGGCACAACATTTTACACATTGGATCTTTAATCGTCGTCCTGCTATACATTGTAGCTAGAATCTGGATTGAGATAATTTTATTACAGAGCACGTGTGTGGTGTGTAGCTTCAGTTTGATATAAGAAACTAGTGTCAGGTCAATTTATAAAATTCAATACTACCCTTCTTATATAGTACTCGGCCGAGTGCCTCGTCTAGTTGCAGTTGAAAGAACTTACCTCACTCCAAGATGTATTACATAAGTGGATGATTGAGGTATTGAATTCCTCATACTCTGACGGTCTGATGGTGTTGGTTGCTTCCTTCATCAACAAAGCTCTAGCAACATAGAAATAGCCTGCATATGCCTTGAAGACACAGAAGAAATAACACCAACATTTTTACATGTCATGTGTGAATGTGTGTGTATGTGTGTGTATTCTGTGTATTACCATAAATTCCCCAGTGACTGGTGGCTGCTCTACCCCATTGAAAGAACAGTGAGCCGCAGAACAAGTCTTGAAATCGAATATGGATTTTATTATTCTCCTACATTGGTCTGAGTTGCCAGATCCAACCATGAAGTATTGTTGATCCGGATTGTAATTCTTGGGTTTCTTTGTGCATTCTGTGTTATAAATGTCTGAGGCCTGAATGGTTACATTCACACCAATGGGGTAGCAGGGGTTGTTAATGTAGGCAGGGCCAGATAATTCCTGCAGCATTAAAGGAAAGAAAGAATGGTCAGCGAAAGGAATGGAGAATAGGAAGAAAAGCAATTAAACGGGGCCGTAAAATGAGATGAGAGGATAACGATGTGGAACTGTATACTTACAGTAGACACTCTTAAGTAGAAACATTCCTGTTATTCATATATTATGTAATTTAAGCTTCTATGTATACCTGTCATACCTCCGCATTATCTTCCTCATTTTGCTAATTATTTGAATAAAAATGACATGTAAAAAGAAATAATGCACTTCTTCCTGAAGTCACATAAAGTGTATACCCATAACGTGATTATCTTAAAAGACATAATGTACCCTTGACATGACTGTCTTGTCTCTTGGCAGCACAGGAGAAGTTAAATAATTGTTTTTTTTTCTTTTGTTAGGACAATGAGTTTTTTTTTAATTTACTTCCACTAGTTTCCACTACCGTCTACTTCAGGAGCTAAAAGTAGCTAGTAGAGGTAAATTAAAAAAAAAAAAAAAAAATTACCACACAAGCACAGGATAAGATATCTTCAGCACTCAATCTTTTCAAGACATCTTTGAATGTTTGTCTGCACAATCATAAACATAGCAGAGGAGAGGAGATTAGATACACTCTTGCATAGGGCTGCAAGATATTGGAGAAACATGTGATATGGTTATTGACTGTAGCAATATTGATATTGTTTTGATATTTAACTTGTACCTAAAGAAATGACATTTTTATTATCTAATGAAAGAAATAAGTTTTTCATGCGACAAAATAAGCAAACTCAATGTGTTCTTAGCTAATTAACTGTAATTCCCATTGATAATGTCCAATTATTGGGTGGTCATGCGCATTCAAGTGTGCATCTGACTGGTGAAATTCAGATAAAAGCAAAATATTCCAAAAGAAAATTATTGCAAGTCTTTGTGATATGCATATTGCATAGGCCGTTATCATGATATCGTTATTCTTTCAATATATTGTGCAGCCCTACTCTTGCACTCTGCTGAAGTTGGTATACCTGAATGACTTTGTCCAGAACCCTTTTCTCAGCTTCATTCTTGCCATAGCAGAGGAAACTGTGAGTGTAGACATTGTAAGGGTAGCCGTACAGCTTGATGTGCCTGTAGTCAGGTCCACTGAGCTCTTTGTTAACCGAAAAGGCGATTTGTGTTGATGCACCACCAAGATCCATTGAGCCCACAGTCTTTGATGCCTTTGGACGAACATAGGTGTTCCATCCACTTTTCTGCAAACACAAAATAAAGCAGGTTGTTATGGCACTGTTTAGGAATTTCAACAAATGCCAGTGTGAGTCAGACAATACACTGGTCACTCATTCACTGGGCAGTCACGTAAAGTGCATAAAGTGTCCATTTCATGAAGATTGGCTTTGTGAGCCACTACACTACCAAAAAGACCAAAATGTAAAACCATAAATCAATATGTAATTTTACAGGTACACATAACTTGGTGTGGAAAAAGTGTATTAGTTTAAAGTGGGTTTTTTTCACTCGGACATCCAGCAATATATGTGTGAGAGTGATGAGTGCTCCTGTTTTCAATAGGATATCTGCAGGGACTGTGATGGCTGGCTGTGATTGGCTAAAGAGGCGGAACCATAAGACGTCACTTTACTTGCCTGTGACAACACAAATCTACAATGTTTGTTTGAGCCTAATTGTTTATGCATGTGTATTAATTTGCATCTAAACCTTAATGGTTGTGGTTTTCTGTTAAATCTTTGTGAAATTATTCATACTCAAGACTGCATCGTGTGTTTGATTGTGAGATTGATTATATAGTAACGCTTTGCGCTTCCTGTACAGTAGTTGGTAGTATGCACTGAAAAGCTGTAAGCCGGCCATGAACCAAGAAGAAGCCGGAGAAGAAGATAAAGTGCATTTATAAAGAGAAATCGGAGTGCACTACTTGGTTTGATTTTATTTACCCTTGGCCACAATGCAGAGGTGGATTCTGGTTAAGCGTTTTAAACTTTAAAGCGGAAGTCAACCAAAACATATTTTTTTCATGTTCCCAGCAGGCCCACTAGTTGAAACACGGCATTCTGATTCATTTTGCGTTTGTGGAATATAAATTAAGCAGAAAAATGCACTTGTTTTTAGCCATCTCTGGGGGCGGCATTTGGTCTTCTGTCGACTGAAAATGACATCACAACTTCTCACAACGACCAATCACGGCGGACCTTTTTTCTGAATCTGAGCCGTGATTGGTCATTGTGAGCAGTTGTGATGTCATTTTCAGAAGACAAAATGCGCCCCCCAGAGATGGCTAAAAACGAGTGGATTAACACTTATTCCACAAACGCAATATTTATCAAAATGCCCTGTTTCAACTACTGGGCTTGCATAGAACATATTCTTGAAAAAAATATGTTTGCGTTGACTTCCGCTTTAAATTAAAACTTCTGGCCATTTTAGGAGTTAAAAGAGCTGCAAGCTGCCACCATTTCAATAGACTGGCAAATAAGTGTATGTGAAACGGACCGACTGATGGATCAATTGAATTCAGACGGACTATCCATCCATCCATTATCGATACCGCTTATCCTCACAAGGGTCGCGGGGCATGCTGGAGCCTATCCCAGCTGTCTTTGGGCAGTAGGCGGGGGACACCCTGAATTGGTTGCCAGCCAATCGCAGGGCACACAGAGACAAACAAACACCTAGGGGCAATTTAGAGTGGCCAATCAACCTACCATGCATGTTTTTAAAATGTGGGAGGAAACCGGAGTACCCGGAGAAAACCCACGCAGGCACGGGGAGAACATGCAAACTCCACACAGGGAGGCCGGAGAGATCGAACCCACGAGCTCTGAACTGTGAGGCGCACGTGTATAATAATAATAATAATAATGATAATAATAATAATAATACCAGATGAACTGTTTGACTGACTGACTGACTGACTGACTAACAAACTGACGATTATAGGTTGGTTCGGCTTGAAAAAAATGACGGATTGACGAATGACGGATGGGTACCCAGGCCACTGACTGATGACGGACCGCCAAAATGAAGTAAAATGCCCCCCTTGTTCATAAATACTGCAGCATACATTGGACATTATTAAAAATCATTGTGAGCCTCTTTTGATGAATACTGTATACTCTGGTTTGAGCCAACTACAGCTACAAGGAAACCTGGTTCAAAATTAAGTGTACAGTACCAGAAAAAAAAGATGTATTTGCAAATGGAATGGTCAGACATGTAATATGTATTAACATTGTCATGCATACTGTACATGCTTACAAACTGACTTGACTGCCCTTGTCAGGCTATTACTGTCTATTTTAGAAAGTTATTAGACACGCTTTAGAGTTGCTGTCGTGCTGGGTGTGTTTTACCTCAAGAAAGTTTCCCAACAAATAGTTGACAGTAATCCATCCATATAGTCCTTCCTCCTGACCAGTAATGATGGATGCATTTTGGAAGTCAAAGGGCAGGGATTGGAGATACACTTTCAGATTATCCAGGACTTCAATAGCCCGCTTCATATCATTCTCTCTTATATATAAAGCACAGAGAAAGTAATCAAATGGTTGCAAATATAACAACAAATGTAAATTTAAAAAAAATAGTTGTATCTACCTTATTCAATACACAATAAAAAATATGGTCATCAATCCTATAAACTAGTGGTCGCCAACCTTTTTTCTGCCACGGACCAGTTCATACAAGTCTACTTCGTGGCCCTGTAACTATAACCTGTCCGGGAGGGGAATATGTGTGGATATGTGTGTGTGTGTGTGTGTGTGTGTGTGTGTGTGTGTGTGTGTGTGTGTGTGTGTGTATATATATATATATATATATATATATATATATATATATATATATATATATATATATATATATATATATATATATATATATATATATATATATACCTGTTTTTAACTCTACCAAGATGTGTGCGCCTGAGATAATATTAAAACGTGGCCTTGCCTGCCCCTTTTATGGCGCTCTCACTACACTTGCTTATGTATGCACTGTAGGCACATCTTAAGTGTTTAGGGGCATCTTGGAAATACATGTAATGGCATGTTAAAAAAATAATTTCATTGTTTTAATGTTTGTAAAAGTATATGCATGACTGTGTAATGGAGGTAAATTAGACGGGGCTTTATATTCAGGGTTTTAACTGCTTGATCTCATGCTACCCTCCCCTCTCTCATTCACACACTCATAAAGTTCAAACCCGTAAATTCATTGATTCCTAAATAAATTTATCTTAACAAATTTTTGGGCTTAGTTTTGTAACATTTTACAGGTGAAAGGCTACAGACACGCTTTCACATAAGCACAGGCATGTAAAAAAACCTTTGTGCAAATACAGTGTATGATTCTGCTGAGAGAACGCTAAAATGGTACTGTAAAATGATCCCTTGCTTACTTACTGTAAGAGTCTCATTCCAGCAGTAGCTCCTAAGAAGAGAGGTGTTGTTTTGTGCTTTTTAACAGGAATGGCTCCAGCGACTTTTTTCATGCAATCTTTGAAGCCTTCCCATGTCTGTGCATCTTTCTTCGGGTCAATTTTCATTTCAGAGATTGGAGCACCTTTGAGTACAAGGTTATACAGTATATATGAGTTCCAGAGTCTTGCAAAAAAAAAAAAAAATCATGTTTGGACTCACCAGAAACATTACAGTTCAATTTCTCCATCACCACACCTGTTTCATTCTCCTTCTCTCCCGGCCACTCATACAAATAGATGTTGGACCGAGATGATCCTGAGTCAATCACAATGCCGTACTGCAGTAACAGAAATTATGTGCAGGGTTGAGAGGTTTTCTTTCAAAATATATTCCAATACAGTTACTTTTAACCTGTTAAAAAATGTAGTTAGTAACGTAATCCAAGTACCATATTATTAAAGGGACACTTGGATGATCTTAACATTGGCATTTATATATAGGTTTGCATGTAAAAATGACATCAGTACTAAAATGCCCCTCACAAAAGACTCGAGGGATTTAAAGGCTTTTTTTGTGATTAGATTTACGACAAATAGGCCCGCCCCCTTTTGGAGCGCGGGTTGTTATTTTTTTGGTCTCAGCGGTCTACGTCACAGGAGGGAGGCAAGCGTGGTAATATTCCTTGCTTTGTCAGTTCTGTTGTCTAAAACGGCGACCGATCACCACCAAAATGCAAATGCACATTACTACTCGTGTCCACTTCAACCTGTTGAACGTATAAAAGTGTTCTGCACAATAGTTTGGATTTATTGACATAAAACATGAGCTCATCATGATCACCTCCACAAAATCAAAAATACCATGGCGATTGCTTCTCCACTTGCACAAGCTGAAGCAGACAAGAGCATGAATGCGCACACGAACCCCTACTGGTTATATTTCAGACATTTAGCTACGATAAATTCATGTCAACTCTCAGGAGGCAAATGGCGACTGGCAGTGGGCAAGCAATCAGGCAAGCATGGATCTTTACCCCCGCCCCCACCCCCCGCTAACAGTAGGATAACGGCACGGCTAATAGCAACAACTAGCTTCAGCCCGTTAAAACAAAAGGCGTTAGCACAACAACATTAGCTCCTTATTGTCCGTCCAGCCTTCATCGATCTTCATGTCGCGGGGTTGCCTCCCAAGCAGTCGTGTGCGTTGTCCCGACACCGCACAGCTTTGGCGTGAGAATGAGCTAAGACCTCATCGAACACCGGGGCTGTCTTGAACGTGCACATCATCGCCGAGCGGCATGTGCTTTAGGCCGAGTGTGGCCGCATTGGAACGCACCATTTTGGCTGTTACGTTCCAAATTGGACGGCGTGTTGTAGGTAAAAAAACTGGGGCCATTTCTCATCCAAATAAATGTGTACGTCTGCTCATTCCCACTTCAGTCTCTGTAAATACCCTGACTGGTGTTTAATGCCTCGACCGTCCTAACCGTGATCAGCAAAGAAGCATGTTTTTTTTGTAGCAAAGAAGCAGTGTGCGCTCGTCCCAGCATAAATCAATTTAGCTCTGCTCACTTACACATTTCCTCATTCTCATATAAATCAGCCATGGAGAAGTTAATCCTTTTGATATGTTGAAGTGGGCATTAGTGGGGATGTCCACATAAATATTGGTGCCAATTGATCACCGTTTTTGGACGTTATAAGCAATGAAAGTACAATGATTTCCAATGGAGAGTTTGTCATCGGTCCCTCCAGTGACTCCGACCGAACATGGATATAACGGTAGGGGGCGCGCCCATTTTCCTCATTAAAAAGAGGCCTTATTCATGGAGCCACTTATTTCCTACTTTCTCCCAAATTTATTGATAAAATAGAAAATGACAACTCTTTTCATTTTCTCGATCAAAAAATATATAAAATGAACTTGTTTTCAGCCATGGAGTAAGTACCACGTTTGCGGAGCACCTCGATCAGATTGGGCAACGCCGTACTACATTCATCAGTGTTTTGGCAAGTTGACTTTTAAGTTAAGAGGCGTTGACAACATGCCCGAATCGAACAAAAAATTGGTTTTAATGGACCGAAACAACACACTTAGACGGAGATTATCTTGCCACAAGCTACACAGACAACCGCCATAAGGCTGGGGAGCTACAGGCTAATGGAGCTACAGCTAACCTATAAATGATACTTCAAGAATTAAGGGAGTTCCGACGTGAAAGCGCTAACACACTCACTAAAATCAAGGACGAAATTAAGACAACTAACATCAGAATAGATTAAGTCGAAACGCATATGTTGGAGATGGAAGAAAGAGTGCAGGGTTTGGAAGAAGCTTCCGAGGGAGCTGCTAAAGTTACATGCTAAACTCGAAGACAAGATAACGGATCAAGAGGGACAGGCAAGACGGGACAATATAAGAATTCATGGTATTGAGGAGGGGGCCGAGACTGACTCTGCATCAAAGATCGCGTTTGTTGATCATTTATTTAAAGAGAAGCTGGAGTTGTTGCCCACCACCGATCTCAAGATTGAGCGGGCACATCGTGCGCTGGGCCCCAATCCTCCCCCCAAGTCTCTCCCGAGGTCTATAATAGTCAACTTCGCCAGTAGCAAAATGAAGAAGGTGTTCCTTTATAAAGAGAAGAAGATCTTTGTCGACCACGACTATGCTCCGGAGACCCTGAGGAAGCGCCGGGAATACACGGAGGCGAAGAGGGTGTTGTGGGAGAAGAAGATACGTTTTCAGACTCCATTTCCAGCCGGAATGAGAGTATTCTACGAGGGAGAAACGTGCCTTTCCAACTCAGCGCAGGAGGCTACTACTGACATGAAGAGGAGAGGTTTTTCCGTGGCTGTCTACAAACCTCCAATGACCTGGGCTGACAGAATTGAAAACCTGATGTGGCACCGGTCTGCTAGAGGAGTAGAACAGCAGCTGGAAGCTCCACGTGAGGGTTTCCAAAAAAAGCTGGCGACATACAGGCGAGCGGACAATTGACATTGTTCGTGTCCTGGTAAGGTAACAAGATTTATTTTCGTGAAACAATCAAATGATAGTTGATCTGAAAGCTATTTGGGTTTTAGTGTGCATGCATATGTATATACGTTTAGTGTGCATGCGTGTATGTGCATATGTGTATACACGTGTATAAGTGTGTATGGGGATATGTGTATATATGCATGTGTGCGTGTGTATGTATGTGTATGTGTAGGTTCTGATCGAGGATGCTTGGACTTGTATATGTAAATGTTTTTTTTTTTTTTTTTGGGGGGGGGGGGGGGACAATTGATGGAGGGCCCTCTATAAGGAGACCTGTGTGGAGGCTTTCCCTCCAAGCCAGCAGAAGATCCTGGCTTTCCTGGGGTCACAACTGAGACCTCACAACAGAACGCTTACCCTGAGGTATTTTGGGAAATTCGCTTTTCTCAGAACTTGTTCTATTGTTGTTTTTTCTTAGCTAATATGTTGTTAGAGTTTGAGTGGAAATGGAGTAATGTCTATTGGACAAGCAATAGGTGTCAGTGATACTTTAATGTTAAGTCACAAAGTCCCACTTAAGTTTGCTTCTTATAATGTGAAAGGTGTCCTTAATCCTATTAAGAGAAGGAAAATTCTTGGCAAAATGTCAAAAGATAGGATAGACTATTCTACTATACTATTCCTGCAAGAAACCCATTTAAATGATTCATATGATTCAACATTTGAAACTTAGAAGACAGGGATTTAATCAGGTGTTCTCAGCCTCCTACGAGAGAGGGCATAGAAGAGGGGTAGCTACTGTTATTTCGGCAAAGGTAATTTTGAGCTGGAATCAGAAACTAAAGACAAGGAAGGGAGATATAATATGGTTGTGGGTAAAATGGAGTGCTCTGTAGTGACTCTTTTGAATGTTTATGCTCCTCCAGGTGCATCATGGGGGTTCTATAGACATATTTTCAATTTAATGGTAACTAAAGCCCAGGGATTGGTTATATGTGGTGGTGACTTTAATATGAGCTTGAATTTCAAGACAGATGTGTCACGACGTCACTATCGAACAATAGCCCAATTGCTAATAAAGTGGGAAAGATGATAAAGGAGATGGGCATTTGTGATGTATGGAGAGAGCTCAACCCAACCGCCAGAGATTACACTTTCTACTCAGCACGACATAACACTTTTTCTCGGATCAATTATTTTTTTTATGTATTGTAAAGATATTAAAGAGGAAATTAAAGCGGAAATCTTGCTATATATGTCCGAAAATGATAATGAGGAAGTGTCCCCAACTATGGTGTGGGACGCAGGCAAGGCAGTTTTGAGAGGGAAAATTATTGCAAAATTGGCCTTACAAAAGAAGCTCAGACGGGAAAAATTGGAAAGTCAGTTAGAAAGCCAACATGCTCAAAAAATGCTCAATCGGGTGTTGTTCAAGAAATTATGGAAATTAAAAGTCAGATAAAGGAGGTTTATGATATGGATGTTCAGGAAAAAAAAACATACTTTCTTAAAACAGAGTTATGAGTTATGAGCAAAGCGATGAGAAGATTAGCATATAAGTTAAGGTAGCAACAAGCAGAGAGGGTGATACATAAAATTAGGGATGCAATTACCAAACAAATGAAAAATGACTTTAAAGATATTCAAAAAAATTTTGAAAGATATTACAAGGATTTTATTCTCAAAGGGTCCCCGAAGGCGGGGGAACACCTGATGCTTTGCTGGTGTCACTAAATCTCCCGACGGTCTCTGGAGACCAGAATGAAGTTTTAATGGCTGAGGTAACTATGGGTGAATTACAGCAGGCAATCTCTCGACTAAAGTCGAACAAATGCCCAGGCACAGATGGTTACCCATCAGAGTGGTACAAGACTTATAGTGACATTTTATCTCCACTTTTATTGAGAACTTTCAATTGGATCCTAGTGAATGGTGTGATTCCCCCTTCCTGGCGAGAGGCGATTATGGCTTTGATACCAAAGGAGGGGAAAGATAAATCTGATTGTGCTAATTTCCGTCCAATTAGTGTTTGAACCAAGATTATAAACTCTTTACATCAATTTTAGCGAGGCGTCTGGAAATGATACTTCCAAATATTATACAGTTGGACCAGACTGGTTTTATCAGGCAAAGGCCGACTTTGAATAATATCAGAAGAACTTTACATGTAATTATCATATAAAGATACATAATTTAGAGGCTGTTTTGTTGGGGTTGGATGCTGAAAAGGCCTTTGACTCTGTCAATTGGTCCTTTTTATATAAGGGTATTACGGAGGTTTAAATTTAGTGAAAATTTTGTGAGAACTATACAGGTGATATATGATAAACCATTGGCCAGAGTAAAGCTGAATGGTGGTTTAACAGATTTTTTTTGGTTTAGAAAGAGGATGTCGACAGGGAAATAGGGCACTATTTCCCCACTCTTATTTGCCATTTTTATAGAGCCCCTGAGTCAATGGATAAGGCAGAACGACAAGATAGGGGGGATCACTATTGCCGAGGATGATATCATAAGTTAGCCCTATTTGCAGACGATATATTAATATATCTGGCAAAACCATCTACTTCTTTCCCCGAATTGCTTTCGACCCTGAGGGTATAAGGAGGATTTTCAGGGTACAAATTTAACACCCACAAATCCCAGATATTGTCATTCAAGTACACTCCAAGCTAATTGATGAGAAGCATTCAATGTGAACTGGGATTCGGAGTCAATTAAATATTTAGGCGTGAATATTCCAAAAGAGGTGGTTGACTGGTTAGCACGTCCGCCTCACAGTTCAGAGGTCGTGGATTCGATCCCTGCTCCGGCCTCCCTGTGTGGAGTTTGCATGTTCTCCCCGTGCCTGCGTGGGTTTTCTCGGGGTTCTCCGGTTTCCTCCCACATTCCAAATACATGCATGGTTGATTGGGCACTCTAAATTGCCCCTAGGTGTGATTGTGAGTGCGGATGTTTGTCTCTGTGTGCTGTGCGATTGGCTGGCAACCAATTCAGGGTGTCCCCCGCCTACTGCCCGAAGACAGCTGGGATAGGCTCCAGGACACCCCGCGACCCTTGTGAGGATAAGCGGTATCAATAATGGATGGATGGATGGATATTCCAAAAGATTTGGACACAATTATATCTGAGAATTATTACCCTCGCCAAATTAAGGCCGATTTGAATAGTTCCATTTTGGGGATTATTGCAGTGAAAGCAATTAAAATGAATGTGTTGCCTAGATTATTATATCCATTCCAAACTTTACCGGTTGATATAACCAAGGGTGCATTTCAAGAGTTCGATAATATAATATCACGATTCATTTGGCAGGGGAAGAGCCCAAGAATTCGATTTAAAACTCTTCAGCTCGCAAAACACAAGGGAGGCCTCTCCCTTCCGAATATAATGAATTACTATAGGGCAACTCAGGCAAAGATTTTGGTTAACATTTGCAATCCATCCTACAGCGCGAAGTGGAAAGATATTGGATAAAAAATTAAATCAAGATGTGGCATGGACTAGTAAAGCAAGACAAAGATAAAAGACCGTATTTGGTCTTAAAATTAATTGGGTATGATTCCGATTTTTTACCAAATAGAATGGATGCAGGATTTAAAAATTGGTCTGGAAAAGGGTTGACGATATATAGGGACCTTTTCGAGGGAGGCGTGCCGAGACAATTCCAAGATCTTAGAAACGAATTTGGATTGAGCAATCAAGACTTTTATCGATATCTGCAACTTAGACGTTATGTGACGACAAATATATGTAGAGGTTGTGTCCAACAATTAGGCTTGGGCTTAATCAAGATATTCCTACTAAGTCAGACTCAGGACGTGGCAACATATCAAAAATATATAAGGAGTTGCAGGGTCTAGGAGGGGGGGACACAACATATATAAAGAAGAAGTGGGATAGGGAGGGTAATATTACAATTCAGGTGGAAGCATGGGAGAAAATATTGTCACAGCAATGGAGGAGTACATCAGCTCTCTCTTGGAGGGAATTTGGGTGGAAGAATATGGTTAGGTTTTTTCGAGTTCCAGCTTCACAAGGAGGGACCATAACATGCTGGAGATCCTGTGGTAACAGCAAAGCTTCGTATTTCCATGTGTTTTGGGAATGCCCGGTCATTTCCAAATATTGGAAGGAAACAAGGTTGACTATGGGTTGAATCCCGGGAGTAGTGGTTCCCCTGACTTTTGAGGCCCTGTACTTGGTATTGAAAACTGTCTCGATTAATGGATTTGCTCAGATATACATCTACAACATCTTGTTATTATCTTGCAAAAAAGCAATAACGATAAGATGGTTGTCAAAAGATCCCCCAGTAGTCAAGGACTGGATTAAGGTGGTTGGGGAGATTTTTTAAATGGAGAAGCTGACGTTTATTCTTAGAGATGAACGTGAAAAATTTGAGACATTGTGGGACATTTGGATAAAATTCAGAGTAACCTATGGTATTGCTGGATTGGATAGATAAGATACCCTTTTCTTATTATTCCACTCAATTGTTCAGTTATTTTATTATTATTTCTTTTAGTTGTTTTTCTTTTGCTTTTGATGTTAGGTTGTTGTTTTTTTCATATTCTGTGTTTAACATATTGTATACGTGGATGTACAAGACATGTAACATTTTCTTCTCTGGAGTTATCGCTTGAGGCACTGTGTTCTGATTTGCTGCTGCGAATTGATGGTGCTCCATCTATATAGAGCTATATCCACATTATTTTCTTGCTTGTTCACTAATAAAAAGTTTAATAACAAAAAAAAAAAGAACTTTTTAGTGAAAACATGGTCATCCCAACCATCCATTTAAGTATTGTAAAAATGCAAACAAACAAAAGAAACAATATGATAAATATTTTACTAGGGCTGCACAATATATCGCAAAAATATCGATATTGCGATAATGGCATATGCAATATGCATGCAATATCGCAAAAAAAGTGGATGGAACACCTATGTTCGTCCAAAGGCATCAAAGACTGTGGGCTTAATGGATCTTAGTGGTGCATCAACACAAATCGTCTTTACGGTTAACAAAGAGCTCAGTGGACCTGACTACATGCACATCAAGCTGTACGGCTAACCCTTACAATGTCTACACTCACAGTTTCCTTTGCCATGGCAAGAATGAAGCTGAGAAAAGGGTTCTGGACAATGTCATACAGGTATACCAACTTCAGCAGAGTGCAAGAGTAGGGCTGCACAATATATTGAAAAAATAACGATGTCATGATAACGGCCTATGCAATATGCATATCACAAAGACTTGCAATAATTTTCTTATGGAATTGTAGGCTTTGTCAGAATTTGACTGGTCAGATGCAAACTTAAATGCGTTAAATGCATTATCTAGGGGAATTACAATTAATTAGCTAAGAACACATTGAACTTGTTTATTTGACTGCATAAAAAATATGGCTGGCTGGCTGGCTGGATAGATAGATTGATAGATGGCTAGATGGCTAGATGGATGGATGGATGGATGGATGGATAGATGGATGGATGGATGGATGGATGGATGGGTGGATGGATGGATGGATGGATCTGGTGAGGGAAATTAGATTTGCTAGCTTTATAAAGTTTTTCAAAAATGTTCACAATGTTCGGTAGTCAAACAAACAACAAGCAGACGGGGGTCACACTGCAGTGATGACTTATATGGCAGTCGTTGTCATTCCCTATGTCATTCCCTAGGCCTATCTTGACTCAAAATGCTTCTCTTTGCTCCTACTTGTCCCTAAAGAGCGTCACACTGCTTCACATAAATACTTAGTCATAGGCCACTCCGTTGGTACAAAGGAGAAAGTTTGCGACATATTTTTGGAGTAAGCTCGCTGTCAAAAAGGCATATGCGTGATTAAAGATTCGTATCCATAATCGTAATAATTTGTGAGTACAAATCAAAATTGTGAGGGTTTGAATTTTTTGTGTGAGTACGAATCAAAATTGTGAGTTTGACTTCTTTTCTTGTGAGTGACAACGAAGTGAGACACGTACATCTCACGCATGCAGTCGAAGACAAAGACACCTTGAACAAGCTGATTAACCACTATTCAAGCTGGTACAGGTTAAAGCGGGCCGTCGCTTGGATTCTCAAAGTAAAGGACACATTGCACAGCGCTGCAGAGAAACCAGAAGGGGTCGACAAACAGGGTCCAACCGCCAAACGAATGACAATTGTAAATTGACTGTTGAATGTCTAAAGAGAGCCGAAATGGAGATAATCAAATACATTCAAAGTCAATAGTTCCGGGAAGAGATGGTCATGCTGTTGAAGGGAAACAACCTAAAGAGGAGCAGTCATCAAATAAAGCTCGACCCAGTGATTCAAACACGGTATACTGTACTTATGAATATGTAATATTTGTACCAAAAAACACGTAAGGACGTCAACAACACTCAGTAAGATGTTAAAGCGGATAAACCTCACTTGTGTCACTACATTTCAATTTAAACTAGTTCGCAGGATAACAAAATAGTCCTCTGTGATATGTCTTCACTATACAAGAAATTATGCACAACATTTTTTCTTTTGCACTAAACACTACTTGTTTTTTTCAGTTCTGTGAGAATACTTGATTAATCAATAAAAACAGAGCAACCAAATTAGCAAGCGCTCTTAACAGTATCCATACAATAAATTTTTGTCGACGTGATAAATTATGGGTACATAGATACATTGAAAATAGAGCTACATTAGCCAAGTACTAATGCTAACAGTGAAACGCATCATTAGATTGCAATCTATCGCCGTAAGCCTGAGTCCAAAGCTATTATTTGAGACAGAACGATATTATGAAATACAGTACATATTAATAAATTGGATATACACGTTGCTGACTTTACCTGCTGTGAAATTGCGTCTCCTGAGCCGCTGGAAGCGCCGTCCGATCGGCTCGCATTCGCCATCTTTGTTTTCTTATCAACGCATGCGCGGGGAGAGGAATCGCGGATCGATTAGCTCCCCTTGGGACTTGCCTGTTCTGCGTGACGTCATCCTAATTTGCATGTTGTGCAGATTTGTGCTCTCACAAAAGTGATTCGTCCTCAGCCGGCAATTCGTGCATAGTGAAGATTCGTAGTCGTAGAAGCGAGAGTTGTATTCACAAAACAATGGCACTCACAGTTTTTATTCGTACTCACAAGAAAAGAAGTCAAACTCACAATTTTGATTCGTACTCACAAAAAAAATTCAAACCCTCACAATTTTGATTTGTACTCTCAAGAAAAGAAGTCAAACCCTCACAATTTTGATTTGTACTCACAAAACGGATATGCCTTTTTGACAGCAATCTTATTCCATACATATTTGCCCACTTTTTGAAGCCTTTAAAATATCATAACTTCCTTAATTCTTACACGCAATTTGATAAGTGCCTCCTCACCAAGGTATCCAATACCTTTGCCGCAATTTTGATGTAAATGTAATTGCGTCGACAATGTCCAGTCTTTTCATGAATGTCTCTCAGGATTAGTGTGGTGATGTGTGAGTCCTTTGGGATGATAATTGGATGCTTCACATGATCTGGCATGGCAGATGCACATAGACGTCCTCCAACCCTCAAAACACCATCCTGAATCACTGGGTCGAGCTTTATTTGATGACTGCTCCTCTTTAGGTTGTTTCCCTTCAACAGCATGACCGTCTCTTCCCGGAACTGTTGACTTTGAATGTATTTGATTATCTCCATTTTGGCTCTCTTTAGACATTCAACAGTCAATTTACAATTGTCATTCGTTTGGCGGTTGGACCCTGTTTGTCGACCCCTTCTGGTTTCTCTGCAGCGCTGTGCAATGTGTCCTTTACTTTGAGAATCCAAGCGACGGCCTACTTTAACCTGTACCAGCTTGAATATCAGCTTGTTCACGGTGTCTTTGTCTTCGACTGCATGCGTGAGATGTACGTGTCTCACTTTGTTGTCGTCTTCTTCGTTGTTCGCTTGGTCAGGTCTGCTCGGCAGTTGGCTTTCCGGGTCTCGTAGAAAGGCTGGACCATTAACCAGCTCGGGTTGTTCAGAAACTTGGTGGGAGTTAGCCCTCTAGATGCACAATCAGATGGGTTTACTGTAGTATTGACATACCTCTATTGGTACAGCTTTGTAATTCTCTGATAGTAGCAACGCGATTGGCTAGGAAGGTCTTGAGACGAAGGGCTTCGTTCTCTATATAATTCAGCACTGTTGTGCTGTCAGTCCAGAATGTTGATTCACACAACTTCACCTGAAGCGCTCGTCTTAACATCTTGTCTGTGTTGACAACAGCTGCTGTTAATTCCATACGTGGAATTGTTGTTTGCTTTGTTGGGGCCACACGTGATTTTCCCATCATGAATGCGCAGTGGACTCGTCAGTCTGAGGTAACCATTTTTGGACGCATCAGAAAAGTTGAGCTTCGTTGATTGGTCCGAAGCCCACTGGTCGTACACATCTGGCTAATTTCATATTTGAGCGTTGATGAAGCTCTTCCACTTTTATGATAGCTGTTCTGGAATTTCATCGTCCCACAAAAGCCCTTCCTTGCACAGCTGTTGCATGATCATCTTGGCTGGGAGGACAACTGGAGCAATGAAACCAAGTGGATCGTGGATCGAGCTTGTGACTGAGAGGATTCCTCGACTTGTGACGGGTTTGTCCTTTACATTGATTATGAATTTGAATTAATCTGATTCAATGCACCATAACACTCCTAAGGCTCTTTTCACAGGAACATCATCGTGAAGTACAGGATCTTTCTTTAATTTAGTTTTGAGATACCGTGCTCGTTGCAAGACAACACTTCAATTGTTTTTCCATGTGGACGTTTGTTTTCTTCAGCGGTAGATGTATGTAATAATGTCCATCCATGTGACAAGCAGAGCCTGATACGATGATTGACTTCATCGTTGATGGATTGTCCATTTCTTCCATATAATTCACATCTTCTATATCATTAATGCAGCTTATCAGAAAAAATTAGAACTCAGTCAAAACATTTCCATCTTCACACTTATGAAGCAGCATTACCGCCCTTTCATAACCGCGCTCAGCAGGCATATGTTGGCAACTCTTCACGAGGTGCCGAGGCATACCTCGTAGTATACTGTTCTAAAAAATACAGTTTATCTGTGCTGCTGTCTGATCGAGCATCAATAGCATTAATAAAAGCTTTCATGAAGGATCTGAATTCTAATGGTTCTCCACTGAACATTGGCACTTCTTTTTGTGGCAAGCGAGACATTTCCTGTTTTTTAATTATTATTTTAGTCATGTCTGTATGTTGTTGAATGAGATGACACACATCTGCTCCACTATTATTATATTGTGGACTATGATATTGTATTGGTTGTTCATTAATTGGTTCTATTTTGGGCTTTGGTATCTCTTTGCTTGAGGATAGCATCAGATGGCATGGCCAAGCTATTTTCATAGTGACACGTGGACGTTTTCCTTTGTGGCTCGATGTGTGGATTGTAAGCATGTTGACTTAATGCTTCATCTTTTGCATGGGTAGGCATGCTTACGGCAGACTTTTATTTTATGCTCTTCACACTCTTGATACACCTTGAGCTAAAGCTGTATTGATTTCCAATTGTTCCCGTTTAGCTTTCAGACGTGCATCTTTCTGTTCTTGTTCAACTTTCAGGCATGCTTCTATTTCTAATGCTTGTTTTTCTTTAAGAGCTTCTGCTTGTGCTATCAATGCGGCTTGTTTGGCTTGTTCTTTCATTCATGCTGATGATGCAGTAGAAGAAACCTTTGATAATTGCGATGTCGATGCCGCCCTTGATGTCGCCTTTGATAGACAGTGTTTGACACACTATCTTCAGCAGTCACTTCATCATCAAATTTTGCAGTCTGAATCCATGTTTCCACTACACTTATAAATTCACGACATGTCATGTCCTTATTTTTAATCCATCTTTCTTGGTCTTCTTTTATTTCACAAGGTTTGAAATATGAATGCAATTCATAGTTAATTTGATTGAATTCAGCAAACAGTTTTTTGTATTCTTTTAGTTTCTTTTGTACAACCCTTCAGTCACGGTATCCTCTTTGTTGTGCATTTCCACTTTTATTTTACAAGATTTTCTTGTTAGCTGTCTCAGCTTTTCTGTCCATACATCAGTAAGGTATTTTATTTTTTCTTTTATTGTTAGGTGTGAGGGCGGCACGGTGGTCGACTGGTTAGCACGTCCGCCTCACAGTTCAGAGGTCGTGGGTTCGATCCTGGCTCCGGCCTCCCTGTGTGGAGTTTGCATGTTCTGCCCGTGCCTGCGTGGGTTTCCTCCGGGTACTCCGGTTTCCTCCCACATTCCAAAAACATGCATGGTAAGTTGATTGGACTGTCTAAATTGCCCCTAGGTGTGATTGTGAGTGCGGATGTTTGTCTCTGTGTGCCCTGCGATTGGCTGGCAACCAATTCAGGGTGTCCCCTGCCTACTGCCCAGAGACAGCTGGGATAGGCTCCAGCACGTCCGCGACCCTTGTGAGGATAAGCGGTATGGATAATGAATGAATGAATGTTAGGTGTGAGCTCCCTCGGCTTGAAGGGGATATTGCACCTCCTTCTGACTTGGTCTCATTGAATTTGTCAAACGTGATTCCTTTATTGCACGTATGTCAAAGTCAATGTCCGCGGG
The DNA here is from genome assembly GCF_054856515.1 of Filicampus tigris. Taxonomy (NCBI): domain Eukaryota; kingdom Metazoa; phylum Chordata; class Actinopteri; order Syngnathiformes; family Syngnathidae; genus Filicampus; species Filicampus tigris. The sequence continues at coordinate 27,569,796 of NC_141224.1, read as the reverse complement.
CCACATCCGGCCCGTGAGAAGGTTTTCTACGGCCCCTGGGATGATATTGCTTTATTATTAGATCCGGCCCGCAGCCTGCAGCAAGCCGGTGTGGGTAGCAGATCTGATTGGGTCCTTCGCGGCTGCCGAAGACGTCACGCTTTAAAATATATTGTAGCGACTTCAAAGAACATGCCGTCAGACATGGTTTAATTATCAGGTTTTTATTAGTCCAACCGGCTACTGTGGGCCGAAGCCGACGCTAATACAGTACGACAACCGTTCAGTCAAAAAAGAGCAAGGGCTCTCCTGTTCATCCTCCGCTACTCTCGCTCGCATCCAGCAAGCCGCACGATTCATTCATTAACCTCGGAAACAAAACAACTTGGCAAGACACAAATTCGACCACAACACAGATAACCCAATTCGTTACACTGGTTCTGTAATATATGTATTTGCATCAATGTTTGCCACCCCATGGCTGTTCTATATGCTGACTGAAGACTTCACGTCACTTTTCGTGGCTTTCAGAATCGGATTGTGGTTAAAAGTTATTTGGAGTAAAACACACTTTATTAGAAATACTTCATGTTAGAAATCTCACGTTGTTTTATTGTTAGTAATTGTTGGCATTTGATAAATTCATTGAGTTTCGACGTAGTGCTGAGATGTCCCACACTGTGAGCAGGCAGTGAACGTTATTCAAGCGCTAAGTGATGATAGTGAGTGACTTTTTTTTTCTCTTTCCTCCTTCGACACAGCTCGTAGTTTGTTCGTGCCAGCAAACTCAGTAGTTGCAGATTGTTTCACCACGTTTGTTGTTATGTGGAAATGTTAAAAGGTGAGTTTAACCATTTAAGTTCGTGTCAGGTAACTGCTGTGTAACCTAGATATGTTCTTGTGAGTGATGTCACGTTGATGAACAATAGTTAGTTATTTTGGCTCATATGCTAACTATTCTAGTGATGAAACGTGTGAATGTGTATTGTATGTATTGTTTGGCTAATTAATTTCTTAATGCAGTGAATTGTAATGTTTAGGCATATTGTTAACAAATGGATATGCATTGGATGATGTTGCTAGATTAATTCTTTGTCTGTTGTTGCAGACCACAATAAATAGACGTGTCAAGTGGAATACAGGCCTGTGTTTTGGATCAATATGGATCACCCACATTCATACCTTGCCACTCTAAAATAGGGTCAGCTGGAGACATCATACCAATCATATGATCCTCTCCGTTTTACTTCACATTATGTACAGTTCATACAGTCTTGCAGCCCGAGTCAACCAGAAAATTGTTTCCAGTTTGGCAGGCGAAACGCAAACGGAAGTGACGTACGAGCTGCCTCGCAAAAGTAGCCTAGCATTGATGTACTATATTCTATTTTTTATTTAGTAATTCCGAAGATAAAAACACAACAGCCAGGGGGGTGACAAACATAGACGCAAAGAAATATTATTTCAAAGAATATATTACAGATATATAAGATAAGATAAGAATAAGATAAGAATGCCTTTATTGATCCCACAGTGGGGAAATTTTCATTGTTACAGCAGCAAAGATATAGGTCACACAGGGACGGCGGCATAATGGGGCCATTAATGTATAACATTGACGGCAAACATTTTATAAAGCGTGACATCATCAGCAGGAGCGAAGGACCCAAACCAATCTGGACATTTAAAAACATTTCAATGAACATTCTATCAGTCCGGCACTCGGCTTGTCGCAAAATTTTGTATCTGGCCCTCCGTCCATTCGACTTTGACACCGCTGCTTTATTGCGTCTTGAACTCCGAGCTCCTCCTTCTGACTCGATCTCACTGATGTTGCATGTTGCTGCTGGCTTCCATTGTTCATTAATTGTTTATGACATGGCAATTGACAATTGCGGATCGTTTTTGAGTTTATTTGTGACGATTGGTCCACTTTAGGTCCACGTTAGGCAGAAAGCGTGACGTATTGCGGTCATCAATGTTGCATGCTAATTGATGTCAGCTTCATACTCTTCTGTATCGGGCTTGGTTGTTTAGCTTTTTCAGTTACTATTTTCTTCACAGTTAGCGGCTTTTTCTTCTAGCCATCTTCTGACTTTTGTAATGGCGGAAATTATGTTTTACCATTAGCTTCAATGTTTGTTGGTTGTCGAAGGTAGTTCTGACTATTAAAACAATGTCTGCTATGCTACTACTACTGCAAGTGCTTTAAATCTTTATGACAGAAATTGAGATACTACTTGATGATGACAGAATTGATGACAGAATTGAGATAATACTTCAAAGCGTTGGCTCTCACACTTACCATATTGACAAAATTTAAACACTATTTTGTTGCTTTATTTCATTATATTTATTTATATATTGTTATGTATTTCATTATTATATTAAAAGATTTTGAATTTCTTGGGACATAGGCCTACCTATTAATTGTTGGCCAGCAAAGACCTTACGTCGGAAGAACAACGGCAGTCCATTGAGCTATATTGTGACCAGTTATCCACTTAACTCTGGAAAAGCTTGTTTGGCCAACATGTTTGAGAGCGGTGAGGACTCGACTGTGCCGTCGCTCTCCCTGCAGCAAAAATGTAATACTACAAAATAGTCCACATTTTTATTAAATTGATCTGTCATCTGACTGTGTTTTTTTGTAACTACTACAGAATACAGTTTAATAAAAATAAGTATCCCGAATACTTAACACTAGTACGTGTATTCCGTTAGTCCCCAAGCCTGATTATGCTTTACTTTTCTAAGCTCTTCTATTTAAAATTATTGCAGTTAAATAGCTGCTAGCTGGTGGACTTCTATTAGGTGGTGGGCCGAGGGCAGATTTTTTATCTATTTGAATTACCCCCACTGAGGGAGGACTTCATTTTTTGTTAGCTTCATCTTCATTTTTTAACAAATTAATCAAAATTGTTGCCACTCTTTGCTCTTGCATATTTTTAATTTAGTGAAAACCTTGTGTTGGTTACTGGTTAAGGCAAACTGAGTGGGCAGCAATGCTTGGGGTCCAGCATTCATGATGTAGTTGTGGTTGTTGTCCAATGACATGCCTCAAAATGTGTTTTGCTTCTGGGTTTAACATTTTTTGGGGGGCTTTTTTTTGCCGGTTACTGAGTTGGATACAAGGACTTAAATATTCATATAGTTGTATATAATCAGTGGTTGGATCTAATTTTTAACTTTAAGATAGCGCTATCGGAGTTAATAATTTGTTGTCTCAGTTAAAGGTAGCACCACAGGCTTAGACACATTGTTATTTTCTGTCATTTAGATCATTGTAATGCCGTGCTCTCTGGCCTTCCCAAAAACAGTACCGTATTTTCCGGACCATAATGGGCACCTTTATATAAGTTGCACCAACTCTATTTAAAAAAAAAAGAATGAAAAAAACATATATGAGCCGCACCTTTATATAAATATACTAGTGGCGTAGTATATTGGGAGCACACTGGAGGCGACGTGGCTACTGTTGTGACATGCAAGACGAACTCGCTGTGTTTCTCGCTTGATTTGGACGGGTGAAATATATAAACATGGTGAACCGTTGCTGTGTTAGAGGGTGCAGCAATGCCACCCACGGTCGCAAAGGTGAGAAATGTAACAACATTTAATTTAATTCCTGCTTGGCGGAAGACCGATGGAACCCTCGTTTCGGACATGTCAAAACGAAGTCGGATGGCTTGGTTATTGGCTGCAAGATTAAAGCATTTCACGATAAAAAACATTTCATCTTGGGCGAGAGTATGCTCCGTACATTTTCATAGCGACAATTTAAAAAGTTTAGAATCCTCTTGCTTTCTCTCTTTTAGTCACATACATGCATGCACTTAGTAAGTGAGGTAAAAGGAAAGAAGGAATGATCAATGATCACATACACTGTTAAAACACTTAACGTCAGAGTTTGGACGTGGATGGTATCGATTGCACTTCTGCACTTTCGCCGCACTTCGGATCTACCTCACCTGCGCGTTGCGTTTTTACTCTTTTTAATTTTTGGAGACTATTTTTATCTTATTTTTTATTATTATTTATTTATTTAAATTTTTGTTAATCTCTGGGTCGCTTGATCTCGCGGACTAGCATACAGCTAGCTTGAGACGGAAACGGGCTAGCTTGGGGCTAGCTTGGAGCTAGTGTATTAAAATGCCTTCAGACGACAGCGAACACAATGGCCTGCTGGAGAAGGCAAATAAAACAATCTCTGACCTAAGAAGGGATATTCGTCGTCTCTCAGAGGAGCTCCATGAGAAGGAATCGGTCATCTCTTGCTTCGCGACCCGTTTCCCCGAACTCTCCGCGGTGGTCATGAGGAGGCGCGCTCGTGAAATCCTGTCGGCGACAATGACGGCTGAGGCGGCTGGCCTCTCGGACACGGCGAGGTGGGATCCAATTGCCTGCCCGGGGCCATCCTGCTCGACACCGCTGCAGAGTGACACCTGGGTCAAGGTGGTGTCCCGCGGCCGAAGGGCCGGGGAGCCACCCCACCGCCCCCAACTGGTCCTGGGGAATCGGTTCGCCGCCCTGGCGAGTGAGTCTCCTGTTCCCATCACTGCACTACAGCAGTCGGAGAAACCGACTGCTGCATCCGACGCTGGGGCTGTGCTCCCAGGGGCTCCCTCGGATTCCCCGCCACCCACGGCGACGACCTCAGCCGGGAACCCCATGTTGGGCGGGTCCGCCAGTGACACGGCCGTCCACTCACGCGTCGGGCTGCTCCGGGACGCGGTGTCCCGGTACAAGGGTGGTCGTCATCACCAGCATCATCGGCGACACTCATCGGTGTCATCCACCGTCTTCACTCGGCCTCGGCGGAGCCATCCTGGACAGTGGGGTCGTGAATCTCCCGCCGGTGGTGAGTCCCTTGGCGTTCCCTCCTCACGTCACCCACCGACCACCGTTATAATTGGCGACAGCACCATTAGACGTACTCACTATCCCGGCTGCGTCACCCGCTGTTTTCCCGGAGCGAAAGTCATGGACATAGTTAACATCCTGCCGGGTGTTCTTGACTCTCTGCCATCATCCATTACCCGGCTCATCGTTCACGTTGGGACAAACGAGACAATACGCCGACAGTCTGAGCAGACGAAGAGAGACTTTCACGCCCTCTTTGCCTTGTTAAGAACCTGCGGTCTGTTGGTCTGGGTGAGTGGCATTTTGCCGGCATTGTCTCGCGGAGTCGAGCGCTTCAGCCGCCTTTTAAGCTTGAACACGTGGCTCCTACGCACTTGTGGCCACCTTGACTTTGCTTTTATTGACAATTTTAACCTATTCTGGAATCGCCCGTCTTTTTACCAGCCGGATGGTGTTCATTCGAACTCTCTTGGTAGCAAGATTTTAGCCGCTAACATCCACCATGTCGTAACCAATTCCACTCCCAGCTGACTCTTGTTTACCAATCATATTTCTTCTTCTACTCATAAACGCTGCAATGACAATGTCACTACCATCACTTACAGGCCAATACCAGCTGCTCACAGTACCACCACCCTCCTAGCTCCCCCTGCAGGCCCTCATTATCATTACCACTATCGGACAACTTTCCCATTGAAACCATCACCGGCAGACGCTTCCCTTGCACACACAAACAACGTGGTTTTAACAGTGGTAATCTAGTATATGTGAATACTGCTCATTCGTACCACCATGAGCGCACGTCCAGCACAATAATTAATCTGGCCGTGCTGAACGTGCGCTCCCTTTTAAACAAAACTTTTATCATAAACGACCTATTTTAGACAATAATTTACATGGTATACTTTTGTCTGAGACATGGCTTGGTACAGATGCTCCAGTTGCTCTCAACGAGGCTTGCCCACCGAATTTTAACTTTTTATTTTCTACAAGGGATGGCAAAAGAGGAGGCGGGACTGCATCAATTTTTATTAATACTCTTTTATCAAAGGAGATCATTTTTAGCAGCTATTTATCGTTTGAACACCATGCCTTTGTTTTTAGCAGTCCCCCTATTCCCTGCATTACCGTCTATAGACCTCCCCATCATTCCACTTCTTTTATTACAGAATTTTCAGAATTCTTATACATTTTATATTCCAGTTATAACAGGATATTAATAACTGGCGATTTTAATATACACATGGACAACATCTCGGACCCACTATCCAGAGATTTTTCAAACCTTTTAAACTGCTTGGATTTTAAACAGCACGTCTTGCAGCCAACTCACAACAGAGGACACACCCTGGATTTGGTTATAACCTATGGCTTGTCTGCTGGTGTGTCCTCTGTTGTTGACTTGGCAGTGTCAGACCACTACTGTGTCTATTTTAACATCGCCAGTTTTAACCATCTAGCAGTCCCGGTCAGAACAGTGAAGAAACGCTACCTATCTTCTGAGATGGCTGCAAATTTTATCGAGATCTTAAAAAGCACTCCTGCTGACATTTTACCTGCACCCTGTGATCTTATTGTTGACAATTTTAACCTACATCTTAAATCATCATTAGATTCAGTAGCTCCACTTTTAATTAAAACAACAAAAACAAAGACTGTACCCCCGTGGAGAAACAATGCTATCAAAATATCAAAGAGAAAATGCAGGAGGGCAGGGGGGAGGTGGAGAAAAAGTAAACTTACAGTACACTATGAAATTCTATGCGAACAACTGAAATCCTACAATAAAACAGTGAAACTGGCAAGATCTTCCTATTTCTCAAACCTCATTACAGTCAATAAAAACAACCCCAGGGTTCTCTTCTCCACCTTTGAACTTTTAACTAGTTCTGATTTTAATAAGTCCCCACAGAGACCAACAGATGCTCTCTGTGAGGACTTTGCAGACCACTTCAGAAGTAAAATCGATGACATAAGATCCAGTCTTTTAGCCCGTCAAAACACAAGTTTTAATAAACCCGGACAATCATATTTACATGAGGAAACACTGGAAAGTTTTGCCCTGGTTGATGCAAGGACACTTGTTCGAGTTTTCTCCCAGGTAAACCCAACAACCTGCCTTTTGGATCCAATTCCCACATTTCTTTTTAAGACATTTTATGGATTTTTTGAAGAACAAATTTTAAATATAGTCAATTGCTCTCTTCAGACAGGCGTCTTCCCCGCTGCCTTTAAAACGGCAGTGGTGAAGCCCCTTCTGAAGAAGAGCAGTTCTGACCCGGGCGTTTTTAATAATTACAGACCCGTATCCAACTTACCGTTTTTAAGTAAGATTTTAGAAAAACTGGTTTTCATCCAGTTGAATCATTTTTTAAATACAAATAATATTTTGGAGAAATATCAATCTGGTTTTAGGATGAACCACAGTACAGAGACTGCTCTTTTAAGGATTTTAAATGATATTAGGTGCACTGCAGACGTGAGAAAACTCACAGTCTTGGTGCTACTGGATCTAAGCGCTGCTTTTGATACAGTAGATCACCAAATTTTATTAAATAGACTTAAAAATCTAGTGGGCATCTCTGGTACTGTTTTTGACTGGTTTTATTCCTATCTCACAGACCGATATTTCTTTGTAAGTATGGATACTTGTTCCTCCAAAACTCATGAAATTAAATGTGGGGTTCCTCAAGGTTCGATTTTAGGCCCCCTACTTTTTAATCTTTATATGCTTCCCCTCGGGGATGTCATCAGGGGACACAGCATCAGTTTTCACAGCTATGCTGATGACACGCAGCTGTATATTGCCGTGTCTCCTGATGACACAGGACCCATTGATACCCTTTTAAATTGCATTTTAGATATCAAGTCATGGATGGCAGATAATTTCCTACAGCTCAATCAGGATAAGACTGAGGTTTTAGTTATCGGTCCCGAAGGTCAGAGAGAGAAGCTTTTACCAAAACTACACATTTTTAATCCCTCACATTGTGTGAAGAACCTTGGCGTCATTTTTGACTCTGAGCTCAGTTTTATTCCTCATATTAAAAATGTAACCAAGATTGGTTTTTATCACCTTAAGAATATCGCCAGAGTCCGCCCGTTTCTCTCTCAGGCTAACACGGAAGTGCTGATGCATGCCTTTATTTTCTGTCGTTTAGATTACTGTAATGCCCTGCTCTCTGGCATTTTGGATTGCAGCGGATCTGGACACTAAATACATGTGCAATGCTTGCAATATTTTTCTGAAATTAAATTGGGATGTGTGGGGTGCTAATTTCGTTCCTCTGTCCTTTAAAATTTTAGGATTGGCAGTATGCAAGTATGCCCTCCGTAAAATGACTGGCCATTATAAAAATATTTATCTTGGCAAATAAATAAAAATGTTTCTTGAATCAAAAGACAAAAGGGGATTATTTTCAAAATAAAGACACTGAATTTTATAAAGAATTATAAAAAGTTTTTTATGGCAAATTTAAAATGTTTCTTGAATGAAAAGACAAAACAGGATTGTGGAGAGCTGTTGTCAAACACGCCCAGGTCTGAGCATGCACAATTAGCATTTTAATGGAGACAGAGTACCGAGAGTGGAATTTGCAAGTCCTGGAAGAGGAAGGGGGCAGAAGTGGACTAACTAGGGATTTAAGTGTTAAAAATGAACTAAGTACGTCCGTTTGCGTAGCTTAGGTGGACGGTTCACAAGCAAACACAGTCGGTACCTTAGTCCGAATGACGGTCTTGTCATTGTTCGCTGCCTTAATCATCTGCAGGTCCTGCACCTACCCGTTTGTAAATTGCACATGAGAGGCTAAATATTTTATAATGTTTAAATTGCTCTGAATTGTAGGCACTCACACTACACACAAGGTACGTGAAAATATCTGCCGCACACAAAGGAGGAAATAGGTTAGGTTCGTAGCTCCACTCAGTATTGGCAATGGGGCTGATAAACGACACTGGTGACACCTGCAGGCGATTGCAACGCTTCCCAAGCCTGAAACATTGTGATTAATTGCATAAGAGCCTTGGGCATTAAATGCACACAAAAAACGCAAAAAACGAGTTAACTCGATGTTGGGTCACCGGGGCCCCCTTCTGGAGCCAGGCCTGGAGGTGGGGCTCGACGGCGAGCGCCTGGTGGCCGGGCCTGCACCCATGGGGCCCGGCCGGGCTCAGCCCGAAAAGGATACGTGGGTCCCCCTTCCCATGGGCTCACCACTGGTGGGAGGGGCCAAAGGGGTCGGGTGCCGTGTGAGCTGGGCGGCGGCGGAAGACGGGGACCTTGGCGGTCCGATCCCCGGCAGCAAAAACTAGCTCTTGGGACATGGAATGTCACCTCTCTGGCAGGGAAGGAGCCTGAGCTGGTGTGTGAGGCTGAGAGGTTCCGATTAGATATAGTCGGGCTCACCTCCACGCACAGCTTGGGTTCTGGTCCCAGTCCTCTCGAGAGGGGTTGGACACTCTTCCACTCTGGAATTGCCCAGGGTGAGAGGCGCCGAGCAGGTGTGGGCATACTTATTGCCCCCCGGCTTGGCGCCTGTACATTGGGGTTTACCCCGGTGGACGAGAGGGTAGCCTCCCTCCGCCTGAGGGTGGGGGGACGGGTCCTGACTGTTGTTTGTGCTTATGCACCAAACGGCAGCGCAGAGTACCCACCCTTTTTGGAGTCCTTGGAGGGTGTGCTGGAGGGCGCTCCACCTGGGGACTCCATCGTTCTGCTGGGGGACTTCAATGCTCACGTGGGCAATGACAGTGAGACCTGGAGAGGTGTGATTGGGAGGAACGGCCCCCCCGATCTGAACCCGAGCGGTGTTCGGTTACTGGACTTCTGTGCTCATCACGGATTGTCCATAACGAACACCATGTTCAAGCATAAGGGTGTCCATATGTGCACTTGGCACCAGGATACCCTAGGCCGCAGTTCGATGATCGACTTTGTAGTCGTATCATCGGACTTGCGGCCGCATGTTTTGGACACTCGGGTGAAGAGAGGGGCGGAGCTGTCAACTGATCACCATCTGGTGGTGAGTTGGCTCCGATGGTGGGGGAAGATGCCGGTCCGACCTGGCAGACCCAAACGTATTGTGAGGGTTTGTTGGGAACGTCTGGCAGAATCCCCTGTCAGAAGGAGTTTCAACTCCCACCTCCGGCAGAACTTTTCCCACGTCCCGGGGGAGGCGGGGGACATCGAGTCCGAGTGGACCATGTTTCGTGCCTCCATTGTTGAGGCGGCCGATCGGAGCTGCGGCCGCAAGGTGGTCGGTGCCTGTCGTGGCGGCAATCCCCGAACCCGCTGGTGGACACCAGCGGTAAGGGATGCTGTCCAGCTGAAGAAGGAGTCCTATCGGGCCTTTTTGGCCTGCGGGACCCCGGAGGCAGCTGACGGGTACCGGCTGGCCAAGCGGAATGCGGCTCTGGCGGTTGCTGAGGCAAAAACCCGGGTGTGGGAGGAGTTCGGGGAGGCCATGGAAAATGACTTCCGGACGGCTTCGAGGAAATTCTGGTCCACCATCCGGCGTCTCAGGAGGGGGAAGCAGTGTACCATTAACACTGTTTATAGTGGAGATGGGGTGCTGCTGACCTCAACTCGGGACGTTGTGGGTCGGTGGGGAGAGTACTTCGAAGACCTCCTCAATTCCACCGACACGCCTTCCACTGAGGAAGCAGAGCCTGGAGACTCTGAGGTGGGCTCTCCTATCTCTGGGGCTGAAGTCACCGAGGTAGTCAAAAAGCTCCTCGGTGGCAAAGCCCCGGGGGTGGATGAGATCCGCCCGGAGTTCATAAAGGCTCTGGATGTTGAGGGGCTGTCATGGTTGACACGTCTCTTCAACATCGCGTGGACATCGGGGACAGTGCCTCTGGATTGGCAGACCGGGGTGGTGGTCCCCCTTTTTAAGAAGGGGGACCGGAGGGTGTGCTCCAATTACAGAGGGATCACACTCCTCAGCCTCCCCGGCAAGGTCTATTCAGGGGTGCTGGAGAGGAGGGTCCGTCGGAAGGTCGAATCCCGGATTCAGGAGGAGCAATGTGGTTTTCGTCCTGGCCGTGGAACAGTGGACCAGCTCTACACCCTCAGCAGGGTCCTCGAGGGTGCATGGGAGTTTGCCCAACCGGTCTACATGTGTTTTGTGGACTTGGAGAAGGCGTTCGACCGTGTCCCTCGGGGAGTTCTGTGGGGGGTGCTTCGGGAGTACGGGGTACCGAGCCCCCTGATAAGGGCTGTCCGGTCCCTGTACCACCGATGCCAGAGTTTGGTCCGAATTGCCGGCAGTAAGTCGGATTCGTTTCCTGTGGGGGTTGGACTCCGCCAAGGCTGCCCTTTGTCACCGATTCGGTTCATAACCTTTATGGACAGAATTTCTAGGCGCAGCCGAGGTGTCGAGGGGGTCCGGTTTGGTGGCCTCAGTATTGCATCTCTGCTTTTTGCAGATGATGTAGTACTGTTGGCTTCTTCAAGCCGCGATCTCCAACTCTCGCTGGGGCGGTTCGCAGCCGAGTGTGAAACGGTCGGAATGAAGATCAGCACCTCCAAATCTGAGACCATGGTCCTCAGTCGGAAAAGGGTGGCGTGCCCTCTCCGGGTCAGGGATGAGATTCTGCCCCAAGTGGAGGAGTTCAAGTATCTTGGGGTCTTGTTCACGCGTGAGGGTAAGATGGAACGGGAGATCGACAGGCGGATCGGTGCAGCGTCTGCTGTGATGCGGACCCTGTATCGGTCTGTCGTGGTGAAGAAGGAGCTTAGCCGAAAGGCGAAGCTCTCAATTTACCGGTCGATCTACGTTCCTACTCTCACCTATGGTCATGAGCTGTGGGTCATGACCGAAAGAACAAGATCTCGGATACAAGCGGCCGAAATGGGTTTCCTTCGCAGGGTGTCCGGGCTCTCCCTTAGAGATAAGGTGAGAAGTTCGGCCATCCGGGAGGGACTCAGAGTCGAGCCGCTGCTCCTCCGCGTCGAGAGGAGCCAGTTGAGGTGGCTCGGGCATCTGATTAGGATGCCTCCTGGACGCCTCCCTGGTGAGGTGTTCCGGGCATGTCCCACCGGCAGGAGACCCCGAGGACGACCCAGAACACGCTGGAGAGACTATGTCTCCCGGCTTGCCTGGGAACGCCTTGGGATCCTTCCGGAAGAGCTGGAGGATGTTGCTGGGGAGAGGGAAGTCTGGGCTTCCCTGCTGAAGCTGCTGCCTCCGCGACCCGACTTCGGATAAGCGGGAGATAATGGATGGATGGATGGAACTCGATGTTGGGAGTGTACTAGTAGATTATAAAAAATGATTTAAAATGATTTAGGCATCAAACCTTTTTCTTTTGATTTAGGACTATTTTTACCTTATCTTACAGCTTTTAGTTCTTAGCTTCTATTATTGTTTTGAGTGGCCGTATGTGCCTCCTTATATGTGTGCATTTTATCTCATGAAATTGATCTGACTGATCTGTCATTGTTGTTGGGTTTCTATAGTGTGAAATTATTATTTTATTGACGTTGACAGTGAGAATTGAATGTTCTTGACTTTAAAGAGATTATTTTAGTGTTTGCATTCAGACCATTTGTAAATTGTATTATTTTAATATGCAGTTAATATATAAAAATGTGGCAGAGCATCCCATATGAAAAAGCCTACAGTATATGGGTTATACATGGCAGGGATTATATCTTCCTTACACAAAACGAGTAGAATTATACTTAAGATGTATAAGATATATAAGATATATAAACGACATACATTTTATTTGTTTGTATATGGAGGGTTTGAAGCACAGGTGATCCAATATATAATTCAGTTAAAACTTAATTTTCAGGTGAAACTTTTAAAAACCTTTTTCATTCGGGATCAAGAGGTCAAAGCGTAGACTACTGCATCCATGTGAAAGTGGCAGGAAAATCACAGGTACCAAATTTCCCACTAGGTGGTCAGGAGGGTTGGCCACCCCTTGGCCCTCTGTGGCTACAAACCTGGGAAAAGCGTAAGTTGTTGGCAGTATTTAGAATCAATTTTAAGACGAGCTGTGTTTCTATTTTTGCTGTTAAAAGATTGAATGATTTGGTATGGTGGGTATCTGTTTTGGGAGATTAAAACTGTTTTGGGGTAGGTTTTAATTGATACATTCTTTCTCCATATTCTATATTTATCCTTAAAACAGGGAATAATGAGCAATTGGTTCAGAAAATTTGACTAAATAGTTATTTATCTATTTACCAAGTGATATGTATTAAATATAAACAGGCTGGACGTTAGATGTTCGGTGAAGTTAAGACGACCTTTGTCGTGACAATTCTGAATGGACAAGACATTGTTCCATAAAATACCGGACTGCAAACTTTGTTATCTACAAGCTGGTTGACATTACAGGTCCAGGATTCCCAACCACGTCCAGGAGGAACAAGAAGAGCTACATCACAGCGATTGAATGGGCAAAATCCACCGATGACAGTGATAAAATTTGGCACATGCTGGCTGAATCGAGTAACTGCGAGCACAAATTTTAATGTACAAATGGCGGACGCGCCAGGGGGGGTGTCTCTGAGTAGAATTGAAAAGCACCTTTTTGCGGAGTAAATGAGATACTAACCAGTGAATAAAAGTGTGAACGGAAGGTGGTAGTTTGAATGTGTATGAGATTTGAGAGGATGTTTAAGGGACGGGCCCCTGGGTTAGAAAACCTGATTTGGGGACCGACAAGCCCTCTTCAGCACTTGGGGGGGCAATGGGTCCATGGGCCTGATCAACCCATTGCATCAATCCCATTGCATTCCCAGGTACTGATTTACAATATTGCTATTGGAAAAAAAAAAAAAAAAAAAAAAAATCAACAAACATTTTATTAACCAACCAAATTCATCCATCAAGTAAATTAATAATTGGACCGCAAATGAACAAAACACAAGACAGGTGTTGATAAACCTAAAATTTGAATGAAATTTGACTATGAACTAGAGAACGCAATTTCTGGAGAAATTGCGTGTGAAGGAAAAGGAAGCTGAAAAGAAACCATGGAATGCGTTGGAATGAGGTTGAATAAAGTTGAATGATAATGAATGAAGTTGTATAAAGTGAAATGAAGTTGAATAAAGTTGAATGAATTTCAATAAAGTGGAATCAAATTGAATGATGCTGAATAAAGTTGAATGAGAATGAATAAAGTTGAATAAAGAAGAATGAAGTTGAATGAACTCTATGAAAAATGCTGGACTGAGCAGGAATCAAACCAGCACTGCCCACTTACAACTCAGCGTTTGTACCACTACACCATCAAGGACTTAACTGGATAGCTATAAATTTGAAATGTTGAATATGCAAGTGGGACTGAATGGCAAATGTTTTGTTTTTAAGGTTGAATAATTAGAATTTTTGGGAAGTATGAACTGCAGGTGTGTTGAAAAGCTGAACCAATTTGAGTTGAATGACCTAAATGAAATTGAATGAACTCTATGAAAAGTTTTGGACTGAGCCGGAATCAAACCAGCGCTGCCCACTCACAACTCAGCGTGTGTACCCACTACTCCATCAGGGACTTAACTGGAAGGGTGTAAAACTGAAATGTTGGATGTGCAAGTGGGACTGAATGGTGAATTTAATGTTTTTTTTAAGGTTGAATAATTTGAATTTTTGGGAAGTATGAATTGCGGGTGTGTTGAAAAGCTTAACCAATGTGAGTTGAATGAGCTGAATCTTGTGAATTTGAAATATGAATGGTTTAAATTTAAAATGTCATGTCATGTCATCTTCCAAACCGCTTATCCTATATAGGGTCGCGGGGAGTTGCTGGAGCCTATCCCAGCCGTCAATGGGCGAAGGCAGACTACACCCCGAACTGGTCGCCAGCCAGTCGCAGGGCAAAATTTAAAATGTTGAATGTGCCATTGGGAATGAATGGTGAATTTTTGAATGGTTTTAAGGTTGAATAATTTGAATTTTTGGGTAGTAGGAATTGTGGGCGATGTGAAATGTGAGTTGAATGAGCTGAATGAAGTTGAATGACCTCTATGAAATATTGTGGACTGAGCAGGAATCGAACAATCGCAGCAAATGGGGAAATGTTGAATGTGCCATTTGGAAATGAATGGGGCTTTTGGGGGAAAAAAGGTTAATTTTGGGGGAACCGTAAATGTTAGGGGCAAAAAAAAAATGCAAGTTTTGATGGCATGAATTTTGGGAATTATTTGAAATTTGAACTGTGGGAATCTGATGAAGTATGTGGAAGTAGTTACAGTTTGTATGTGCCATTGGAAATGAATGTTTTTTTTTGGGGTGAAAAAGGTTGGATTTTGGGGGAACCGTAAATGTTAGGGGTGAAAACACAAAGGAGCAGCCATGGCATGGATTTTTGGAGTAGTTTAATGTTTGAACGGGGTGAATTGAATGAAGTATTTGGAAGTAGTGGCACGCCAAAGTTTTGGAGTGGCAAAAAAGGAGCAATATCATAGTAATACTAGAGATTGCAATTTCTGGAGAAATTGCGTGTGAAGGCGAAGGAAGCTGAAATGAAACTGCGGAATGCTTTGGAATGAAGTTGAATGACGCATGCTACTGAATTAAGTTGAATGATACTGAATTAAGTTGAATGATACTGGAGGAAGTTGAATGATTCTGAATTAAGAGGAATGAAGTTAATTGAAATTGAATGAAAAGGAATGAATTGAAATGAAGTAGAAATAAGTGGAGGCGGGGCTCGACGGCGAGCGCCTGGTGGCCGGGCCTGCACCCATGGGGCCCGGCCGGGCTCAGCCCGAAAAGGATACGTGGGTCCCCCTTCCCATGGGCTCACCACTGGTGGGAGGGGCCAAAGGGGTCGGGTGCCGTGTGAGCTGGGCGGCGGCGGAAGACGGGGACCTTGGCGGTCCGATCCCCGGCAGCAAAAACTAGCTCTTGGGACATGGAATGTCACCTCTCTGGCAGGGAAGGAGCCTGAGCTGGTGTGTGAGGCTGAGAGGTTCCGATTAGATATAGTCGGGCTCACCTCCACGCACAGCTTGGGTTCTGGTCCCAGTCCTCTCGAGAGGGGTTGGACACTCTTCCACTCTGGAGTTGCCCAGGGTGAGAGGCGCCGAGCAGGTGTGGGCATACTTATTGCCCCCCGGCTTGGCGCCTGTACATTGGGGTTTACCCCGGTGGACGAGAGGGTAGCCTCCCTCCGCCTGAGGGTGGGGGGACGGGTCCTGACTGTTGTTTGTGCTTATGCACCAAACGGCAGCGCAGAGTACCCACCCTTTTTGGAGTCCTTGGAGGGTGTGCTGGAGGGCGCTCCACCTGGGGACTCCATCGTTCTGGGGACATCGAGTCCGAGTGGACCATGTTTCGTGCCTCCATTGTTGAGGCGGCCGATCGGAGCTGCGGCCGCAAGGTGGTCGGTGCCTGTCGTGGCGGCAATCCCCGAACCCGCTGGTGGACACCAGCGGTAAGGGATGCTGTCCAGCTGAAGAAGGAGTCCTATCGGGCCTTTTTGGCCTGCGGGACCCCGGAGGCAGCTGACGGGTACCGGCTGGCCAAGCGGAATGCGGCTCTGGCGGTTGCTGAGGCAAAAACCCGGGTGTGGGAGGAGTTCGGGGAGGCCATGGAAAATGACTTCCGGACGGCTTCGAGGAAATTCTGGTCCACCATCCGGCGTCTCAGGAGGGGGAAGCAGTGTACCATTAACACTGTTTATAGTGGAGATGGGGTGCTGCTGACCTCAACTCGGGACGTTGTGGGTCGGTGGGGAGAGTACTTCGAAGACCTCCTCAATTCCACCGACACGCCTTCCACTGAGGAAGCAGAGCCTGGAGACTCTGAGGTGGGCTCTCCTATCTCTGGGGCTGAAGTCACCGAGGTAGTCAAAAAGCTCCTCGGTGGCAAAGCCCCGGGGGTGGATGAGATCCGCCCGGAGTTCATAAAGGCTCTGGATGTTGAGGGGCTGTCATGGTTGACACGTCTCTTCAACATCGCGTGGACATCGGGGACAGTGCCTCTGGATTGGCAGACCGGGGTGGTGGTCCCCCTTTTTAAGAAGGGGGACCGGAGGGTGTGCTCCAATTACAGAGGGATCACACTCCTCAGCCTCCCCGGCAAGGTCTATTCAGGGGTGCTGGAGAGGAGGGTCCGTCGGAAGGTCGAATCCCGGATTCAGGAGGAGCAATGTGGTTTTCGTCCTGGCCGTGGAACAGTGGACCAGCTCTACACCCTCAGCAGGGTCCTCGAGGGTGCATGGGAGTTTGCCCAACCGGTCTACATGTGTTTTGTGGACTTGGAGAAGGCGTTCGACCGTGTCCCTCGGGGAGTTCTGTGGGGGGTGCTTCGGGAGTACGGGGTACCGAGCCCCCTGATAAGGGCTGTCCGGTCCCTGTACCACCGATGCCAGAGTTTGGTCCGAATTGCCGGCAGTAAGTCGGATTCGTTTCCTGTGGGGGTTGGACTCCGCCAAGGCTGCCCTTTGTCACCGATTCGGTTCATAACCTTTATGGACAGAATTTCTAGGCGCAGCCGAGGTGTCGAGGGGGTCCGGTTTGGTGGCCTCAGTATTGCATCTCTGCTTTTTGCAGATGATGTAGTACTGTTGGCTTCTTCAAGCCGCGATCTCCAACTCTCGCTGGGGCGGTTCGCAGCCGAGTGTGAAACGGTCGGAATGAAGATCAGCACCTCCAAATCTGAGACCATGGTCCTCAGTCGGAAAAGGGTGGCGTGCCCTCTCCGGGTCAGGGATGAGATTCTGCCCCAAGTGGAGGAGTTCAAGTATCTTGGGGTCTTGTTCACGCGTGAGGGTAAGATGGAACGGGAGATCGACAGGCGGATCGGTGCAGCGTCTGCTGTGATGCGGACCCTGTATCGGTCTGTCGTGGTGAAGAAGGAGCTTAGCCGAAAGGCGAAGCTCTCAATTTACCGGTCGATCTACGTTCCTACTCTCACCTATGGTCATGAGCTGTGGGTCATGACCGAAAGAACAAGATCTCGGATACAAGCGGCCGAAATGGGTTTCCTTCGCAGGGTGTCCGGGCTCTCCCTTAGAGATAAGGTGAGAAGTTCGGCCATCCGGGAGGGACTCAGAGTCGAGCCGCTGCTCCTCCGCGTCGAGAGGAGCCAGTTGAGGTGGCTCGGGCATCTGATTAGGATGCCTCCTGGACGCCTCCCTGGTGAGGTGTTCCGGGCATGTCCCACCGGCAGGAGACCCCGAGGACGACCCAGAACACGCTGGAGAGACTATGTCTCCCGGCTTGCCTGGGAACGCCTTGGGATCCTTCCGGAAGAGCTGGAGGATGTTGCTGGGGAGAGGGAAGTCTGGGCTTCCCTGCTGAAGCTGCTGCCTCCGCGACCCGACTTCGGATAAGCGGGAGATAATGGATGGATGGATGGAACTCGATGTTGGGAGTGTACTAGTAGATTATAAAAAATGATTTAAAATGATTTAGGCATCAAACCTTTTTCTTTTGATTTAGGACTATTTTTACCTTATCTTACAGCTTTTAGTTCTTAGCTTCTATTATTGTTTTGAGTGGCCGTATGTGCCTCCTTATATGTGTGCATTTTATCTCATGAAATTGATCTGACTGATCTGTCATTGTTGTTGGGTTTCTATAGTGTGAAATTATTATTTTATTGACGTTGACAGTGAGAATTGAATGTTCTTGACTTTAAAGAGATTATTTTAGTGTTTGCATTCAGACCATTTGTAAATTGTATTATTTTAATATGCAGTTAATATATAAAAATGTGGCAGAGCATCCCATATGAAAAAGCCTACAGTATATGGGTTATACATGGCAGGGATTATATCTTCCTTACACAAAACGAGTAGAATTATACTTAAGATGTATAAGATATATAAGATATATAAACGACATACATTTTATTTGTTTGTATATGGAGGGTTTGAAGCACAGGTGATCCAATATATAATTCAGTTAAAACTTAATTTTCAGGTGAAACTTTTAAAAACCTTTTTCATTCGGGATCAAGAGGTCAAAGCGTAGACTACTGCATCCATGTGAAAGTGGCAGGAAAATCACAGGTACCAAATTTCCCACTAGGTGGTCAGGAGGGTTGGCCACCCCTTGGCCCTCTGTGGCTACAAACCTGGGAAAAGCGTAAGTTGTTGGCAGTATTTAGAATCAATTTTAAGACGAGCTGTGTTTCTATTTTTGCTGTTAAAAGATTGAATGATTTGGTATGGTGGGTATCTGTTTTGGGAGATTAAAACTGTTTTGGGGTAGGTTTTAATTGATACATTCTTTCTCCATATTCTATATTTATCCTTAAAACAGGGAATAATGAGCAATTGGTTCAGAAAATTTGACTAAATAGTTATTTATCTATTTACCAAGTGATATGTATTAAATATAAACAGGCTGGACGTTAGATGTTCGGTGAAGTTAAGACGACCTTTGTCGTGACAATTCTGAATGGACAAGACATTGTTCCATAAAATACCGGACTGCAAACTTTGTTATCTACAAGCTGGTTGACATTACAGGTCCAGGATTCCCAACCACGTCCAGGAGGAACAAGAAGAGCTACATCACAGCGATTGAATGGGCAAAATCCACCGATGACAGTGATAAAATTTGGCACATGCTGGCTGAATCGAGTAACTGCGAGCACAAATTTTAATGTACAAATGGCGGACGCGCCAGGGGGGGTGTCTCTGAGTAGAATTGAAAAGCACCTTTTTGCGGAGTAAATGAGATACTAACCAGTGAATAAAAGTGTGAACGGAAGGTGGTAGTTTGAATGTGTATGAGATTTGAGAGGATGTTTAAGGGACGGGCCCCTGGGTTAGAAAACCTGATTTGGGGACCGACAAGCCCTCTTCAGCACTTGGGGGGGCAATGGGTCCATGGGCCTGATCAACCCATTGCATCAATCCCATTGCATTCCCAGGTACTGATTTACAATATTGCTATTGGAAAAAAAAAAAAAAAAAAAAAAAATCAACAAACATTTTATTAACCAACCAAATTCATCCATCAAGTAAATTAATAATTGGACCGCAAATGAACAAAACACAAGACAGGTGTTGATAAACCTAAAATTTGAATGAAATTTGACTATGAACTAGAGAACGCAATTTCTGGAGAAATTGCGTGTGAAGGAAAAGGAAGCTGAAAAGAAACCATGGAATGCGTTGGAATGAGGTTGAATAAAGTTGAATGATAATGAATGAAGTTGTATAAAGTGAAATGAAGTTGAATAAAGTTGAATGAATTTCAATAAAGTGGAATCAAATTGAATGATGCTGAATAAAGTTGAATGAGAATGAATAAAGTTGAATAAAGAAGAATGAAGTTGAATGAACTCTATGAAAAATGCTGGACTGAGCAGGAATCAAACCAGCACTGCCCACTTACAACTCAGCGTTTGTACCACTACACCATCAAGGACTTAACTGGATAGCTATAAATTTGAAATGTTGAATATGCAAGTGGGACTGAATGGCAAATGTTTTGTTTTTAAGGTTGAATAATTAGAATTTTTGGGAAGTATGAACTGCAGGTGTGTTGAAAAGCTGAACCAATTTGAGTTGAATGACCTAAATGAAATTGAATGAACTCTATGAAAAGTTTTGGACTGAGCCGGAATCAAACCAGCGCTGCCCACTCACAACTCAGCGTGTGTACCCACTACTCCATCAGGGACTTAACTGGAAGGGTGTAAAACTGAAATGTTGGATGTGCAAGTGGGACTGAATGGTGAATTTAATGTTTTTTTTAAGGTTGAATAATTTGAATTTTTGGGAAGTATGAATTGCGGGTGTGTTGAAAAGCTTAACCAATGTGAGTTGAATGAGCTGAATCTTGTGAATTTGAAATATGAATGGTTTAAATTTAAAATGTCATGTCATGTCATCTTCCAAACCGCTTATCCTATATAGGGTCGCGGGGAGTTGCTGGAGCCTATCCCAGCCGTCAATGGGCGAAGGCAGACTACACCCCGAACTGGTCGCCAGCCAGTCGCAGGGCAAAATTTAAAATGTTGAATGTGCCATTGGGAATGAATGGTGAATTTTTGAATGGTTTTAAGGTTGAATAATTTGAATTTTTGGGTAGTAGGAATTGTGGGCGATGTGAAATGTGAGTTGAATGAGCTGAATGAAGTTGAATGACCTCTATGAAATATTGTGGACTGAGCAGGAATCGAACAATCGCAGCAAATGGGGAAATGTTGAATGTGCCATTTGGAAATGAATGGGGCTTTTGGGGGAAAAAAGGTTAATTTTGGGGGAACCGTAAATGTTAGGGGCAAAAAAAAAATGCAAGTTTTGATGGCATGAATTTTGGGAATTATTTGAAATTTGAACTGTGGGAATCTGATGAAGTATGTGGAAGTAGTTACAGTTTGTATGTGCCATTGGAAATGAATGTTTTTTTTTGGGGTGAAAAAGGTTGGATTTTGGGGGAACCGTAAATGTTAGGGGTGAAAACACAAAGGAGCAGCCATGGCATGGATTTTTGGAGTAGTTTAATGTTTGAACGGGGTGAATTGAATGAAGTATTTGGAAGTAGTGGCACGCCAAAGTTTTGGAGTGGCAAAAAAGGAGCAATATCATAGTAATACTAGAGATTGCAATTTCTGGAGAAATTGCGTGTGAAGGCGAAGGAAGCTGAAATGAAACTGCGGAATGCTTTGGAATGAAGTTGAATGACGCATGCTACTGAATTAAGTTGAATGATACTGAATTAAGTTGAATGATACTGGAGGAAGTTGAATGATTCTGAATTAAGAGGAATGAAGTTAATTGAAATTGAATGAAAAGGAATGAATTGAAATGAAGTAGAAATAAGTGGAGGCGGGGCTCGACGGCGAGCGCCTGGTGGCCGGGCCTGCACCCATGGGGCCCGGCCGGGCTCAGCCCGAAAAGGATACGTGGGTCCCCCTTCCCATGGGCTCACCACTGGTGGGAGGGGCCAAAGGGGTCGGGTGCCGTGTGAGCTGGGCGGCGGCGGAAGACGGGGACCTTGGCGGTCCGATCCCCGGCAGCAAAAACTAGCTCTTGGGACATGGAATGTCACCTCTCTGGCAGGGAAGGAGCCTGAGCTGGTGTGTGAGGCTGAGAGGTTCCGATTAGATATAGTCGGGCTCACCTCCACGCACAGCTTGGGTTCTGGTCCCAGTCCTCTCGAGAGGGGTTGGACACTCTTCCACTCTGGAGTTGCCCAGGGTGAGAGGCGCCGAGCAGGTGTGGGCATACTTATTGCCCCCCGGCTTGGCGCCTGTACATTGGGGTTTACCCCGGTGGACGAGAGGGTAGCCTCCCTCCGCCTGAGGGTGGGGGGACGGGTCCTGACTGTTGTTTGTGCTTATGCACCAAACGGCAGCGCAGAGTACCCACCCTTTTTGGAGTCCTTGGAGGGTGTGCTGGAGGGCGCTCCACCTGGGGACTCCATCGTTCTGGGGACATCGAGTCCGAGTGGACCATGTTTCGTGCCTCCATTGTTGAGGCGGCCGATCGGAGCTGCGGCCGCAAGGTGGTCGGTGCCTGTCGTGGCGGCAATCCCCGAACCCGCTGGTGGACACCAGCGGTAAGGGATGCTGTCCAGCTGAAGAAGGAGTCCTATCGGGCCTTTTTGGCCTGCGGGACCCCGGAGGCAGCTGACGGGTACCGGCTGGCCAAGCGGAATGCGGCTCTGGCGGTTGCTGAGGCAAAAACCCGGGTGTGGGAGGAGTTCGGGGAGGCCATGGAAAATGACTTCCGGACGGCTTCGAGGAAATTCTGGTCCACCATCCGGCGTCTCAGGAGGGGGAAGCAGTGTACCATTAACACTGTTTATAGTGGAGATGGGGTGCTGCTGACCTCAACTCGGGACGTTGTGGGTCGGTGGGGAGAGTACTTCGAAGACCTCCTCAATTCCACCGACACGCCTTCCACTGAGGAAGCAGAGCCTGGAGACTCTGAGGTGGGCTCTCCTATCTCTGGGGCTGAAGTCACCGAGGTAGTCAAAAAGCTCCTCGGTGGCAAAGCCCCGGGGGTGGATGAGATCCGCCCGGAGTTCATAAAGGCTCTGGATGTTGAGGGGCTGTCATGGTTGACACGTCTCTTCAACATCGCGTGGACATCGGGGACAGTGCCTCTGGATTGGCAGACCGGGGTGGTGGTCCCCCTTTTTAAGAAGGGGGACCGGAGGGTGTGCTCCAATTACAGAGGGATCACACTCCTCAGCCTCCCCGGCAAGGTCTATTCAGGGGTGCTGGAGAGGAGGGTCCGTCGGAAGGTCGAATCCCGGATTCAGGAGGAGCAATGTGGTTTTCGTCCTGGCCGTGGAACAGTGGACCAGCTCTACACCCTCAGCAGGGTCCTCGAGGGTGCATGGGAGTTTGCCCAACCGGTCTACATGTGTTTTGTGGACTTGGAGAAGGCGTTCGACCGTGTCCCTCGGGGAGTTCTGTGGGGGGTGCTTCGGGAGTACGGGGTACCGAGCCCCCTGATAAGGGCTGTCCGGTCCCTGTACCACCGATGCCAGAGTTTGGTCCGAATTGCCGGCAGTAAGTCGGATTCGTTTCCTGTGGGGGTTGGACTCCGCCAAGGCTGCCCTTTGTCACCGATTCGGTTCATAACCTTTATGGACAGAATTTCTAGGCGCAGCCGAGGTGTCGAGGGGGTCCGGTTTGGTGGCCTCAGTATTGCATCTCTGCTTTTTGCAGATGATGTAGTACTGTTGGCTTCTTCAAGCCGCGATCTCCAACTCTCGCTGGGGCGGTTCGCAGCCGAGTGTGAAACGGTCGGAATGAAGATCAGCACCTCCAAATCTGAGACCATGGTCCTCAGTCGGAAAAGGGTGGCGTGCCCTCTCCGGGTCAGGGATGAGATTCTGCCCCAAGTGGAGGAGTTCAAGTATCTTGGGGTCTTGTTCACGCGTGAGGGTAAGATGGAACGGGAGATCGACAGGCGGATCGGTGCAGCGTCTGCTGTGATGCGGACCCTGTATCGGTCTGTCGTGGTGAAGAAGGAGCTTAGCCGAAAGGCGAAGCTCTCAATTTACCGGTCGATCTACGTTCCTACTCTCACCTATGGTCATGAGCTGTGGGTCATGACCGAAAGAACAAGATCTCGGATACAAGCGGCCGAAATGGGTTTCCTTCGCAGGGTGTCCGGGCTCTCCCTTAGAGATAAGGTGAGAAGTTCGGCCATCCGGGAGGGACTCAGAGTCGAGCCGCTGCTCCTCCGCGTCGAGAGGAGCCAGTTGAGGTGGCTCGGGCATCTGATTAGGATGCCTCCTGGACGCCTCCCTGGTGAGGTGTTCCGGGCATGTCCCACCGGCAGGAGACCCCGAGGACGACCCAGAACACGCTGGAGA
Source organism: Filicampus tigris (assembly GCF_054856515.1). Classification (NCBI taxonomy): domain Eukaryota; kingdom Metazoa; phylum Chordata; class Actinopteri; order Syngnathiformes; family Syngnathidae; genus Filicampus; species Filicampus tigris. The sequence continues at coordinate 27,545,690 of NC_141224.1, read as the reverse complement.
GACTATGTCTCCCGGCTTGCCTGGGAACGCCTTGGGATCCTTCCGGAAGAGCTGGAGGATGTTGCTGGGGAGAGGGAAGTCTGGGCTTCCCTGCTGAAGCTGCTGCCTCCGCGACCCGACTTCGGATAAGCGGGAGATAATGGATGGATGGATGGAACTCGATGTTGGGAGTGTACTAGTAGATTATAAAAAATGATTTAAAATGATTTAGGCATCAAACCTTTTTCTTTTGATTTAGGACTATTTTTACCTTATCTTACAGCTTTTAGTTCTTAGCTTCTATTATTGTTTTGAGTGGCCGTATGTGCCTCCTTATATGTGTGCATTTTATCTCATGAAATTGATCTGACTGATCTGTCATTGTTGTTGGGTTTCTATAGTGTGAAATTATTATTTTATTGACGTTGACAGTGAGAATTGAATGTTCTTGACTTTAAAGAGATTATTTTAGTGTTTGCATTCAGACCATTTGTAAATTGTATTATTTTAATATGCAGTTAATATATAAAAATGTGGCAGAGCATCCCATATGAAAAAGCCTACAGTATATGGGTTATACATGGCAGGGATTATATCTTCCTTACACAAAACGAGTAGAATTATACTTAAGATGTATAAGATATATAAGATATATAAACGACATACATTTTATTTGTTTGTATATGGAGGGTTTGAAGCACAGGTGATCCAATATATAATTCAGTTAAAACTTAATTTTCAGGTGAAACTTTTAAAAACCTTTTTCATTCGGGATCAAGAGGTCAAAGCGTAGACTACTGCATCCATGTGAAAGTGGCAGGAAAATCACAGGTACCAAATTTCCCACTAGGTGGTCAGGAGGGTTGGCCACCCCTTGGCCCTCTGTGGCTACAAACCTGGGAAAAGCGTAAGTTGTTGGCAGTATTTAGAATCAATTTTAAGACGAGCTGTGTTTCTATTTTTGCTGTTAAAAGATTGAATGATTTGGTATGGTGGGTATCTGTTTTGGGAGATTAAAACTGTTTTGGGGTAGGTTTTAATTGATACATTCTTTCTCCATATTCTATATTTATCCTTAAAACAGGGAATAATGAGCAATTGGTTCAGAAAATTTGACTAAATAGTTATTTATCTATTTACCAAGTGATATGTATTAAATATAAACAGGCTGGACGTTAGATGTTCGGTGAAGTTAAGACGACCTTTGTCGTGACAATTCTGAATGGACAAGACATTGTTCCATAAAATACCGGACTGCAAACTTTGTTATCTACAAGCTGGTTGACATTACAGGTCCAGGATTCCCAACCACGTCCAGGAGGAACAAGAAGAGCTACATCACAGCGATTGAATGGGCAAAATCCACCGATGACAGTGATAAAATTTGGCACATGCTGGCTGAATCGAGTAACTGCGAGCACAAATTTTAATGTACAAATGGCGGACGCGCCAGGGGGGGTGTCTCTGAGTAGAATTGAAAAGCACCTTTTTGCGGAGTAAATGAGATACTAACCAGTGAATAAAAGTGTGAACGGAAGGTGGTAGTTTGAATGTGTATGAGATTTGAGAGGATGTTTAAGGGACGGGCCCCTGGGTTAGAAAACCTGATTTGGGGACCGACAAGCCCTCTTCAGCACTTGGGGGGGCAATGGGTCCATGGGCCTGATCAACCCATTGCATCAATCCCATTGCATTCCCAGGTACTGATTTACAATATTGCTATTGGAAAAAAAAAAAAAAAAAAAAAAAATCAACAAACATTTTATTAACCAACCAAATTCATCCATCAAGTAAATTAATAATTGGACCGCAAATGAACAAAACACAAGACAGGTGTTGATAAACCTAAAATTTGAATGAAATTTGACTATGAACTAGAGAATGCAATTTCTGGAGAAATTGCGTGTGAAGGAAAAGGAAGCTGAAAAGAAACCATGGAATGCGTTGGAATGAGGTTGAATAAAGTTGAATGATAATGAATGAAGTTGTATAAAGTGAAATGAAGTTGAATAAAGTTGAATGAATTTCAATAAAGTGGAATCAAATTGAATGATGCTGAATAAAGTTGAATGAGAATGAATAAAGTTGAATAAAGAAGAATGAAGTTGAATGAACTCTATGAAAAATGCTGGACTGAGCAGGAATCAAACCAGCACTGCCCACTTACAACTCAGCGTTTGTACCACTACACCATCAAGGACTTAACTGGATAGCTATAAATTTGAAATGTTGAATATGCAAGTGGGACTGAATGGCAAATGTTTTGTTTTTAAGGTTGAATAATTAGAATTTTTGGGAAGTATGAACTGCAGGTGTGTTGAAAAGCTGAACCAATTTGAGTTGAATGACCTAAATGAAATTGAATGAACTCTATGAAAAGTTTTGGACTGAGCCGGAATCAAACCAGCGCTGCCCACTCACAACTCAGCGTGTGTACCCACTACTCCATCAGGGACTTAACTGGAAGGGTGTAAAACTGAAATGTTGGATGTGCAAGTGGGACTGAATGGTGAATTTAATGTTTTTTTTAAGGTTGAATAATTTGAATTTTTGGGAAGTATGAATTGCGGGTGTGTTGAAAAGCTTAACCAATGTGAGTTGAATGAGCTGAATCTTGTGAATTTGAAATATGAATGGTTTAAATTTAAAATGTCATGTCATGTCATCTTCCAAACCGCTTATCCTATATAGGGTCGCGGGGAGTTGCTGGAGCCTATCCCAGCCGTCAATGGGCGAAGGCAGACTACACCCCGAACTGGTCGCCAGCCAGTCGCAGGGCAAAATTTAAAATGTTGAATGTGCCATTGGGAATGAATGGTGAATTTTTGAATGGTTTTAAGGTTGAATAATTTGAATTTTTGGGTAGTAGGAATTGTGGGCGATGTGAAATGTGAGTTGAATGAGCTGAATGAAGTTGAATGACCTCTATGAAATATTGTGGACTGAGCAGGAATCGAACAATCGCAGCAAATGGGGAAATGTTGAATGTGCCATTTGGAAATGAATGGGGCTTTTGGGGGAAAAAAGGTTAATTTTGGGGGAACCGTAAATGTTAGGGGCAAAAAAAAAATGCAAGTTTTGATGGCATGAATTTTGGGAATTATTTGAAATTTGAACTGTGGGAATCTGATGAAGTATGTGGAAGTAGTTACAGTTTGTATGTGCCATTGGAAATGAATGTTTTTTTTTGGGGTGAAAAAGGTTGGATTTTGGGGGAACCGTAAATGTTAGGGGTGAAAACACAAAGGAGCAGCCATGGCATGGATTTTTGGAGTAGTTTAATGTTTGAACGGGGTGAATTGAATGAAGTATTTGGAAGTAGTGGCACGCCAAAGTTTTGGAGTGGCAAAAAAGGAGCAATATCATAGTAATACTAGAGATTGCAATTTCTGGAGAAATTGCGTGTGAAGGCGAAGGAAGCTGAAATGAAACTGCGGAATGCTTTGGAATGAAGTTGAATGACGCATGCTACTGAATTAAGTTGAATGATACTGAATTAAGTTGAATGATACTGGAGGAAGTTGAATGATTCTGAATTAAGAGGAATGAAGTTAATTGAAATTGAATGAAAAGGAATGAATTGAAATGAAGTAGAAATAAGTGGAGGCGGGGCTCGACGGCGAGCGCCTGGTGGCCGGGCCTGCACCCATGGGGCCCGGCCGGGCTCAGCCCGAAAAGGATACGTGGGTCCCCCTTCCCATGGGCTCACCACTGGTGGGAGGGGCCAAAGGGGTCGGGTGCCGTGTGAGCTGGGCGGCGGCGGAAGACGGGGACCTTGGCGGTCCGATCCCCGGCAGCAAAAACTAGCTCTTGGGACATGGAATGTCACCTCTCTGGCAGGGAAGGAGCCTGAGCTGGTGTGTGAGGCTGAGAGGTTCCGATTAGATATAGTCGGGCTCACCTCCACGCACAGCTTGGGTTCTGGTCCCAGTCCTCTCGAGAGGGGTTGGACACTCTTCCACTCTGGAGTTGCCCAGGGTGAGAGGCGCCGAGCAGGTGTGGGCATACTTATTGCCCCCCGGCTTGGCGCCTGTACATTGGGGTTTACCCCGGTGGACGAGAGGGTAGCCTCCCTCCGCCTGAGGGTGGGGGGACGGGTCCTGACTGTTGTTTGTGCTTATGCACCAAACGGCAGCGCAGAGTACCCACCCTTTTTGGAGTCCTTGGAGGGTGTGCTGGAGGGCGCTCCACCTGGGGACTCCATCGTTCTGCTGGGGGACTTCAATGCTCACGTGGGCAATGACAGTGAGACCTGGAGAGGTGTGATTGGGAGGAACGGCCCCCCCGATCTGAACCCGAGCGGTGTTCGGTTACTGGACTTCTGTGCTCATCACGGATTGTCCATAACGAACACCATGTTCAAGCATAAGGGTGTCCATATGTGCACTTGGCACCAGGATACCCTAGGCCGCAGTTCGATGATCGACTTTGTAGTCGTATCATCAGACTTGCGGCCGCATGTTTTGGACACTCGGGTGAAGAGAGGGGCGGAGCTGTCAACTGATCACCATCTGGTGGTGAGTTGGCTCCGATGGTGGGGGAAGATGCCGGTCCGACCTGGCAGACCCAAACGTATTGTGAGGGTTTGCTGGGAACGTCTGGCAGAATCCCCTGTCAGAAGGAGTTTCAACTCCCACCTCCGGCAGAACTTTTCCCACGTCCCGGGGGAGGCGGGGGACATCGAGTCCGAGTGGACCATGTTTCGTGCCTCCATTGTTGAGGCGGCCGATCGGAGCTGCGGCCGCAAGGTGGTCGGTGCCTGTCGTGGCGGCAATCCCCGAACCCGCTGGTGGACACCAGCGGGAAGGGATGCTGTCCAGCTGAAGAAGGAGTCCTATCGGGCCTTTTTGGCCTGCGGGACCCCGGAGGCAGCTGACGGGTACCGGCAGGCCAAGCGGAATGCGGCTCTGGCGGTTGCTGAGGCAAAAACCCGGGTGTGGGAGGAGTTCGGGGAGGCCATGGAAAATGACTTCCGGACGGCTTCGAGGAAATTCTGGTCCACCATCCGGCGTCTCAGGAGGGGGAAGCAGTGCACCATTAACACTGTTTATAGTGGAGATGGGGTGCTGCTGACCTCAACTCGGGACGTTGTGGGTCGGTGGGGAGAGTACTTCGAAGACCTCCTCAATTCCACCGACACGCCTTCCACTGAGGAAGCAGAGCCTGGAGACTCTGAGGTGGGCTCTCCTATCTCTGGGGTTGAAGTCACCGAGGTAGTCAAAAAGCTCCTCGGTGGCAAAGCCCCGGGGGTGGATGAGATCCGCCCGGAGTTCATAAAGGCTCTGGATGTTGAGGGGCTGTCATGGTTGACACGTCTCTTCAACATCGCGTGGACATCGGGGACAGTGCCTCTGGATTGGCAGACCGGGGTGGTGGTCCCCCTTTTTAAGAAGGGGGACCGGAGGGTGTGCTCCAATTACAGAGGGATCACACTCCTCAGCCTCCCCGGCAAGGTCTATTCAGGGGTGCTGGAGAGGAGGGTCCGTCGGAAGGTCGAATCCCGGATTCAGGAGGAGCAATGTGGTTTTCGTCCTGGCCGTGGAACAGTGGACCAGCTCTACACCCTCAGCAGGGTCCTCGAGGGTGCATGGGAGTTTGCCCAACCGGTCTACATGTGTTTTGTGGACTTGGAGAAGGCGTTCGACCGTGTCCCTCGGGGAGTTCTGTGGGGGGTGCTTCGGGAGTACGGGGTACCGAGCCCCCTGATAAGGGCTGTCCGGTCCCTGTACCACCGATGCCAGAGTTTGGTCCGAATTGCCGGCAGTAAGTCGGATTCGTTTCCTGTGGGGGTTGGACTCCGCCAAGGCTGCCCTTTGTCACCGATTCGGTTCATAACCTTTATGGACAGAATTTCTAGGCGCAGCCGAGGTGTCGAGGGGGTCCGGTTTGGTGGCCTCAGTATTGCATCTCTGCTTTTTGCAGATGATGTAGTACTGTTGGCTTCTTCAAGCCGCGATCTCCAACTCTCGCTGGGGCGGTTCGCAGCCGAGTGTGAAACGGTCGGAATGAAGATCAGCACCTCCAAATCTGAGACCATGGTCCTCAGTCGGAAAAGGGTGGCGTGCCCTCTCCGGGTCAGGGATGAGATTCTGCCCCAAGTGGAGGAGTTCAAGTATCTTGGGGTCTTGTTCACGCGTGAGGGTAAGATGGAACGGGAGATCGACAGGCGGATCGGTGCAGCGTCTGCTGTGATGCGGACCCTGTATCGGTCTGTCGTGGTGAAGAAGGAGCTTAGCCGAAAGGCGAAGCTCTCAATTTACCGGTCGATCTACGTTCCTACTCTCACCTATGGTCATGAGCTGTGGGTCATGACCGAAAGAACAAGATCTCGGATACAAGCGGCCGAAATGGGTTTCCTTCGCAGGGTGTCCGGGCTCTCCCTTAGAGATAAGGTGAGAAGTTCGGCCATCCGGGAGGGACTCAGAGTCGAGCCGCTGCTCCTCCGCGTCGAGAGGAGCCAGTTGAGGTGGCTCGGGCATCTGATTAGGATGCCTCCTGGACGCCTCCCTGGTGAGGTGTTCCGGGCATGTCCCACCGGCAGGAGACCCCGAGGACGACCCAGAACACGCTGGAGAGACTATGTCTCCCGGCTTGCCTGGGAACGCCTTGGGATCCTTCCGGAAGAGCTGGAGGATGTTGCTGGGGAGAGGGAAGTCTGGGCTTCCCTGCTGAAGCTGCTGCCTCCGCGACCCGACTTCGGATAAGCGGGAGATAATGGATGGATGGATGGAACTCGATGTTGGGAGTGTACTAGTAGATTATAAAAAATGATTTAAAATGATTTAGGCATCAAACCTTTTTCTTTTGATTTAGGACTATTTTTACCTTATCTTACAGCTTTTAGTTCTTAGCTTCTATTATTGTTTTGAGTGGCCGTATGTGCCTCCTTATATGTGTGCATTTTATCTCATGAAATTGATCTGACTGATCTGTCATTGTTGTTGGGTTTCTATAGTGTGAAATTATTATTTTATTGACGTTGACAGTGAGAATTGAATGTTCTTGACTTTAAAGAGATTATTTTAGTGTTTGCATTCAGACCATTTGTAAATTGTATTATTTTAATATGCAGTTAATATATAAAAATGTGGCAGAGCATCCCATATGAAAAAGCCTACAGTATATGGGTTATACATGGCAGGGATTATATCTTCCTTACACAAAACGAGTAGAATTATACTTAAGATGTATAAGATATATAAGATATATAAACGACATACATTTTATTTGTTTGTATATGGAGGGTTTGAAGCACAGGTGATCCAATATATAATTCAGTTAAAACTTAATTTTCAGGTGAAACTTTTAAAAACCTTTTTCATTCGGGATCAAGAGGTCAAAGCGTAGACTACTGCATCCATGTGAAAGTGGCAGGAAAATCACAGGTACCAAATTTCCCACTAGGTGGTCAGGAGGGTTGGCCACCCCTTGGCCCTCTGTGGCTACAAACCTGGGAAAAGCGTAAGTTGTTGGCAGTATTTAGAATCAATTTTAAGACGAGCTGTGTTTCTATTTTTGCTGTTAAAAGATTGAATGATTTGGTATGGTGGGTATCTGTTTTGGGAGATTAAAACTGTTTTGGGGTAGGTTTTAATTGATACATTCTTTCTCCATATTCTATATTTATCCTTAAAACAGGGAATAATGAGCAATTGGTTCAGAAAATTTGACTAAATAGTTATTTATCTATTTACCAAGTGATATGTATTAAATATAAACAGGCTGGACGTTAGATGTTCGGTGAAGTTAAGACGACCTTTGTCGTGACAATTCTGAATGGACAAGACATTGTTCCATAAAATACCGGACTGCAAACTTTGTTATCTACAAGCTGGTTGACATTACAGGTCCAGGATTCCCAACCACGTCCAGGAGGAACAAGAAGAGCTACATCACAGCGATTGAATGGGCAAAATCCACCGATGACAGTGATAAAATTTGGCACATGCTGGCTGAATCGAGTAACTGCGAGCACAAATTTTAATGTACAAATGGCGGACGCGCCAGGGGGGGTGTCTCTGAGTAGAATTGAAAAGCACCTTTTTGCGGAGTAAATGAGATACTAACCAGTGAATAAAAGTGTGAACGGAAGGTGGTAGTTTGAATGTGTATGAGATTTGAGAGGATGTTTAAGGGACGGGCCCCTGGGTTAGAAAACCTGATTTGGGGACCGACAAGCCCTCTTCAGCACTTGGGGGGGCAATGGGTCCATGGGCCTGATCAACCCATTGCATCAATCCCATTGCATTCCCAGGTACTGATTTACAATATTGCTATTGGAAAAAAAAAAAAAAAAAAAAAAAATCAACAAACATTTTATTAACCAACCAAATTCATCCATCAAGTAAATTAATAATTGGACCGCAAATGAACAAAACACAAGACAGGTGTTGATAAACCTAAAATTTGAATGAAATTTGACTATGAACTAGAGAATGCAATTTCTGGAGAAATTGCGTGTGAAGGAAAAGGAAGCTGAAAAGAAACCATGGAATGCGTTGGAATGAGGTTGAATAAAGTTGAATGATAATGAATGAAGTTGTATAAAGTGAAATGAAGTTGAATAAAGTTGAATGAATTTCAATAAAGTGGAATCAAATTGAATGATGCTGAATAAAGTTGAATGAGAATGAATAAAGTTGAATAAAGAAGAATGAAGTTGAATGAACTCTATGAAAAATGCTGGACTGAGCAGGAATCAAACCAGCACTGCCCACTTACAACTCAGCGTTTGTACCACTACACCATCAAGGACTTAACTGGATAGCTATAAATTTGAAATGTTGAATATGCAAGTGGGACTGAATGGCAAATGTTTTGTTTTTAAGGTTGAATAATTAGAATTTTTGGGAAGTATGAACTGCAGGTGTGTTGAAAAGCTGAACCAATTTGAGTTGAATGACCTAAATGAAATTGAATGAACTCTATGAAAAGTTTTGGACTGAGCCGGAATCAAACCAGCGCTGCCCACTCACAACTCAGCGTGTGTACCCACTACTCCATCAGGGACTTAACTGGAAGGGTGTAAAACTGAAATGTTGGATGTGCAAGTGGGACTGAATGGTGAATTTAATGTTTTTTTTAAGGTTGAATAATTTGAATTTTTGGGAAGTATGAATTGCGGGTGTGTTGAAAAGCTTAACCAATGTGAGTTGAATGAGCTGAATCTTGTGAATTTGAAATATGAATGGTTTAAATTTAAAATGTCATGTCATGTCATCTTCCAAACCGCTTATCCTATATAGGGTCGCGGGGAGTTGCTGGAGCCTATCCCAGCCGTCAATGGGCGAAGGCAGACTACACCCCGAACTGGTCGCCAGCCAGTCGCAGGGCAAAATTTAAAATGTTGAATGTGCCATTGGGAATGAATGGTGAATTTTTGAATGGTTTTAAGGTTGAATAATTTGAATTTTTGGGTAGTAGGAATTGTGGGCGATGTGAAATGTGAGTTGAATGAGCTGAATGAAGTTGAATGACCTCTATGAAATATTGTGGACTGAGCAGGAATCGAACAATCGCAGCAAATGGGGAAATGTTGAATGTGCCATTTGGAAATGAATGGGGCTTTTGGGGGAAAAAAGGTTAATTTTGGGGGAACCGTAAATGTTAGGGGCAAAAAAAAAATGCAAGTTTTGATGGCATGAATTTTGGGAATTATTTGAAATTTGAACTGTGGGAATCTGATGAAGTATGTGGAAGTAGTTACAGTTTGTATGTGCCATTGGAAATGAATGTTTTTTTTTGGGGTGAAAAAGGTTGGATTTTGGGGGAACCGTAAATGTTAGGGGTGAAAACACAAAGGAGCAGCCATGGCATGGATTTTTGGAGTAGTTTAATGTTTGAACGGGGTGAATTGAATGAAGTATTTGGAAGTAGTGGCACGCCAAAGTTTTGGAGTGGCAAAAAAGGAGCAATATCATAGTAATACTAGAGATTGCAATTTCTGGAGAAATTGCGTGTGAAGGCGAAGGAAGCTGAAATGAAACTGCGGAATGCTTTGGAATGAAGTTGAATGACGCATGCTACTGAATTAAGTTGAATGATACTGAATTAAGTTGAATGATACTGGAGGAAGTTGAATGATTCTGAATTAAGAGGAATGAAGTTAATTGAAATTGAATGAAAAGGAATGAATTGAAATGAAGTAGAAATAAGTGGAGGCGGGGCTCGACGGCGAGCGCCTGGTGGCCGGGCCTGCACCCATGGGGCCCGGCCGGGCTCAGCCCGAAAAGGATACGTGGGTCCCCCTTCCCATGGGCTCACCACTGGTGGGAGGGGCCAAAGGGGTCGGGTGCCGTGTGAGCTGGGCGGCGGCGGAAGACGGGGACCTTGGCGGTCCGATCCCCGGCAGCAAAAACTAGCTCTTGGGACATGGAATGTCACCTCTCTGGCAGGGAAGGAGCCTGAGCTGGTGTGTGAGGCTGAGAGGTTCCGATTAGATATAGTCGGGCTCACCTCCACGCACAGCTTGGGTTCTGGTCCCAGTCCTCTCGAGAGGGGTTGGACACTCTTCCACTCTGGAGTTGCCCAGGGTGAGAGGCGCCGAGCAGGTGTGGGCATACTTATTGCCCCCCGGCTTGGCGCCTGTACATTGGGGTTTACCCCGGTGGACGAGAGGGTAGCCTCCCTCCGCCTGAGGGTGGGGGGACGGGTCCTGACTGTTGTTTGTGCTTATGCACCAAACGGCAGCGCAGAGTACCCACCCTTTTTGGAGTCCTTGGAGGGTGTGCTGGAGGGCGCTCCACCTGGGGACTCCATCGTTCTGGGGACATCGAGTCCGAGTGGACCATGTTTCGTGCCTCCATTGTTGAGGCGGCCGATCGGAGCTGCGGCCGCAAGGTGGTCGGTGCCTGTCGTGGCGGCAATCCCCGAACCCGCTGGTGGACACCAGCGGTAAGGGATGCTGTCCAGCTGAAGAAGGAGTCCTATCGGGCCTTTTTGGCCTGCGGGACCCCGGAGGCAGCTGACGGGTACCGGCTGGCCAAGCGGAATGCGGCTCTGGCGGTTGCTGAGGCAAAAACCCGGGTGTGGGAGGAGTTCGGGGAGGCCATGGAAAATGACTTCCGGACGGCTTCGAGGAAATTCTGGTCCACCATCCGGCGTCTCAGGAGGGGGAAGCAGTGTACCATTAACACTGTTTATAGTGGAGATGGGGTGCTGCTGACCTCAACTCGGGACGTTGTGGGTCGGTGGGGAGAGTACTTCGAAGACCTCCTCAATTCCACCGACACGCCTTCCACTGAGGAAGCAGAGCCTGGAGACTCTGAGGTGGGCTCTCCTATCTCTGGGGCTGAAGTCACCGAGGTAGTCAAAAAGCTCCTCGGTGGCAAAGCCCCGGGGGTGGATGAGATCCGCCCGGAGTTCATAAAGGCTCTGGATGTTGAGGGGCTGTCATGGTTGACACGTCTCTTCAACATCGCGTGGACATCGGGGACAGTGCCTCTGGATTGGCAGACCGGGGTGGTGGTCCCCCTTTTTAAGAAGGGGGACCGGAGGGTGTGCTCCAATTACAGAGGGATCACACTCCTCAGCCTCCCCGGCAAGGTCTATTCAGGGGTGCTGGAGAGGAGGGTCCGTCGGAAGGTCGAATCCCGGATTCAGGAGGAGCAATGTGGTTTTCGTCCTGGCCGTGGAACAGTGGACCAGCTCTACACCCTCAGCAGGGTCCTCGAGGGTGCATGGGAGTTTGCCCAACCGGTCTACATGTGTTTTGTGGACTTGGAGAAGGCGTTCGACCGTGTCCCTCGGGGAGTTCTGTGGGGGGTGCTTCGGGAGTACGGGGTACCGAGCCCCCTGATAAGGGCTGTCCGGTCCCTGTACCACCGATGCCAGAGTTTGGTCCGAATTGCCGGCAGTAAGTCGGATTCGTTTCCTGTGGGGGTTGGACTCCGCCAAGGCTGCCCTTTGTCACCGATTCGGTTCATAACCTTTATGGACAGAATTTCTAGGCGCAGCCGAGGTGTCGAGGGGGTCCGGTTTGGTGGCCTCAGTATTGCATCTCTGCTTTTTGCAGATGATGTAGTACTGTTGGCTTCTTCAAGCCGCGATCTCCAACTCTCGCTGGGGCGGTTCGCAGCCGAGTGTGAAACGGTCGGAATGAAGATCAGCACCTCCAAATCTGAGACCATGGTCCTCAGTCGGAAAAGGGTGGCGTGCCCTCTCCAGGTCGGGGATGAGATTCTGCCCCAAGTGGAGGAGTTCAAGTATCTTGGGGTCTTGTTCACGAGTGAGGGTAAGATGGAACGGGAGATCGACAGGCGGATCGGTGCAGCGTCTGCTGTGATGCGGACCCTGTATCGGTCTGTCGTGGTGAAGAAGGAGCTTAGCCGAAAGGCGAAGCTCTCAATTTACCGGTCGATCTACGTTCCTACTCTCACCTATGGTCATGAGCTGTGGGTCATGACCGAAAGAACAAGATCTCGGATACAAGCGGCCGAAATGGGTTTCCTTCGCAGGGTGTCTGGGCTCTCCCTTAGAGATAGGGTGAGAAGTTCGGCCATCCGGGAGGGACTCAGAGTCGAGCCGCTGCTCCTCCGCGTCGAGAGGAGCCAGTTGAGGTGGCTCGGGCATCTGATTAGGATGCCTCCTGGACGCCTCCCTGGTGAGGTGTTCCGGGCATGTCCCACCGGCAGGAGACCCCGAGGACGACCCAGAACACGCTGGAGAGACTATGTCTCCCGGCTTGCCTGGGAACGCCTTGGGATCCTTCCGGAAGAGCTGGAGGATGTTGCTGGGGAAGGGAAGTCTGGGCTTCCCTGCTGAAGCTGCTGCCTCCGCGACCCGACTTCGGATAAGCGGGAGATAATGGATGGATGGATGGATAGAAATAAGTGGGATGAAGTTGATTTGAATGAAGTTGAATGTAGTTGAATGAAGTTGAATGTAGTTGAATGATACTGAATTAAGTTGAATGATACTGAATTAAGTAGAATAAAATTGAATGAAAAGTAATGAATTGAAATGAATAGAATTAAGTGTAATGAAGTTGAATGATACTGAATGAAGTTGAATGATAATGAATGAAGTTGAATGACCACTATGAAAAACTGTGGAATGCGTTGCAATGATACTGAATGTAGTTGAATGAAGTTGAATGACCTCAAATTAAAGAATAGCCTGGAATGGGGAGGACATACAAAATAAGAAGGGAAGAAAATACTTCCGGTTCATTTCCGGGTCATTTGGGTCACTTCCAGACCATTTCCTGGTTATTTGGACCACTTCTGGTTCATTTACGGGTCATTTGGGTCACTTCCGGTCCATTTCCGGGTCATTTGGGTCACTTCAGTTCGATTTCCGAGTCATTTGGGTCACTTCCAGTCAATTTCCGGGTCATTTGGGTCAGTTCCTGTTCATACGGGGTGAGTATCTCCAGTCTAGCTAATGTCCCTGCCCAAGATGGCCGCCTGTCCAAGATGGCCACCGCACTTGGGAGACCTCGGGGTGAGTATCCCCAGTCTAGCTAATGTCCCTGCCCAAGATGGCCGCCTGTCCAAGATGGCCACCGCACTTGGGAGACCTCTTGGTGAGTATCCCCAGTCTAGCTAATGTCCCTGTCCAAGATGGCCGCCGCACTGGGGAGACCTCGGGCTGAAATTGGAATGGTGTAAATGTGAAATGTTGAATGTGCCATTAAGAATGAATTGTTTTTTTGGGGGTGAAAAATGGGAAATATTAGGGGAACCATAAATGTTAGGGGCGAAAAATAGAAATTGTGATGGCATCAATTTTTGGAATAATTTGAAATTCGAACGGAGTAAATCGGATGAAGTAGGTGGAAGTAGTTGAAGTTTGAATGTGCCAATAGAAATGAATAGGCTTTTTTGGGGTGAAAAAAGTTGAATTTTGGGGAAACCATGAATTTTAGGTGTGTTGAAACGGTTCATGAGTTGAATGAGTTGAATGATTAGAATTTTTGGAAACTGGAATGGTGTAAATGTGAAATGTTGAATGTGCCATTAAGAATGAATGGGTTTTTTGGGGTGGAAGACGTGAAATATTGGGGGAACCCTAAATGTTAAGCGCGAAAAAAATACAAGTTGTGATAGCGTGAATTTTTGGAATTATTTGAAATTTGAACGAAGTGAATCGGATGAAGTATGTGGAAGTCGTCGATGCTTGAATGCGCCATTGGAAATGAATGGGTTTTTTTGGGGGTGAAAAAGGTTGAATTTTGGGGGAACCGTAAATGTTAGGGGTGAAAACAAAAAGGTTGAAAAGCTTAATGAGTTGAATGAGTTGAATGACTTAAATTTTTGGAAACTGCAATGGTGTAAATGTGAAATGTTGAATGTGGCATAAGAATGAATAGGATTTTTGGGGGTGAAAGACGGGAAATATGGGGGAACCCAATCGGATTAAGTATGTGGAAGTAGTTACACTTTGAGTTGTGCCATTAGAAATGAATGGGGTTTTTTGGGGTGAAAAAAGTTTAATTTTGGGGGAACCGTGAATGTTAGGGGTGAAAACAAAAAGGAGCCCAAATGGCATGAATTTTTGAAATAGTTTAAACTTTGAACGGGGTGAATCAGATGAATTATGTGGAAGTAGCGGAACGCCAAAAAACGGGGAGGAATAAGATTAATAATAATAATAATAATAATGAAGTATAGGAATAACATATGTGTGAAGTCCTTCGCCTTCACACAACTAGAGATTGCAATTTCTGGAGAAATTGCGTGTGAAGGCGAAGGAAGCTGAAAAAAAAATGCGGAATGCGTTGGAATGAAGTTGAATGAAGTTGAATAAAGTTGAATGATACTGAATAAAGTTGAAAAAAGTGGAATGAAGTTGAATAAAGTTGAATAAAGTGGATTCAAATCGAATGATTATGAATAAAGCTGAATGAGACTGAATAAAATTGAATAAAGAAGAATGAAGTTGAATGAACTCTATGAAAAATTTTGCATTGAGCAGGAATTGAACCAGCACTTCCCACTTACAACTTGGCGTTTGTACCACTACACCATCAAGGACTTAATTGGAAAACTATAAAACTGAAATGTTGAATGTGTAAGTGGGACTGAATGGCTTCAGGTTGAATAACTTACATTTTTGGGGAGTATGAATTGCAGATCTGTTGAAAAGCTGAACCAATGTGAGTTGAATGACCTCTATGAAAAGCTTTGGACTGAGCGGGAATCGAACCAGCACTGCCCACACAGAACTCGGCGTGTGTACCCACGACACCATCACGGACTAAACCAGAAGGATGTAAAACTGAAATATGAATGTGCAAGTGGGACTGAATGGCGGATGTGTTTTAAGGTTGAATAATTTGAATTTGAATTTGAAGTATGAATAGCGGGTGTGTTGAAAAGCTTAACCAATGTGGGTTGAATGAGCTGAATATTGTGAATTTGAAATATGGATGGTTTAAATGTGAAGTGTTGAATGTGCCATTGGGAAGGAATGGTGAATTTTTGAATAGTTTTATTAAGGTTGAATAATTTGAATTTTTGGGAAGTAGGAATTGTGGGTGATGTGAAATGTGAGTTGAATGAAGTAGAATGAAGTTGAATGACCTCTATGAAATATTGTGGAATGGGCGGAGATCGAACCAATGCAGCAAATGGGGAAGTGTTGAATGTGCCCATTGGAAATGAATGGGGTTTTTGGGATGAAAAAACTAGAATTTTGGGGGAACCATAAAAGTTAGGGGATTAAAAACAAAGATCCTCAATGTCATGAATTTTTGGAATAGTTTAAAGTTCGAACGGAGTGAATCGGAAGAAGTATGTGGAAGTTATGGTGCGCCAAAAAAGTGGGAGGAATAAGATTAATAATAATAATAAAGTACTAGAATAACATATGAGTGTCACACAACTAGAGAATTCAATTTCTGAAGAAATTGAGTGTGAAGGCGAATGAAGCTGAAAAGAAACTGGAATGCATTGGAATGACGTTGAATGAAGTTGAATAAAGTTGAACGATACTGAATAAAGTTGAACGATACTGAATAAAGTTGAATAAAGTGGAATGAAGTTGAATAAAGTGGAATAAAATCAAACGATGCTGAATAAAGTTGAATGATACTGAATAAAGTGGAATGAAGTTGAATAAAGTGGAATGAAGTTGAATGAAGTGGAATAAAATCGAATGATGCTGAATAAAGTTGAATGATACTGAATAAAGTTGAATAAAGTGGAATGAAGTGAATGAACTCTATAAAATTTGAATGAGCAGGATTCAAACCAGCCAAACCAAAATTGAATGAAGTTGAATAAAGTGGAATTAAGTCAATTTATGCTGAATAAAGTTGAATGATACTGAATAAAGTTGAATGATACTTAATAGAGTTGAATAAAGTGGAATGAAGTTGAATGAACTCTATGAAAAACGTTGGAATGAGCCAGCGCTGCTCACTTTCAAATCAGCATTTGTACCACTACACCATCAAGGACTTAACTGGAAAACTCTAAATCTGAAATGTTGAATGTGCAAGTGGGACTGAATGGCACTAAGGTTGAATAATTTGAATTTGTGGGAATTATGAATTCCAGGCTCCCTGTGTGGGGTTTGCATGTTCTCCCCGTGCCTGCGTGGGTTTCCTCCGGGTACTCCGGTTTCCTCCCACATTCCAAAAACATGCATGGTAAGTTGATTGGACTCTCTAAATTGCCCCTAGGTGTGATTGTGAGTGCGGATGTTTGTGTCTGTGTGCCCTGCGATTGGCTGGCAACCAGTTCAGGGTGTCCCCCGCCTACTGCACAAAGACAGCCGGGATAAGCTCCAGCACGCCCGCGACCCCTTGTGAGGATAAGCGGTATGGATAATGAATGAATGAATTGCAGGTGTGTTGAAAAGCTGAACCAATGTGAGTTGAATGACCTAAATGAAGTTGAATGAACTCTATGAATAGTTTTGGACAGAGTGGGAATTGAACCAGCGCTACCCACTCACAAATGGGCGTGTGTAACCACTACACCATTAGGGAATTAACTGGGTGGATGTAAATCTGAAATGTTGAATGGGCAAGTGCGACTGAATGGCGAATTTAATGTGTTTTAAGGGTGAATAATTTGAATTTGTGGGAAGTATGAATTGCAGGTGTGTTGAAAAGCTGAACCAATGTGAGTTGAATGACCTAAATGAAGTTGAATGAACGCTATGAATAGTTTTGGAATGAGCGGGAATCAAAACAGCGCTGCTCACTCACAACTCAGCGTGTGTACCCACTACACCATCAGGGACTTAACTTGAAGGATGTAAATCTGAAATGTTGAATGTGCAAGTGCGACTGGCGAATTTAATGTGTTTTAAGGTTGAAAGTGCCATTCGTAATAATTGGTGAATTTTTGAATAGTTTTATTAAGGTTGAATAATTTGATTTTTTGGGAAGTAGGAATTGTGGGTGATGTGAAATGTGAGTTGATTGAGATGAATGAAGTTGAATGACCTCTATGAAATATTGTGTACTGAGCAGGAATCGAACAATCGCAGCAAATGGGTAAGTGTTGAATGTGCCATTTGGAAATTAATGGGGGTTTTCGGGGAAAAAAAGTTTAATTTTGGGGGAACCGTAAATCTAAGGGGCAAATAAAATACAAGTTTTGATGGCATGAATTTTTGGAATTATTTGAAATTTGAACTGTGGGAATCTGATGAAGTATGTGGAAGTAGTTACAGTTTGTATGTGCCATTGGAAATAAATGGGGTTTTTTTTAGTGAAAAAGGTTGGATTTTGGGGGAACCGTAAATGTTAGGGGTGAAAACAAAAAGGAGCAGCCATGGCATGGATTTTTGGAGTAGTTTAAAGTTTGAACGGGGTGAATTGGATGAAGTATTTGGAAGTAGCGGCACGCCAAAAAAGGAGCAATATCATAGTAATACTAGAGATTGCAATTTCTGGAGAAATTGCATGTGAAGGCGAAGGAAGCTGAAAAGAAACTGCGGAATGCTTTGGAATGTTGGAAAGTTGAATGTAGTTGAATGACGTATGCTACTGAATTAAGTTGAATGATACTGAATTAAGTTGAATGATACTGAAGGAAGTTGAATGATTCTGAATTAAGAGGAATGAAGTTAATTGAAATTGAATGAAAAGGAATGAATTGAAATGAAGTAGAAATAAGTGGGATGAAGTTGATTTGAATGAAGTTGAATGTAGTTGAATGTAGTTGAATGAAGTTGAATGTAGTTGAATGATACTGAATTCAGCCGAGGTCTGACCTAAGTTTTGGAGGTCATTTGGGTCACTTCTGGTCCATGTCCGGCTCATTTGGGTCACTTCCGGTCCATTTCTGAGTCATTTGGGTCACTTACTGTTCATTTCCGGGTCATTTGGGGTCACTTCCTGTTGATTTTGGGTCCTCCCCCAAGATGGCTGCCGCACTGGGGAGACCTCGGGGTGAGTATCCCCAGTCTTGCTAATGTCCCTGCCCAAGATGGCTGATGCACTGGGGAGACCTTGGGGCGAGTATCCCCAGTCTATCTAATGTCCCTGCCCAAGATGGCCGCCTGTCCAAGATGGCCGCCGCGCTGGGGAGACCTCGGGTTGAGTCTCCCCAGTCCAGCTAATGTCCCCGTCCAAGATGGCCGCTGCACTGTGGAGACCAAGGGGCAATAACACTGGTCCACTGGAAATGATTGGTGAATTTTTGTGTTTTTTTTTTTAATGAATGAGTTTAATGTTTTTGAAAGTAGGAATTTTGGGGGTGTTGAGAAGCTGAATGTGAGTTGAATGAGTGTAATGACTTGAATTTGTGGAAATTGGGAAGGTGTAAATGTGAACAGTTGAACGATTCAATGGAAGTGAATGGTGAATAGTTGAATTTGTGTGGGTTTTTTAAGTGTGAATGAGTTAAATGTGTGCAAAGTAGGGATTTTGACGGTGTTGAAAAGTTGAATGGGAGTTGAATGAGTTGAATTTGAGGAAATTGGGAAGGTGTAAATGTGAAAAGTTGAATGGTCCGATGGAAATGAATGGTGAATAGTTGAATTTGTGTGGGTTTTTTAAGTGTGAATGAGTTGAATGTGTGACACTTAGGAATATTGGGGGTGTTGAAAAGTTGAATGTGGGCTGAATGAGTTGAATGACTTGAATTTGTGGAAATTGGGAAGGTGTAAATGTGAAAAGTTGAACGTTGTAATGGAAATGAATGGTGAATAGTTGAATTTTTGTGGGTTTTTTAAGTGTGAATGAGTTGAATGTGTGGGAAGTAGGAATTTTGGGGGTGTTGAAAATCTGAATGTGAATTGAATGAGTTGAATGACTTGAATTTGTGGAAATTGGAACGGTGTAAATGTGAAAAACTTAATGTGCCAATGGAAATTAATGGTAAATAATTTATTTTCTTGTGTTTTTTTTAAGGGTGAATGGGTTAAATGTGTTGGAAAAAGGAATTTGGGGTGTATTGAAAAGCTTGACCAATATGAGTTGAATGAGATGAATGTTGTGAATTTCAAATTGGAATGGTGTAAATGCGAATTGTTGAATATGGCAATGGGAATGAATGGGTTTTTCTGAGGTGAAAATGGGGAATTTTGGGGAAACCGTAATTTTTTTGAATGAAGAAAAAGGACCCCATGTTGCCGTGAATTTTTGGAATACATTGACGTTGGAACGGCGAGAATCGGTTGAAAAATATGGAAGTAGAAGAACGACAAAAAAGTGCGAGGAACAAAATAGAAGAAGAACTAGAGAATGCAATATCTGGAGAAATTGCGTGTGAAGGCGAAGGAAGCTGAATGGAAACAGAGAATGCGTTTTAATGAAGTTGAAAATAGTTGAATGAAGTTGAATGACCTTGAAAAAATTCTGAAAAGAAACAAGAAAAGAGGAAGTAAGGGAAAAAATAAGGAAAACAAAGAATGATGGAATCAAAGGAAAGGAGGAAGCAAGGAACTAAGATAGCAAGGAAAACAAGCAAGAAAGAAAACAAAGTAAGAATACAAAATAGTAGGAAGGAAAGGATGAGGCAAAGAAATGAGGAAGAAGGACACTAGGAAGCAAGGAAGGAAGGAAAAAAGGAATCTCGGGAAGGAAGGAATCTGGGGATGAGAAATCTGTGTGTCCCAATATTTTTGAACAAAATGGCCGTTTCATGAGGGACACCTGGGATGAGAAATTGGGGTGTCCCAATACGTTTGAACTACATGGCCGCTTCATTAGGAACACCAGGGGGTGAAAATTCTGGGTGTCCCAATACTTTTGAACAATATGGCCGCTTTATTAGTGACACTTGGGGATGTAGATTCTGTGTGACCCAATGCTGTTGAACAACATGGCCACTTCATTGGGGACACCTGGGGATTAAAATTCTGTGTGTCCCAACACTTTTGAACAACATGGCCGCTTCATTAGGGACACCTGGGATGAGGAATCGGGGTGTCCCAATACTTTTGAACAAAATGGCCGCTTCATTAGGGACACCTGGGATGAGAAATCGGGGTGTCCCAATACTTTTGAATAACATGGCCGCTTCAATAGGGACACATGGGGTTGAAAAATCGGGGTGTCCCAATACTTTTGAACAACATGGCCGCTTCAATAGGGACACCTGGGGATGAAAAATCAGGGTGTCCAATACTTTTGAACAACATGGCCGCTTCAATAGGGACACCTGGGGATGAATAATCAAGATGTCCCAATACTTTTGAACAACATGGCTGACCAAGATGGCTATCGCACTCGGGAGACCTCGGGGTGAGTATCCCCAGTCTAGCTAATGCTCCTGTCCAAAATGGCCGCCACACTGGGGAGACCTCGGGGTGAGTATCCCCAGTCTAGCTATTGTCCCTGACCAAGATGGCCGCCGCACCGGGGAGACCTCGGAGTGAGTATTCCCAGTCTAGCTAATGTCCCTGACCAAGATGACCGCCGCACTGGGGAGACCTCGGGGTGAGTATCCCAAGTCTAGCTAATGTCCCTCCCCAAGATGGCCGCCGCACTTGGCGAGACCTCGGGGTGAGTATCCACAGTCTAGCTAATGTCACTGCCCAAGATGACCGCCAAACTGGGGAGACCTCGGGGTGTATATCCCCAGTCTAGCTAATGCTCCTGCCCAAGATGGCCGCCGCTCTAGGGGGACCTCGGGTTGAGTATCCTAAGTCTAGCTAATTTTCCTGCCCAAGATGGCCCCCACACTGGGGAGACCTCGTGGTGAGTATCCCCAGTGTAGCTAATGCTCCTGTCCAAAATGGCCGCCACACTGGGGAGACCTCGGGGTGAGTATCCCCAGTCTAGCTATTGTCCCTGACCAAGATGGCCGCCGCACCGGGGAGACCTCGGAGTGAGTATTCCCAGTCTAGCTAATGTCCCTGACCAAGATGACCGCCGCACTGGGGAGACCTCGGGGTGAGTATCCCAAGTCTAGCTAATGTCCCTCCCCAAGATGGCCGCCGCACTTGGCGAGACCTCGGGGTGAGTATCCACAGTCTAGCTAATGTCACTGCCCAAGATGACCGCCAAACTGGGGAGACCTCGGGGTGTATATCCCCAGTCTAGCTAATGCTCCTGCCCAAGATGGCCGCCGCTCTAGGGGGACCTCGGGTTGAGTATCCTAAGTCTAGCTAATTTTCCTGCCCAAGATGGCCCCCACACTGGGGAGACCTCGTGGTGAGTATCCCCAGTGTAGCTAATGTCCCTGCCCAAGATGACCGCCGCACTGGGGAGACCTCAGGGTGAGTATCCCCAGTCTAGCTAATGTCCCTGTCCAAGAAGGCAGCCGCACTGGGGACACCTGGGATGAGAAATCGGGGTGTCCCAATACTTTTGAATAACATGGTCGCTTCATTTGGGAAGAAAAAAATGAATGGACCACGTTTTCCCTCGCCCGGACGCGGGTCACCGGGGCCCCCTTCTGGAGCCAGGCCTGGAGGTGGGGCTCGATGGCGAGCGCCTGGTGGCCGGGCCTGCACCCATGGGGCCCGGCCGGGCTCAGCCCAAAAAGGACACGTGGGTCCCCCTTCCCATGGGCTCACCACTGGTGGGAGGGGCCAAAGGGGTCGGGTGCCGTGTGTGCTGGGCAGCGGCAGAAGACAGGGACCTTGGCGGTCGGATCCCCGGCAACAAAAACTAGCTCTTGGGACATGGAATGTCACCTCTCTGGCAGGGAAGGAGCCTGAGCTGGTGTGTGAGGCTGAGAGGTTCTGACTAGATATAGTCGGGCTCACCTCCACGCACAGCTTGGGTTCTGGTCCCAGTCCTCTCGAGAGGGGTTGGACACTCTTCCACTCTGGAGTTGCCCAGGGTGAGAGGCGCCGAGCAGGTGTGGGCATACTTATTGCCCCCCGGCTTGGCGCCTGTACATTGGGGTTTACCCCAGTGGACGAGAGGGTAGCCTCCCTCCGCCTGAGGGTGGGGGGACGGGTCCTGACTGTTGTTTGTGCTTACGCACCAAACGGCAGTGCAGAGTACCCACCCTTTTTGGAGTCCTTGGAGGGTGTGCTGGAGGGCGCTCCACCTGGGGACTCCATCGTTCTGCTGGGGGACTTCAATGCTCACGCGGGCAATGACAGTGAGACCTGGAGAGGTGTGATTGGGAGGAACAGCCCCCCCCGATCTGAACCCGAGCGGTGTTCGGTTACTGGACTTCTGTGCCCATCACGGATTGTCCATAACGGACACCATGTTCAAACAAGAGGGTGTCCATATGTGCACTTGGCACCAGGATACCATAGGCCGCAGTTCGATGATCGACTTTGTAGTCGTATCGTCGGACTTGCGGCCGCATGTTTTGGACACTCGGGTGAAGAGAGGGGCGGACCTGTCAACTGATCACCATCTGGTGGTGAGTTGGCTCCGATGGTGGGGAAAGATGCCGGTCTGACCAGGCAGACCCAAACGTATTGTGAGGGTTTGCTGGGAACGTCTGGCAGAATCCCCTGTCAGAAGGAGTTTCAACTCCCACCTCCGGCAGAACCTTTCCCATGTCCCGGGGGAGGCGGGGGACATCGAATCTGAGTGGACCATGTTTCGTGCTTCCATTGTTGAGGCGGCCGATCGGAGCTGTGGCCGCAAGGTGGTCGGTGCCTGTCGTGGCGGCAATCCCCAAACCCGCTGGTGGACACCAGCGGTAAGGGATGCTGTCCAGCTGAAGAAGGAGTCCTATCGGGCCTTTCTGGCCTGCGGGACCCCGGAGGCAGCTGACAGGTACCGGCTGCCCAAGCGGAATGCAGCTCTGGCGGTTGCTGAGGCAAAAACCCGGGTGTGGGAGGAGTTCGGGGAGGCCATGGAAAATGACTTCCGGACGGCTTCGAGGAAATTCTGGTCCCCCATCCGACGTCTCAGGAGGGGGAAGCAGTGCACCATTAACACTGTTTATAGTGGAGATGGGGTGCTGCTGACCTCAACTCGGGACGTTGTGGGTCGGTGGGGAGAGTACTTCGAAGACCTCCTCAATTCCATCGACACGCCTTCCACTGAGGAAGCAGAGCCTGGAGACACTGAGGTGGGCTCTCCTATCTCTGGGGTTGAAGTAACCGAGGTAGTCAAAAAGCTCCTCGGTGGCAAAGCCCCAGGGGTGGATGAGATCCGACCGGAGTTTATAAAGGCTCTGGATGTTGAGGGGTTGTCATGGTTGACACGTCTCTACAACATCGCGTGGACAGTCGGGGACAGTCCCTCTGGATTGGCAGACCGGGGTGGTGGTCCCCCTTTTTAAGAAGGGGGACCGGAGGGTGTGCTCCAATTACAGAGGGATCACACTCCTCAGCCTCCCCGGCAAGGTCTATTCAGGGGTACTGGAGAGGAGGGTCCGTCGGAAGGTCGAATCCCGGATTCAGGAGGTGCAATGTGGTTTTCGTCCAAGCCGTGGAACAGTGGACCAGCTCTACACCCTCAGCAGGGTCCTCGAGGGTGCATGGGAGTTCGCCCAACCAGTCTACATGTGTTCTGTGGACTTGGAGAAGGCGTTCGACCGTGTCCCTCGGGGAGTTCTGTGGGGGGTGCTTCGGGAGTAGGGGTACCGAGCCCCCTGATAAGGGCTGTCCGGTCCCTGTACCACCGATGTCAGAGTTTGGTCCGCATTGCCGGCGGTAAGTCGTATTCGTTTCCTGTGGGGGTTGGACTCCGCCAAGGCTGCCCTTTGTCACCGATTCTGTTCATAACTTTTATGGACAGAATTTCTAGGCGCAGCCGAGGTGTCGAGGGGGTCCGGTTTGGTGGCCTCAGTATTGCATCTCTGCTTTTTTGCAGATGATGTGGTACTGTTGGCTTCTTCAAGCCGCGATCTCCAACTCTCGCTGGAGCGGTTCGCAGCCGAGTGTGAAACGGTCGGAATGAAAATCAGCACCTCCAAATCTGAGACCATGGTCCTCAGTCGGAAAAGGGTGGCGTGCCCTCTCCGGGTCGGGGATGGGATTCTGCCCCAAGTGGAGGAGTTCAAGTATCTTGGGGTCTTGTTCACGAGTTAGGGTAAGATGGAACGGGAGATCGACAGGCGGATCGGTGCAGCGTCTGCTGTGATGCGGACCCTGTATCAGTCTGTCGTGGTGAAGAAGGAGCTCAGCCGAAAGGCGAAGCTCTCAATTTACCGGTCGATCTACGTACCTACTCTCACCTGTGGTCATGAGCTGTGGGTCATGACCGAAAGAACAAGATCTCGGATACAAGCGGCCAAAATGGGTTTCCTTCGCAGGGTGTCCGGGCTCTCCCTTAGAGATAGGGTGAGAAGTTCGGCCATCCGGGAGGGACTCAGAGTCGAGCCGCTGCTCCTGCGCGTTGAGAGGAGCCAGTTGAGGTGGCTCGGGCATCTGATTAGGATGCCCCCTGGACGCCTCCCTGGTGAGGTGTTCCGGGCATGTCCCACCGGCAGGAGACCCCGAGGATGACCCAGAACACGCTGGAGAGACTATGGAGAGACTATGTCTGCCTGGGAACGCCTTGGGATCCTTCCGGAAGAGCTGGAAGATGTTGCTGGGGAGAGGGAAGTCCGGGCCTCCCTGCTGAAGCTGCTGCCTCCGCGACCCGACTTCGGATAAGCGAGAGATAATGAATGGATGGATGGGCTTCATTAGGGACACCTGGGGATGAAAAATCGGGGTGTCCCAATACTTTTGAACAACATGGCTGACCAAGATGGCCATCGCACTCGGGAGACCTCGGGGTGAGTATCCCCAGTCTAGCTAATGCTCCTGTCCAAAATGGCCGCCGCACCGGGGAGACCTCGGAGTGAGTATTCCCAGTCTAGCTAATGTCCCTGACCAAGATGGCCGCCGCACTGGGGAGACCTCGGAGTGAGTATTCCCAGTCTAGGTAATGTCCCTGACCAAGATGACTGCCGCACTGGGGAGACCTCGAGGTGAGTATCCCAAGTCTAGCTAATGTCCCTCCCCAAGATGGCCGCCGCACTTGGCGAGACCTCGGGGTGAGTATCCACAGTCTAGCTAATGTCACTGCCCAAGATGACCGCCAAACTGGGGAGACCTCGGGGTGTGTATCCCCAGTCTAGCTAATGTCCCTGCCCAAGATGGCCGCCGCACTAGGGGGACCTTGGGTTGAGTATCCCCAGTCTAGCTAATTTTCCTGCCCAAGATTGCCGCCGCACTGGGGAGACCTCGTGGTGAGTATCCCCAGTGTAGCTAATGTCCCTGCCCAAGATGGCCGCCGCACTGGGGAGACCTCGTGGTGAGTATCCCCAGTGTAGCTAATGTCCCTGTCCAAGATGGCAGCCGCACTGGGGACACCTGGGATGAGAAATCGGGGTGTCCCAATACTTTTGAATAACATGGCCGCTTCATTAGGGACACATGGGGATGAAAAATCAGGGTGTCCAATACTTTTGAACAACATGGCCGCTTCAATAGGGAAACCTGGGGATGAAAAATCGGGGTGTCCCAATACTTTTTGAACAACATGGCTGACCAAGATGGCCATCGCACTCGGGAGACCTCGGGGTGAGTATCCCCAGTCTAGCTATTGTCCCTGCACAAGATGGCTGATGCACTGGGGAGACCTCGGGGTGAGTATCCCCGGTCTAGCTAATGTCCTTGACCAAGATGGCCGCCGCACCGGGGAGACCTCGGAGTGAGTATTCCCAGTCTAGCTAATGTCCCTGACCAAGATGGCCGCCGCACTGGGGATACCTCTGGGTGAGTATCCCCAGTCTAGCTAATGTCCCTGACCAAGATGGCCACCGTACTGGGGAGACCTCGGCTGAGTATCCCCAGTCTAGCTAATGTCCCTGTCCAAGATGACCGCCGCATTGGGGAGACCTCGGGTTGAGTATCTCAAGCCTAGCTAATGTCCCTCCCTAATATGGCCGCCGCACTTGGCGAGACCTCAGGTTGAGTATCCCCAGTCTCGCTAATGTCCCTGTCCAAGATGGCAGCCGCACTGGGGAGACCTCGGGGTGAGTATCCCCAGTGTAGCTAATGTCCCTGTCCAAGATGGCAGCCGCACTGGGGAGACCTCGGGGTGAGTATCCCCAGTGTAGCTAATCTCCCTGCCCAAGATGGCCGCCGCAATGGGGAGACCTCGGGGTGAGTATCCCCAGTCTAGCTAATGTCCCTGTCAAGATTACAGCCGCAATGGGGAGACCAAGGAGCAATAACACCGGTCGACTGGAAATGAATGGTGAAATTGTGTGGCTTTTTTAAGGGTAAATGAGTTGAATGTGTGGGAAGTAGGAATGTTGGGGTATTGAAAAGCTGAATGTGAGCTGAATGAGTTGAATGACTTGACTTTGTGGAAATTGGAATGGGGTAAATGTGAAAAGTTAAATGTGCCAATGGAAATGAATGGTGAATAATGGATTTTTTGTGTTTTTTTTAAGGGTGAATTACTTGAATGTGTGGGAAGACTGAATTATGGGGGTGTTGAAAAGCTGAATGTGAGTTGAATGAGTTCAATGACTTGAATTTGTGGAAACTGTGAAGGTGTAAATGTGAAAAGTTGAATGTTCAAATGGAAATGAATGGTGAATAATGGATTTTTTGGGTTTTTTTTAAGGGTGAATTACTTGAATGTGTATGAAGTCAAAATGTTGGGGTAGTTGAAAAGCTCAATGTGAGTTGAATGAGTTAATTGACTTGAATTTGTGGAAACTGTGAAGGTGTAAATGTGAAAAGTTTCCAATGGAAATGAATGGTGAAAAGTTTTTAGTCTTAGTAATTTTTGTGTTTTTTTTTAAGGGTGAATTACTTGAATGTGTGGGAAATAGAAATTTGGGGTGTGTTGAAAAGCTTGACCAATATGGGTTCAATGAGATGAATATTGTGAATTTCAAATTGGAATGATGTAAATGTGAATTGTTGAATATGGCAATGGGAATGAATGGTGGAATTTTGTGTTTTTTTTACGGGTGAACAAGTTGAATTTTGGGGTAATAGGAATTGTGGGTGTGTTGAATAGGGTGGGTGAGTCTCCCCAGACTAGCTAATGTCCCTTCCCAAGATGGCTGCCACACCGGGGAGACCTCGGTGCGAGTATCCCCAGTTTAGCTAATGTCCCCGACCAAGATGGCCGCCACACCGGGGAGACCTCGGGGCGTGTATCCCCAGTCTAGCTAATGTCCCTCTCCAAGATGGCTGCCGCAACAGGGAGACCTCGGGGCGAGTATCCCCAGTCTAGCTAATGTACCTGACCAAGATGGCTGCCGCACCGGGGAGACCTCGGAGTAAGTATCACCAGTCCAGCTAATGTCCCTGACCAAGATGGCCGTTGCACCGGGGACACCTCGGGGTTTGTATCCCCAGTCTAGGTAATATCCCTGACCAAGATGGCCGCCGCACCGGGGAGACCTCGGGGCGAGTATCCCCAGTCTAGCTAATGTCCCTGACCAAGATGGCCGCCACACTGGGGAGACCTCGAGGTGAGTATTCCCTGTCTAGCTAATGTCCCTGCCCAAGATGGCCGCCGCACTGAGGAGACCTCGGGGTGAGTCTCCCCAGTCTAGCTCAGGTGCCTGACCAAGATGCCCGCCGCACTGGGGAGACCTTGGGGTGAGTATACCTAGTCTAGCTAATGTCCCTGGTTGTTGTTTTGCTTGCTCATGTGCTCATATCCTTCATTGCTCACATCGGGTACACCAATAAATAACACGCACCCAGTCCATTACAGGTCACATATTTTGGTCGTATTGTTTAGAAATTTTCCACATGCTCCAGTGTGTTCAATGAGGCTCAGTGGCAATTAACGGGGAAGGTCCGAGGAGGGAGGGAATATTGTCGAGTAGTAGTAGGGGATCACACACACCTACATATAGGTCAAGATACACAAACAGGGGGCTGGGACGAACTGACCTTTAGGCCAGTTCAAAACAGGGATGAAGATTTTTCAGAAAAGCTCAAGTTTTACCTGAGTGACCCCTGAGTGATCCATAAGGTCACTCAGGGGTTGCTAGACTAGGCCTCTTTGGCGGATATGTTTAGATCGGTGACTTGAGCCGGGCCGTTATCTTGTTGTGACTTTTCTCTTGCTTGGCCTTCCGTGGCAAACTTATTAGTTGATTTCATTAGTGGTCACACATAGTCACAGGGGCTATCTTCACAGCTGCATCTCGATTTCTCTGGCACACTACATGGGTCTAAATTTATTGTGACCCTACTTTTGTGGGGTCAAAAGAGGGAGGTGCTCTTTTTTACAAATTACTAAATTCTAAATAATGTTGGCCTCAGTATTTGAGGCCGAAAGAGGGTCTGAAGTATCTGAATCTATAAGAATGGCTTTATATTAGCCAACAGGTTAACCAAAAACCAAATTGGGAATTACACATCGCATAATCAGTTCAAAGTCAGCGTGCCCTGATCCGAGCACAGGACCAGATGGTGAAGATCAGCCCCATAGGCAGGGCCAGCCAGGGAGAAGACCAACCCACATTATGTTTAGATTTTGAAGACAGTATAATTGTGAGGGCTGCATGTTAGACCACGCCCCTTTTCTGCCGTCGCCCGTCTCGAGTGAGAGCATTCGCGAGGATGGAAAAGCTGCCCAGATCTGCTTATTGTATGATTCCTGAACTTCAGAGATGGTCAAGAAAACTGACGAGAAAATTCAATCGATTTGTGTGAGTCTTTATTATAATTATCATTTACATAATGGATGCCTTCTTGAAAGATAAAACAAACAGTGAGTTGTTTTTGTGGATTGATAATTGGGCTTGCGCCCTGGTGACCCTATAGCAACCAACAACTCCAACAAGCTCATCAGCAAGCTCTGAAGAAGCTTGATAGCGATCATGATATCTTGAATCAGGTGCGTTGCAGCAGGGATAGATGGAAAACAGGCAGGACACCGGCCCTTGAGGACCGAGTTTGGATACCCATGGACCCGGTTAATCAGGGCCAGGGGTCTCTGTGATGGTGGCGCTCCCTGTGGCCGTGGGCTGTCATTCCTGTCAGCGTGGATGAGCTCCCCTTGGGTACCCTTTCCTTATATGATTTCTCTGTGCCTTGCCATGTCTTTTTAACACAGTTTATCAGGTTCTGTGTATGTGTGTGTGTGTGTGTATATGAGTGTTGATGTGCTTGTGGATACAGTTTATGTCTTTGTGTATGTTGGGAAGGAGCGGGTCTTCTTTCTATGTTGCATTTTGGATGTTTTTATTGCACAGTACTTTGAGCTGCATATTAATGTATGAAAAGTGCTATTTAAATAAAATGTGATTGATTGATTGATTGATTGATTGACTGTGTTCATTAAAGTTTGTTATTCAGCTTGATTGTAAATAGTACTTACTGTTATCCTTTCTTTTGAAAACATCTTTAACATTAAGAAAAAAATAAACTTCAAAACTTCAAAGAGCCAGGTCCTCCAACATAAGAGATAATTGCTTTCAAAAACTAAAGCAGATACTTGGCTCCGGCCCACAAGGGGTGTCAAACTCCGGTCCTCGGGGGCCACAGTCCTGCATGTCTTAGAGGTTTCCTCCTGCAACACACCTGATTCAAACGATGAGGATCGGGATCAGGCCCCTGCAGAATTTGCTAATGAGCTGATCATTTGAAACCGGTGTGTTGCAGCAGGGAGAGATGGAAAACAGGCAGGACAGCGGCCCTCGAGGACCGGGGTTCGACACCTGTGGTTTATATTATTCAAAAGGCGGTTTGGGAGAGCTGTAGAACACGCTCAACCACCATCTGAGTATAACAAAAATGTTGTTTTGGTCTTCTGCGAGTATTTTCCTATTTGTATAAAACCCTACTAAATGTGTATGAGAACAGACTCATTGCATAAATTTGTGTTTTCGCCATATGCCTTAAGCCACTACAAAATTTACTTAAAGGTTTCATATGAAATGTTTTTTTACAGGGAGGGTCACTGATAGTGTAGTGGTACACACGCCCGAGTGTGCGGGCAGCGTGGGATCGATTCCCGCTCAGTGGCGGTGTCTGTGTGTGCCCTGCGACTGGCTGGCGACCAGTTCGGGGTGTAGTCTGCCTTCGCCCGTTGACGGCTGGGATAGGCTCCAGCACCTCCCCGTGACCCTGTATAGGATAAGCGGTTTGGAAGATGACATGACATGACATGTTTTTTTTACACTTATTTGGGAGACTTAACTAACAAATTGAGATTTAGATCTCTAAATTCGTAACCAGCGCCAAATCTGGAGTCACAAGCTACATAAATATGGGCAGAGGTAGTTTAGAACGAGAGCTGATATTTTTGCAGACACACACAAGGCGGCACATTTGAAAAAGGGTTGTTTACAACGGTGTGGTTGTGAACACAGCTGACATGGCAAAATAAGAAACTGATAAGCTCAAGTGCAGCGGCAGGATGAAGCATGCAAAGTACATTCATAAAGAACTGCAAGCAGGGCTCCATGGGTGGATGATGTTAAGTTGGCCAGGGAGCTCATGCACTGTGAAGTGGACACTTGAGATGGCCTTCCATCTCACTCGTTTGTGTCCATGTGTGAAGCCCCCTCCCGCACCCTCCAGCTGTGCTGCAGACAGGGTGTGATTATAAAATACAATAATAATTAAGATGGTAATAATAATAGTAATATTGTGTTAAATTAATTTATTTGTACAATGATTCAGTGGGTAGATTGTCAGAAATATGTATGCCGGTGCCCTGATCAAGTTTATCAGATTCGCAATAGACTATCTTGTGTCAAATATCTGATGTGGTTCCAGCAGGTTTTGACTACTTTCTGACACCAAATTGTCAGATAAGGTGCCATGTCAAAAGACCCACCCTTGGTACTTTGGAATGCGCAGAGCAATGAATCAAATTCCCTAAAAGGTGCACCGAGGCTTGCAGGAAAATTAAGACACATACATTTTCACATGCACCATCTACGAAAATAGAGCCTTCAAGGTTCTACATTCAGTGAGCTCCCTTGTAACATCTGTGTTCGCAGGTTTATATGTACTAGTTTGCACATACCCACCTCTAAGGTATACTCTTTCAACCTCCAATTTTTCTGGATGACAGCCACAGCAATGAGCCCAGCGATGCTAGCCAGGATGAGGAAGAGAACTGTGGCTATGCGACACTTGTAGCCCACTTTTCGGGTTGACGCCATTTCCTGTTTGCAAAAAATAAGATTATGTGGTTCTCACTAATATCTTCTCAGAAATTATGAAAAATGATTGTGATCAAATATAGTCATGGGTGCATGTAAGCCGTGCGCCGGTAAGCATGAGCACTGGAAGTTGAATATTGCGTTCAAATCTGTCGTCACAGTTTTGCGCACTATGAATAGGTCAGTCTGGCCTCTATTCAGACCTATTCACTATGTCACTATATTCACTATAAGCCAGCAGCCACAAAGATTGCTTCAGAGGACCAACTTCAAAGTAGAAGCAAAGTAAGTCATTGATATCCTTGTGCAGTATTACTTGATTCGCTTTTATTTTTAAGTTGACCCTCATGGCGCGTTGCATAGTAGCCCATAAACAACGGTTGTGGCGGTTGGACTGATTGATTGGTTTCCTGCTAACAGTTAAATTCGCCCTGAAACAGTGGCCCAAAGCGTTGCAGGAGGGCCACTAGGGAGACGGTTATATCTGTGCCGACGCACCGTGGCTTCCATGGTCTGTCAAAATATATCGTTATGACAAAGGGGTCTGTGGTGCATAAATAGAGAATTCATCCATCCATCCATTCATCCTTCCATCCATTATCTACCATTATCAGGTCACAGAGACAGCAGCTTCAACAGGGAAGCCCAGACTTCCCCCTTTCCAGCACCGTTTTCTCACTCTTTCAGAGGGATCTCAAGGCATTCACAAGCCAGCTGGGAGACATAGTCTATCCAACGTGTCCCGGGTCTTCCTCAAGGCCTCCTACCAGTAGGATGTGCCCAGAACACCTCACCAAGGACGTCCAAGAGCATTCTAATCAGATGCCCGAGCCACTTCAGCTGGCTCTTCTCAACATGGAAGCGTCGCGGCTCGACTCTGAGTTCCTCGCGGATGATCGAGTTTCTCTCCCTATCTCGGAGGGAGAACCCGGACACTCATTTCGGTCGCTTGTATCTGTGCTCTTGTTTTACGGTCACGACCCACAGCTCGTGACTATAGGTGAGGGTAACAACATAGATCGACTGGTAAATGGAGAGCTTCACCTTTGGCCTCAGCCTTTTCTTCACCACAACTGACCGATACAGAGTCCGGGGTTAGGGGTCAGCAGACACTGCACCGATCCGTCTGTTGATCTCACACTCCATCCCACCCTCACTCGTGAACAAGACCCTAAGATACTTGAACTCCTTCACTTGGGGCAAGATCTCATCCCCGACCGAGAGAAGGCACGCTACCCTTGTCTAACTGAGGACCATGGTCTCAGATTTGGAGGTGCTGATTTTCCTCACTACCGTTTGAAACTGCTGCGAACCGCTCCATTGAGAGTTGGATATCACAGCTTGAAGAAGCCAACAGTACCACAGTACCACATCATCTGCAAAAAGCAAAGATGCAATACTGAGGCCACCAAACTGGACCCCCTCAACGCCTCGGCTGCACCAAAAGTTCTTTCTTTTCAAATTATTTTTATTCATTAAACAAGTTTGCACAAAAAAGAAAACAATATACAACCACACACAATCCTCAACAAACAGCCGCCACCTAGCTACACTCGTAGCTAAACAACCAGCTCAGTCTAGAGTCGAAGTCAAATGTTAAATGTCCACATACACTTCTTGGTGCCTTTGCCGCTGATACATAGTGGCGGAAATATCCAAACTTAAATTAAATAACAGTAACAATACTACATACAATAATAATACAATAACAAAAATCAAAAATAAAATAAATAAATAATTGTGCCCTGCGACTGGCTGGCGACCAGTTCGGGGTGTAGTCTGCCTTCGCCCATTGACGATGGGATAGGCTCCAGCAACTCCCCGCGACCCTATATAGTATAAGCGGTTTGGAAGATGACATGACAAAATAAATAAATAAAGATACAATTTAAATAAATATAATATAAAATAAAAAGTAATCAGATAATCACACAAGTACAAGCAGCATGGACAGCGACCTCAACAATGCCAAGCTGTTTAAAATGGTATCATTACCAGTGTAGCAACCGTCTTTGTCATTCCTGCAATTGGGTGGAAGTATTATCAAAGAATGAAAAAAGGGTTCCCAAGTATTGTAAAATATATTAACAGAAGCACGAATAGTATATCTAATTTTCTCAAGCCTGAGGTTCTTATCAGTACTTCCCTTATCCAATGAAAGATTTTGGGTGGGGCAGCCTCCTTCCATCTCAAAAGGATCAAACGTCGAGCCAAAAGTGTAGTAAAAGCCATGACCCTACAACTCCCAGTAGGTAGCCGCAATCCCTCGGGCAAAACTCCAAGCATCGCCATTAAAGGGTCAGGAGCAATCCCAACCCCAGAGGGCATGAAAAAAAAAAATCCAAAATTTTCTAAGGTGGCATAACCAAAACATATGGATCAAAGTTGCGTCTGCCAGTTTATACCTGTCACACAAAGGGCTAATTAGTGGAAAGAAATTGGACAATCTAACCTTAGAATAGTATACCCGATGAACTACCTTAAACTGATCAAAGCATGACGAGCACAACTCGATGAATAATGGACCCTTCTTTAACTCTTAGACCCAATCTGCAAGTGGAGCTTGAAGATCTCATTCCCACAAGTCTTTAATTCTAGATAAGGAAGGAGCCTGGATATCTAGTGATATCACTAGATGTACCAAGGTTCCGCCACCAATTTATGCAAGGCTTTTAGTTAATCTACGTAAGAGGGTGCTCAGACGCTTTTGTTCTGGAAATGAGGCAATTACTGGTGCACAGTGAGGGGGATTGTTGGGGGACACAGACACCCATTTGGAAGAATTGTGTTGTGCAACCACTTTGCCTGTGAATGATCATGACATGAATTGAGCCACTGAGTAAATTAGATTAGATCAACATGTATTTTTTATTCTTATTTAGATTTATTTATGAGCTAAAAGCACGCGTAACTGACAGATATAGTATATACAAAGAGAAGGAGATTGAAGTGCATCAATGACATTTTTATTTCTTTTTGTGAATACACTAAAAACAGAATTACAAGTACAGGAATTGAATCATATACACAAGATATACAGAATGTATGAAAATTCCTCAATGTGTACAAAAAACTATGTATCCAAACAGTGTTCATAAATCAGTGTTGAGTCTGTGGCATGCTCTTCTTTGTGTCACTGGCATTTCAGTGACCCTCACTCAGCATTTACATGATCACAACATATCTGACATTGCCATGGCATTTGTCTGCATTGGCCACATATGTCTTTATAACATGCAACACAACGTACAGTAGCGTTATTGCGTCGTGTTGTATTGGGTGACAGTGGTTGGCTTTTTCTTAGTGGTCTCGTCTGTCTCAATCACGCTGTGCATGCTGCTAAGAATGTAGACAGTCTTTTACTGTTTTGCTGCATATGCCGTCAGCGTGGCACCAGTGGTTGAAAACACCGAATGAAGAAGATAAGAGCAATAGTTATTTTTAATTTTCACTTGGAAGTCATGATGAAAAACAAAAGTCCAGAACAACAAAAAATATCTGCAAAATACTGTACCTGAGTGCTGAATTCATGGTCCATCTGTCTTATTGATTGAGGAAGTTCCCAACGAATCTTGTTCACTGTTCACAGGATGGTGGTTTGCCAGCTTAGCAGTCATCGTGCAAGTGACAGAGATGTAAAAAAAATTGTCTGTGGTGACAGTCCTGCCCTTATCCATGAATGGTTCCATCAACTTCATGACCCAACTTCATCCCAAATCATTGATACCACATTCCAGTGCTGGAGGCTGCAGTAAATAGCTTTGCACAGTAAAGTGGAGAAACTACACCAATAAGGTGCTGGCCTTTACTCAAGACTATGCTAGCAGACCCTTCATTGAGCCACAGCAACCAAGTCAGCGATTGGGTCCTCCCACATCAAAACCTGACAGAAAGTGGGTCAAGCTAAAACATCCAAATGAATACAGAGACTTTGCAGGAGCTACCCTTACCCCTGCTTTTCGATGAAAGAAACCTGCCCCCCCGGCATTCCAATGTAAGAGCTCCCCCCTCAACGATTCAACAGACAATGGCTACATTCACAAATGAAATGATGCTAATGGATGCAGCAGAGTTGTTAGTTTGTTAGTTAGGAATCTACACGCGTTTTGGCAGCGTTCTGGTACTTCACTGAATTTTTTAAAATCCTGGTAGTCCTAGTGGATATGGGAGCCTAAACTAAGTATATGCTTGATACACCCTTTCTTATTTGGATAAAAAGAAATGATATCATCCATACTTGTTGTAGGGGTTTTATTGGGGAAATGAGTTAGAACCGTTTTAACATAACTTCAAAACTGTATATATCTAAAAAAGTGTGAATTAGGAATATTGAATCTTTGGACTAACTGTGCGAAACAGACAAATACATCATCTACAAAAAGGTCATCAAGCCGCTTAACGCCCAAATTAAACCACAAGAGAAAGGCTTTGTCAACAGTTGAAGGTATAAAATAATGAGTCGAGGCCACTGGACTAAAAAGGCAAGTATCGAGCATCCCAAATGTTTTCCTAGATTGAGAGAGTATCCGAAGAGAGTGAAATATTACAGGATTATTTGGAAATGCCTCCACTGTCAAAGGAAGTGATGCCCTGACAGGGCAGATAATGAGATGGGGATTCAAGAAAGTGCTTCAATTTGCACCCAAATGGGACCATTCACATTAAAGCGACACTTGGGTGAGCTTCACATTGGCACTTATATAATAGGTTTGCATGTAAAAATGACATCAGTACTCAAGTGCCCCCCCCCACCCCAAAAGACTCTGTCGTGATTTAACACTAGAAAACCCAGGGTTTTTTAACAACTCCTTGGTTGCCCAGAAAGCGGTCAAATATCACCCAGATTCTTATCTAACAACTCTGCTGACAATGTGCGACCTTACATTTGTAAATTGGCCATTACCTGCCAAAGCAGCAGGCGGTATGGCGGGGTGGGGCAGTAGGGGGATCGGTGGTGGTGGGGGGTTGTGGGGTAATATCTAGCATTGCAAAACAGGGGGAAGTGGTAGTCCTCAGGTATGAAAGGCAAACTACTCTTCACTGACCATTTGTTTGGGGGAGGCCAGCATTCACTAGCCTAAATAACGTGATCTACAGCAGTCATTAGACTTTGTTGTCTGGCAAAAATAAAAATAAGTTGAAGAAACAAACAGCTAAAAATGACTTCAGCCATATCGACACATCTTGTATCTTTTTTTTTTTTTTTTTTAATTTGGCACAGTAATAGTAAGTTGCTGATGGTGTAGTGGTGCACACGCCTGAGTTGTGTGCGGGCAGCGTGGGATCGATTCCCGCTCAGTGACCCTGCGACTGGTTGGCAACCAGTTCAGGGTGTAGTCTGCCTTTCGCCCATTCTCTGCTGGGATAGGCTCCAGCACCTGCCCTCGACCCTGTACAGCGGTGTAAAGATGACAAGACATGACAATAATAGAAAACTACAACACTTCATTTTGTCAGCGGTAACCATGATTGAGTAGCCTAAAGACCATATCTCAGTAGGCACATTCAACAGTCGGCAAAAGCACTCAGGTCCACTGTAATGCAGGTCCTATTATGTTCTTTTTTTCCATCAAGAGCTCAAAGTATGTCATTTTGTATATAATTTTTAAAAAAGTGTCTTATCTTATTCCTTATGAATAATGAGTGTTTTAAACCACTGGTCAGTCACACACTCTTCTTGTTCATCAATGAATATCAACGAAAAGAAAAAAAACTTATTCATTTCATCAGTTACTCAGACCCTGATTGCTTCATCATCCTCACTGGAGATTTTAATCATACTGATCTCAAGACTGTCCTACTCAAACTTCAACAACATGTACATTTTCCAACTCAACAGAATCCCAGCTCTACTCTGAAGACATCCAAAGCCTGCCCCAACCCCCACATTAGAATGTCAGACAATATGCTAATGCCAGCATGCAGACAGAGTGTGAATGTTGCCAAACCAGTTTTGAAGGCGCTTGAGAGGGCCTCCTCTGCTCCTCAACACTGGTTTGATTCAACAGAATGTGAAATGTTCAATTTTGCAGCAATAATTACAACAAAATCACTAAGCAATATCAACCACCATAATAATAATCAAAAAATATATAAAACTAGAGCTGTGAGCAGCTAGAACGGGCCCTCGCAACCCTGACCACGTTGGGGTACTTGCAAGTCGGGGTACTTGCAAATTGGGGTACTTGCACATAGGACAATAAGCATAAAAATTGTAGGTGTTAATGCAAGGCCTGATGTTTGTCCGAAGGTGCATGAGTTTTCACCTAAGTTTAGACCGTGAAAAACAGCATAATGTTTCTTTGCAAATGGCTCGTCACAACGGCAACAGCGTGCAACGAAAAAAAAACATTAAATAACTTTTCATCTTAACCATGTTTAGGCGAAACACTCAAAGTTGTAGTCGATCGGATAAAATCTCTTGGAGGAGTTAGATAAAATATGACCTCTATAAAAAGGGCAAAAATTCCAAAATAAAGGCAAAATGGCGGACTTCCTGAAAGATTTGGCCTATGGCTAAAGATACTTTTTTGTAGGTCTTGGGTTGTTACAGATGTTTTCAAACTGTCACATCTAGGTCAATTGTAGAACCGTGAATGCGTTCTTAAATATGTGTCGGGGGATCTATAGAGACATTTTTTTAAACTAGCACAAGAAATCTCTACAGTATTTTTATGCCACGTCTAAGGTGTGCACAAAGTTTCACGGGTTTTCGCCCAGGTTACGACCCTCAAAAACAGCATCATTTTCTTTATGAACAGTGCATCACCGTGGCATCAGCGTGCGATGAAACAAAAATCTTTCAATAACTTTCCATCTTATTGAAACACTGAAAGTTTGAAAACGATCGGATAAATTCTCTAGAAGGAGTTTGTTAACATGGTCTATAAAAGGCAAATAGAGATGCAGAACTTCAAAATACAGCCAAAATGGCGGACTTTGAGTTGGATTTAGCACATGACTAAAAAGACATCTTTGTATGTCTTGGGCTGTTAAATATGCCTCCCAATTTTTACAGATCTGCGTGAAACGTGAAACTGGAAACGCTTGGTTAAAGATTTGTAGGTGTCGCTATTTTTGAAAAATAGCACAGGAAATCTCTATAATATTTAGATTCATGCAAGGTCTGATGTGTGTGCAAAGTTTCAGGATTTTTCACCAAAGTTTAGACCCTCTAAAACAGCATGATTTTTCATGATATACAGCGCATCGCCACGACAACATTGTACAGCAAAATAAAAAAGATTTCAACAAGTTTTCATCTTAAATATCTTTCGATGAAGCATGCAAAGTTTGAAGACGATCTGATAAATGCTCTTGGGGGAGTTGGTTAAAATATGACTATGAATGTCCCAAAAGGGTGCAACAATTCCAAACTAAAATCAAAATGATTGACTTGACCTGTAAAGCCCAAATTTGAAGTCAATCGGGTGAACCATCTCAGACTTGGGGGCAAATGTATGACCCCTGTAAATGTGCACAAATGGTCCAAAGCAGTACTTTCAAATACTCATTACTCACTTTCTAGACAACGAAATAAAAAGATTTCAATAACTTTTCATCTTAAACATCTTTAGATGAAGCATGCAAAGTTTGAAGACGATCGGATAAAAATACTCTAGGAGGAGTTCGTTAAAATATGACCACTATGAAAGTCACAAAAAGTTGCGACAATTCCAAAGTAAATTCAAAATGGTTGACTTCCTGTAAGGTTTAGCAGATGGCGATAAAAGACATTTTTGTAGGTCTTAGGCTGTTACGTATACCACCAAATAGATGTTTGTGAAACGTACAACCCAGAATCCTTAGTTCAAAAGGAATTATGAAACGCAAAGTTTGATGCTCAGCCCGTCATATAGTGTTTAGAAAACGTAAAAGATTTTGCCCTATTGTTGCCCAACGTGATGAGATGGTACAACCCAAACTTGAAGTCAATCGGGTGCACCATCTCAGACTTTCGGGGCAAATGTATGACCCCTGTAAATGTGCACAAATGGTACAAAGTTGTACTTTCAAATACTCATTACTCACTTCCTGGACGACGAAATAAAAAGATTTCAATAACCTTTCATCTTAACCATCTTTAGATGAAACATGCAAAGATTGAAGACGATCGGATAAATGCTCTAGGAGGATTTCGTTAAAATATGACCACTGTGTAAGTCACAAAAAGTAGCGACAATTCCAAAGGAAATTCAAAAAGGTTGACTTCCTGTCAGGTTTAGAAGATGGCTGTAAAAGATAATTTTGTAGGTCTTAGGCTATTACATATACCAGTAAATTTTCATAGATGTAGGTGAAATGTACAACCCAGAATCCTTCGTTAAGATGGAATTATGAAACGCAAAATTTGATGCTCAGCCCCCGTCATATAGTGTTTCAAAAATGTAAAATATTTTTCCCTATATTTGACCCATGTGATGTGATGGTACAACTCAAATTTGAAGTCAATCGCGTGAACCATCTTGGACTTAGGGGCAAATGTATGACCCCTGTAAATGTGCATAAATGTTCCAGAGTTGTAATTTCAAATATTCATTACTCACTTCCTGGATAACGAAATAAAAAGATTTCAATAACCTTTCATCTTAAACATCTTTAGAGGAAGCATGCAAAGT
Source organism: Filicampus tigris (assembly GCF_054856515.1). NCBI lineage: Eukaryota > Metazoa > Chordata > Actinopteri > Syngnathiformes > Syngnathidae > Filicampus > Filicampus tigris. The sequence goes on along the minus strand of NC_141224.1, from coordinate 27,505,678 downwards.
TTGAAGACGATCGGATAAATGCGCTAGGAGGAGTTCGTTAAAATATGACCACTGTGAAAGTCACAAAAAGTAGCGACAATTCCAAAGGAAATTCAAAAAGGTTGACTTCCTGTCAGGTTTAGAACATGGCTGTAAAAGATAATTTTGTAGGTCTTAGGCTATTACATATACCAGTAAATTTTCATAGATGTAGGTAAAACGTACAACCTAGAATCCTTCGTTAAGAAGGAATTATGAAACGCAAAGTTTGATGCTCAGTCCCCGTCATATGTCTTGCAGCTTTTGCTGCTCGGGCCCTAATAACAAGAATTTCTATAAAAACAATAGGTTCCTTGCAGCGTTCGCTGCTCGGCCCTAATGAACTTCTTAGTGAAAACATGGCCATCCCCACCATCTCTTTAAGGTGATAGTGTGACCAATATGCCATACAGTTTATATTAGCAGCCCATTAATACAACCGGAAGTTAGGAAGGGCCATATCACATTCAACTTTAGCCCTCTGCAAAAATTCTTTACGCACACATGGCTGTTTTTTGTTCCATATGTAAGAAGATATAGTTGAGTCCAGTTTCTTGAAATATGAGGCAGGAATGAAAATAGGTAAACATTGAAACAGGTACATTAAGTATTCCCACCTACGGACCTCTGTCAAACGGAAATTCCCTCACCCAGAAAAAGAAACGTGGGCATTAAATTTTCTACTACTATATTACATTAACGATTGATTACTTACAACGGAAGTTCCGGTATCCGGAACCTGGAATCCATAGTGAAGCCCGCAGTAGCGCAAACTCAAGCAGTCCCCGCTCGATACTACGGAAAAACTTTGACCGCTCCGCCATCATCGGATCAAACGGAAATTCCCTCACTTTGAAAAAAAAAAACGTAAGCTTGAAATTTTCTACTACTATATTACATTGACGATTGATTCCTTACAACCAAGTTCCGGTATTGTATCCGGAACCCATAGCAAAGCCCACGGTAGCACAAACTCAAGCAGTTCTTGCTCGATACTACGGAAAAACCTTGACCGCTCCACCATCATCGGATCCAAAACGGCGACATGTAAGTTACTCTTTGGCATGCGTTTTTACTGAAATTGCGAAATATTTAAAATGTATTAATTTACATTTTCGCCTGTAGATCAGGGCATCCAAACGAAGAAGAACGGTAATGACCATGGAAGAGAGAGTGAAATGCATCCGATTAAGCGAAGCTGGACACAAAGTAAAAAAAACATCCAGCTTAGGAGTTGGAAAAACTCAAATCTATGATGTCAAGTCACCGTCCAGCAAGGAAGCTATGGAGATGGCATCAAAAATGCTTTTTTATGCATAAGAATCACCAGACATCAGTGATGATCAACGGGACAGTTACTTGCAATTAGCAACAAAACTGTATGATACCCAGACAAACATTTTCATACAGCAAAGAATGAAGCCAAAACAACAACTCAAAATAGACTATCTTTTTCCCAAGTCTGAGAAAAATCAACACTAAAATACAGTACAGTTTGCTGTAGTTAAATACAGTACTGTACTGTATTACAATTTACAGTATTTTTTTCAACAGTATTTGGAGCATGTTTGTTATACTGTACTGTATTTTGTTCATATACCTGTACTTTATAGTGCAGTTTTTGTTTAATAAAAATTTGGGGGGACATATTTCTTTTGCATTATATTGCTTGTGTTGTTACACATGCATTTTGTTAACATACTTGCACATTCATACAGTACCGTAGTCGTTTCCCACATGAGGAAATTCTGTTATAAGGAAAGATTGAACAATGCTAATATGATTCCTTACAAGAGAATACTTACTGTATATCTGGGCACCACTGTCATCCTGATAGTATTAACCCGCGCTGCTAACGAAATGGGGAGTTGAGACCAATTGGCCTGGTCCATCTAAGTCCTAACGAACAACTTTTCAAAATTATGCTCGAGGAGACCCTTATATTGTTTACTTACGACTATCCCCAAGAAACAAAAGCTGCTCCTGTTCACTTTAAACGGCACGCTAAAATTCCCAATTTCACATTTGTCAGTGTCTAAAGGCATCAACTCACTTTTATGGAGGTTCAACTTGTATCCTGAAAATCTGCCAAATCGTTGTAACAAGTCAAGGACATGTAGAATAGAAGTCCAAGCATTAGAAAGATAAAAAAGTAAATTGTCAGCGTACGAGACCTTATGTTCCATGCCCCCTCTATTTATCCCTGTTTAAAATCGGTTTGATCTAATAGCTACAGCTAGGGGCTCAATGGCCAGAACCTAAAGCAAAGGGCTCAATGGACATCCTTAGTGTGTTCCACAGTATAACTGTAATGGCTCTGAAAGAACATTATTAGTTAAAATCCTGGCCACAGGTCCAGAATATAATAATTTAATCCAATAAATGAATGTAGCTCCTAATCCAAACTGCCTTAACGTCTCGAACATATAGTTCCATTCTACTTTGTCAAAGGCCTTATCAGCATTCATCGATACAGTATGACACATTCCGAGGGAGACTGACTGGGGGTGTAGATTATATTAAATAGTCGCCGAATGTTGAAAAACGAATGTCTATGCTGAACCAAACCTATTTGATCATGGGATATGATGCTGGGGAGAACAACCTCCGAACGATGTGCAAGTATTTTAGCAAATATTTTGTAATCTGCATTTAATAACGAAATAGGCCTATAGGACCCACATTTTAATGGGTCTTTGTCTTTTTTTGCTAATAATATAATGCAAGCCTGATTCTAAGTAAGTGGAAGGTGACCAACATACAGTGACTCATCATATACAGCCGTCAGGATGGGAGCCAACTGCAAAGCAAATTTTGTGTAGAACTCATTTGGGGAAGCCGTCCAATCAAGGCGACTTCCCGGCTTGAAGCCCGGCTATCGCATTCCTAACTTCTTGCAGAGTTAGAGGTTTATTCAATTCCACGACTAGTTCCGGAGATACCTGTGGAAAATCCAAGTCCTTATAAGAGTTTTGAATGGGTTCTGTTTCGGCAGGAGCTTCCGAAGTGTACAAATCACTGTAATAATCCGTAAACACTTATTAATTCCCCGTTTATCCTGAATTATTTTGTCATCCTGAGAGCTCCGAGTGATATTAAATTTAGCTTTAAACCCTTTTAATTGCCGAGCCCACTTTATCCCCATGTTCATAAAAATTACTTCTATTCCTGGTCAGCAAATTCTCAATAGCATATGAGATGGCACAGTCGTATTCCGATTTGAGGCGAAGTCGTTCTTTATACAGAGTTGGAGATGGTGATTGTTCATAAGTGTTGTCAATGTTAGTTATTCTTCGTTCCAAATCCACTAGTTTTACTGTTGTTTTTCTCCTCTTAGCTGCCGTATAAGAAATAATCTGGCCCCATAAATAGGCTTTAAGAGCCTCCCATATTGATGAAACAGAAACGTCTGGTGTGGTACTGAATTCGAGAAACAAAGTAATTTGACCCAAAAGGAATTCCACAAATGCCTCATACGCTAACAAAAGTGAATTAAACCTCCAGTCCTTACAAGTCACACCTACATCCGAAATATTGAGTTTCAAAACAAGAGGCGCGTGATCTGAGATCACTATAGTTTGATATTCACACGAGCGAATGTTAGATAATAGCTTATTGTCTGTGAAAAAGTAATGTAGTCTGCTATATGTGTGGTGTACATGTGAAAAAAAAATGAAACAGATGTATCTATGTCCTCCTTCTTGGTTAAAATTATGGCGGAGAAGTGGCACCTGGATCTTAAAGGAGAGGATTTTGAAAGGGCGCTTCGTGTTGGACCTGCACGGGACACGGCAAGGTACCCACGCGTTATCATCTTCAAACTATATAAGTATCAGAAGAAGTTATACATCCTGAGAGGAGAGCGGACAAAGAGAGGGTGACCACCTCAGAGTGGTGCCTGGTTTGTCTGCTGAGGTCCGGACGAGAAGGAAGGACTTTTGGTCTTTGAGAGAACAGTTGCATCAAAATAACATTAAAACCATTTTTAGATATCCAGTGACGCTGCATGTTGTGGTTGGAGGACAAGTGACAATTTTCACCGCAGTGGAGAAAGCTAAACTGGAATTAAGAAAGAAGTATACATGAATCAAATGACCCGAATTGGTTATATTCGGTAAGAGCAAGTTAAATTTTAACATCTCAAAAGCTGCCTGTGGAAAATAAGATTTAACGCCTAGCTATAGATTTCGATGGTAAATTATTTTTCAGGTTGATGGGTAAATGGTGATCACTTGATTGTAATTATCATTATTATAATTATCATGATTTATTAGGGTTTTGTTTGTTTTGTTGTTTTGTGTCACTTGTTCAGCAAAACTGTTGGGCTAGGAAGATGAGTTTTTGATTCATATAAAAGTCAGTAATTTAAAACAATAATATTTTGTGATGTATACAGGTTATACTGAACATAATCTTAATACTTTCAAACTTGTAACTTGTATTGTAAATGACTACAAGAGGGCATCAAAAAAATCATAGTCATCTATTATCTTGAAAAAAATAAAATATATATATATATATTTTAGCGGCAGAAGACAGGGACCTTGGCGGTCCGATCCCCGGACACAAAAATTAGCTCTTGGGACATGGAATGTCACCTCTCTGGCAGGGAAGGAGCCTGAGCTGGTGTGTGAGGCTGAGAGGTCCCGACTAGATATAGTCGGGCTCACCTCCACACACAGCTTGGGTTCTGGTACCAGTCCTCTCGAGAGGGGTTGGACAGTCTTCCACTCTGGAGTTGCCCAGGGTGAGAGGCGCTGAGCAGGTGTGGGCATACTTATTTCCCCCCGGCTTGGCGCCTGTACATTGGGGTTTACCCCAGTGGACGAGAGGGTAGCCTCCCTTCGCCTGAGGGTGGGGCGATGGGTCCTGATTTTTGTTTGTGCTTATGCACCAAACAGCAGTGCAGAGTACCCACCCTTTTTGGAGTCCTTGGAGGGTGTGCTGGAGGGCGCTCCACCTGGGGACTCCATCGTTCTGCTGGGGGACTTCAATGCTCACGTGGGCTATGACAGTGAGACCTGGAGAGGTGTGATTGGGAGGAACGGCCCACCCGATCTGCACCCGAGCGGTGTTCTGTTACTGGACTTCTGTGCCCATCACGGATTGTCCATAACGAACACCATGTTCAAACATGAGGGTGTCCATATGTGCACTTGGCACCAGGATACCCTAGGCCGCAGTTCGATGATCGACTTTGTAGTCGTATCATCGGACTTGCGGCCACATGTTTTGGACACTCGGGTGACGAGAGGGGCGGAGCTGTCAACTGATCACCATCTGGTGGTGAGTTGGCTCCGATGGTGGGGGAAGATGTCGGTCCGACCTGGCAGATCCAAACGTATTGTGAGGGTTTGCTGGGAACGTCTGGCAGAATCCCCTGTCAAAAGGAGTTTCAACTCCCACCTCCGGCAGAACTTTTCCCACGTCCCGGGGGAGGCGGGGGACATCGAGTCCGAGTGGACCATGTTTCGTGCCTCCATTGTTGAGGCGGCCGATCGGAGCTGTGGCCGCAAGGTGGTCGGTGCCTGTCGTGGCGGCAATCCCCGAACCCGCTGGTGGACACCAGCGGGAAGGGATGCTGTCCAGCTGAAAAAGGAGTCCTATCGGGCCTTTTTGGCCTGCGGGACCCCGGAGGCAGCTGACAGGTACCGGCTGGCCAAGCGAACTGCAGCTCTTGCGGTTGCTGAGGCAAAAACTCAGGTGTGGGAGGAGTTCGGGTAGGCTATGGAAAATGACTTCCGGACGGCTTCGAGGAAATTCTGGTCCACCATCCGACGTCTCAGGAGAGGGAAGCAGTGCACCATTAACACTGTTTATAGTGAAGATGGGGTGCTGCTGACCTCAACTCGGGACGTTGTGGGTCGGTGGGGAGAGTACTTCGAAGACCTCCTCAATTCCACCGACACGCCTTCCACTGAGGAAGCAGAGCCTGGAGACTCTGAGGTAGGCTCTCCTATCTCTGGGGTTGAAGTAACCGAGGTAGTCAAAATGCTCTTTGGTGGCAAAGCCCCGGGGGTGGATGAGATCCGCCCGGAGTTCATAAAGGCTCTGGATGTTGAGGGGCTGTCATGGTGGACACGTCTCTACAACATCGCCTGGACATCGGGGACAGTGCCTCTGGATTAGCAGACCGGGGTGGTGGTCCCCCTTTTTAAGAAGGGGGACCGGAGGGTGTGCTCCAATTACAGAGGGATCACACTCCTCAGCCTCCCCGGCAAGGTCTATTCAGGGGTGCTGGAGAGGAGGGTCCGTCGGAAGGTCGAATCCCGGATTCAGGAGGAGCAATGTGGTTTTCGTCCCGGCCGTGGAACAGTGGACCAGCTCTACACCCTCAGCAGGGTCCTGGAGGGTGCATGGGAGTTCGCCCAACCAGTCTACATGTGTTTTGTGGACTTGGAGAAGGCGTTCGACCGTGTCCCTCCGGGAGTTCTGTGGGGGGTGCTTCGGGAGTAGGGGTACCGAGCCCCCTGATAAGGGCTGTCCGGTCCCTGTACCACCGATTTCAGAGTTTGGTCGGCATTGCCGGCAGTAATTCGGATTCGTTTCCTGTGGGGGTTGGACTCCGCCAAGGCTGCCCTTTGTTACCGATTCTGTTCATAACCTTTATGGACAGAATTTCTAGGCGAAGCCGAGGTGTCGAGGGGGTCCGGTTTGGTGGCCTCAGTATTGCATCTCTGCTTTTTGCAGATGATGTGGTACTGTTGGCTTCTTCAAGCCTCAGTCTCCAACTCTCGCTGGAGCGGTTCGCAGCCGAGTGTGAAACGGTTGGAATGAAAATCAGCACCTCCAAATCTGAGACCATGGTCCTCAGTCGGAAAAGGGTGGCGTGCCCTCTCCGGGTCGGGGATGGGATTCTGCCCCAAGTGGAGGAGTTCAAGTATCTTGGGGTCTTGTTCACGAGTGAGGGTAAGATGGAACGGGAGATCGACAGGCGGATTGGTGCAGCGTCTGCTGTGATGCGGACCCTGTATCGGTCTCTCGTGGTGAAGAAGGAGCTCAGCCGAAAGGCGAGGCTCTCAATTTACCGGTCGATCTACGTCCCTACTCTCACCTATGGTCATGAGCTGTGGGTCATGACCGAAAGAACAAGATCTCGGGTACAAGCGGCCAAAATGGGTTTCCTTCGCAGGGTGTCTCCCTTAGAGATAGGGTGAAAAGTTCAGCCATCCGGGAGGGACTCAGAGTCGAGCCGCTGCTCCTCCGCGTTGAGAGGAGCCAGTTGAGGTGGCTCGGGCATCTGATTAGGATGCCTCCTGGACACCTCCCTGGTGAGGTGTTCTGGGCATGTTCCACCGGCAGGAGAGACTATGTCTCCCGGCTTGCCTGGGAACGCCTTGGGATCCGCCTCACAGTTCGAAGGTCATGGGTTCGATCCTTCTCCGGCCTCCCTGTGTGGAGTTTACATGTTCTCCCCGTGCCAGCGTGGGATTCCTCCGGGAACTCCGGTTTCCTCCCACATTCCGAAATCATGCATGGTAAGTTAATTGGACACTCTAAATTGCCCCTATGTTTGATTGTGAGTGCGGTTGTTTGTCTCTGTGCGCCCTGCGATTGGCTGGCAACCAATTCAGGGTGTCCCCTGCCTCCTGCTCGAAGACAGCTGGGATAGGCTCCAGCACGCCCGCGACCCTTGTGAGGATAAGCGGTATAGTTAATGGATGGATATATGTATATACATTGACATGTATACATTATGCTTATAGAAATATATAGATGCAGGCATTGAGCTCAGCATTTTAAAAAATGTGGTTCCTAAAATCAGAAATGGCTAAGTCTGTGTCCAAAAATCGCTGTGGCAGAGACGGGGACTTGGAGACTCACAAAGATGTTAACGGGGACTTGAAGCCCTAGGACGGTGACGATGTGGACTTGAAGACTCACGACAGTGATGACGTGGACTTAAAGACTCATGACAAAGTTGACGTGGACTTGAAGACTCAAGACGATGATGACGTGGACTTGAAGACTCACAACGATGATGACGTGGACTTGAAGACTCACAACGATGATGACGTGGACTTGAAGACTCAAGACGATGATGACGTGGACTTGAAGATTCATGGCGATGATGACGTGGACTTGAAGACTCACGACGATGATGACGTGGACATAAAGACTCATGACGATGATAACGTGGACTTGAAGACTCACGACGATGATGACGTGGACTTAAAGACTCATGACAAAGTTGATGTGGACTTGAAGACTCACGACATTGATGACGTGGACTTGAAGACGCACGACGATGATGACGTGGACATAAAGACTCACGACAATGATAACGTGGACTTGAAGACTCACAACGATGATGAAGGGAATTGAAGACTCACGACGGAGTTGACGTGGCCTTGAAGACTCATGACAAAGTTGACGTGGACTTGAAGACCCACGACGATGATGATGTGGACTTGAAGACTCACGACGATGTTGACGTGGACTTAAAGACTCACGACGATGACGACGCGGACTTGAAGACTCATGACAAAGTTGACGTGGACTTGAAGACTCACGGCGATGATAACGTGGACTTGAAGACTCATGACAAAGTTGACGTGGACTTGAAGACTAACGACGATGATGATGTGGACTTGAGATTAACAACGATATTGACGTGGAGTCAAAGACTCACGACGATGATGACGTGGACTTGAAGACTCACGACGATGATGACATGGACTTGAAGACTCATGAAAAAGTTGACGTGGACTTGAAGACTCACGACGATGATGGCGTGGAATTGAAGACTCATGATGGAGTTGACGTGGATTTGAAGACTCACGACGATGATGTCGTGGACTTGAAGACTCACGACGATGATGACGTGGACATGAAGACTCATGACAAAGTTGACGTGGACTTGAAGACTAACGACGATGATGATGTGGACTTGAAGATTAACAACGATATTGACGTGGACTCAAAGACTCACAACGATGATGACGTGGACTTGAAGACTCACAACGATGATGACGTGGCCTGGAAGACTCACGACAAAGTTACGTGGACTTGAAGACTCACGACGATGATGACGTGGAATTGAAGACTCACGACGATGTTGACGCGGAATTCAAGACTCACGACGATGATGACATGGAATTGAAGACTCACGACGGAGTTGACGAGGATTTGAAGACTCACGATGATGATGACGTGGACATGAAGACTCATGACAAAGTTGACGTGGACTTGAAGACTAACGACGATGATGATGTGGACTTGAAGATTAACAACGATATTGACGTGGACTCAAAGACTCACAACGATGATGACGTGGACTTGAAGACTCACAACGATGATGACGTGGAATTGAAGACTCACGACGATGTTGACGCGGAATTCAAGACTCACGACGATGATGACATGGAATTGAAGACTCACGACGGAGTTGACGAGGATTTGAAGACTCACGATGATGATGACGTGGACATGAAGACTCATGACAAAGTTGACGTGGACTTGAAGACTAACGACGATGATGATGTGGACTTGAAGATTCACGACGATGATGACGTGGACATAAAGACTCATGATGATGATAACGTGGACTTGAAGACTCACGACGATGATGATGCGTAATTGAAGACTCACGGCGGAGTTTACGTGGACTTGAAGACTCACGACGATGATGACGTGGACTTGAAGACTCATGACAAAGTTGACGTGGACTTGAAGACTCACGACGATGATGACGTGGACTTGAAGACTCATGACAAAGTTGACGTGGACTTGAAGACTAACGACGATGATGACGTGGACCTGAAGATTAACAATGATATTGACGTGGACTCAAAGACTCACGACAATGGAGTTGACATGGACTTGAAGACTCACGACGATGATGACGTGGACTTGAAGACTCACGACGAAGTTGACGTGGACTTGAAGACTCACGACGAAGTTACGTGGACTTGAAGACTCACGACGATGATGACGTGGAATTGAAGACTCACGACGATGTTGACGCGGAATTCAAGACTCACGACGATGATGACATGGAATTGAAGACTCACGACGGAGTTGACGAGGATTTGAAGACTCACGATGATGATGACGTGGACATGAAGACTCATGACAAAGTTGACGTGGACTTGAAGACTAACGACGATGATGATGTGGACTTGAAGATTAACAACGATATTGACGTGGACTCAAAGACTCACAACGATGATGACGTGGACTTGAAGACTCACAACGATGATGACGTGGCCTGGAAGACTCATGACAAAGTTGACGTGGACTTGAAGACTCACGACCATGATGACATGGACTTAAAGACTCATGACAAAGTTGACGTGGACTTGAAGACTCACGACGATGATGATGTGACTTGAAGACTCACGACAAAGTTGACGTGGACTTGAAGACTCACAACGATGATGACGTGGCCTGGAAGACTCATGACAAAGTTGACGTGGACTTGAAGACTCACGACGATGATGACGTGGATTTTAAGACTCACGATGATGATGACATGGATTTGAAGACTCACGATGATGATGACGTGGACTTGAAGACTCACAACGATGATAACGTGGACTTGAAGACTCACGACAATGTTGACATGGACTTGAAGACTCAGGACAAAGTTGACGTGGACTTGAAGACTCACGACGATGATGACGTGGACTTCAAGGCTCACGACGATGACATGGAATTGAAGACTCACGACGGAGTTGACGTGGACTTGAAGACTCACGACGATGATGGCGTGACTTGAAGACTCACGACAAAGTTGACGTGGACTTGAAGACTCGCGACGATGATGACGTGGACTTAAAGACTCATGACAAAGTTGACGTGGACTTGAAGACTCACGACGATGATGATTTGGACTTGAAGGCTCACGATGATGACGTGGACTTGAAGACTCACGATGATGATGACGTGGACTTGAAGACTCACAACGATGATGACGTGGACTTGAAGACTCACGACGATGATGACGTGGACTTGAAGACTCATGACAAAGTTGACGTGGACTTGAAGACTTAGACGATGATGACCTGGCATTGAAGACTCATGACAAAGTTGACGTGGACTTGAAGACTCACGACCATGATGACATGGACTTAAAGACTCATGACAAAGTTGACGTGGACTTGAAGACTCACGACGATGATGATGTGGACTTGAAGGCTCACGATGATGACGTGGACTTGAAGACTCACGACGATGATGACGTGGACTTGAAGACTCATGACAAAGTTGACGTGGACTTGACGATTTAGACGATGATGACCTGGCATTGAAGACTCATGACAAAGTTGACGTGGACTTGAAGACTCACGACGATGATCATGTGGACTTGAAGGCTCACGACGATGACATGGAATTGAAGACTCACGACGGAGTTGACGTGGACTTGAAGACTCATGACGATGATGACGTGACTTGAAGACTCACGACGAAGTTGACGTGGACTTGAAGACTCACGACGATGATGACGTGGATTTTAAGACTCACGATGATGATGACGTGGACTTGAAGATTAACAACGATATTGACGTGGACTCAAAGACTCACGACGATGACGTGGACTTGAAGACTCACGACGATGATGACGTGGCAGTGAAGACTCATGACAAAGTTGACGTGGACTTGAAGACTCACGACCATGATGACATGGACTTAAAGACTCATGACAAAGTTGACGTGGACTTGAAGACTCACGACGATGATGATGTGGACTTGAAGGCTCACGACGATGACATGGAATTGAAGACTCAAGACGGAGTTGACGTGGACTTGAAGACTCATGACGATGATGACGTGACTTGAAGACTCACGACAAAGTTGACGTGGACTTGAAGACTCACAACGATGATGACGTGGCCTTGAAGACTCATGACAAAGTTGACGTGGACTTGAAGACTCACGACGATGATGACGTGGATTTTAAGACTCACGATGATGATGACGTGGATTTGAAGACTCACGATGATGATGACGTGGACTTGAAGACTCACGACGATGATGACGTGGACTTGAAGACTCACGACGATGTTGACATGGACTTGGAGACTCAGGACAAAGTTGACGTGGACTTGAAGACTCACGACGATGATGACGTGGACTTCAAGGCTCACGACGATGACATGGAATTGAAGACTCACAACGGAGTTGACGTGGACTTGAAGACTCATGACGATGATGGCGTGACTTGAAGACTCACGACGAAGTTGACGTGGACTTGAAGACTCGCGACAATGATGATGTGGACTTAAAGACTCATGACAAAGTTGACGTGGACTTGAACACTCGCGACGATGATGACGTGGACTTAAACACTCATGACAAATTTGACGTGGACTTGAAGACTCACGACGATGATGACGTGGACTTGAAGACTCACGACGATGATGACGTGGACTTGACGACTCATGGCAATGATGACATGGACTTGAAGACTCACAACAATGATGACATGGACTTGAAGACTCATGACGATGATGACGTGGACTTAAAGACTCGTGACAAAGTTGACGTGGACTTGAAGATTCACGACGATGATGACATGGACTTGAAGATTCATGGCAATGATGACGTGGACTTGAAGATTCACGACGATGATGACGTGGACATAAAGACTCATGATGATGATAACGTGGACTTGAAGACTCACGACGATGATGATGCGTAATTGAAGACTCACGGCGGAGTTTACGTGGACTTGAAGACTCACGACGATGATGACGTGGACTTGAAGACTCATGACAAAGTTGACGTGGACTTGAAGACTCACGACGATGATGACGTGGACTTGAAGACTCATGACAAAGTTGACGTGGACTTGAAGACTAACGACGATGATGACGTGGACCTGAAGATTAACAATGATATTGACGTGGACTCAAAGACTCACGACAATGGAGTTGACATGGACTTGAAGACTCACGACGATGATGACGTGGACTTGAAGACTCACGACGAAGTTGACGTGGACTTGAAGACTCACGACGAAGTTACTTGGACTTGAAGACTCACGACGATGATGACGTGGAATTGAAGACTCACGACGATGTTGACGCGGAATTCAAGACTCACGACGATGATGACATGGAATTGAAGACTCACGACGGAGTTGACGAGGATTTGAAGACTCACGATGATAATGACGTGGCCTTGAAAACTCATGACAAAGTTGACGTGGACTTGAAGACTCACAACGATGACGTGGACTTGAAGGCTCACGACCATGGCGTGGACTTGAAGGCTCACGACCATGATGTGGACTTGAAGACTCACGGCGATGACGTGGACTTGAAGACTCACGACGATGACGTGGACTTGAAGACTCATGACGAAGTTGACATGAACTTGAAGACTCATGACGATGACGTGGACTTGAAGACTCACGATGATGATGACGTGGACTTCAAGACTCACGACGATGTTGACGTGGACTTGAAGACTCACAAAGATGTTGACGTGGACTTGAAGACTCACGATGATGATGACGTGGCCTTGAAGACTCAGGACAAAGTTGATATGGACTTGAAGACTCACGACGATGATGACGTGGAATTGAAGACTCATGACAATGATGACGTGGAATTGAAGACTCATGACGGAGTTTCCGTGGATTTGAAGACTCAGGACGACGATGACGTGGACTTGAAGTCTCACGACGATGTTGACGTGGACTTGAAGACTCATGACAAACTTGACGTGGAATTGAAGACTCACGATGAAGTTGACGTCGAATTGAAGACTCATTACAAAGTTGATATGGACTTGAAGACTCACGACGATGATGACGTGGACTTGAAGACTCACGACGATGATGACGTGGACTTGAAGACTCACGACGATGTTGACATGGATTTGAAGACTCAGGACAAAGTTGACGTGGACTTGAAGACTCACGAGGATGATGACGTGGACTTGAAGACTCACGACGATGATGACGTGGTCTTGAAGACTCATGACAAAGTTGACGTGGACTTGAAGACTCACGACGGAGTTAACGTAGACTTGAAGACTCACGACGATGTTGACGTGGAATTGAAGACTCACGACAATGATGACGTGGAATTGAAGACTCTTGATGGAGTTGACGTGGCTTTGAAGACTCAGGACGATGATGACATGGACTTGAAGTCTCACGATGATGATGACGTGGACTTGAAGACTCATGACAAAGTTGACGTGGACTTGAAGACTCACGACGATGATGACGTGGACTTAAAGGCTCACGACCATGACGTGGACTTGAAGACTCATGACCACCACGTAGACTTGAAGACTCATGACGAAGTTGATGTGGACTTGGAGACTCATGATGATGATAACATGGACCATTTACAGCACAGGGAAATATGGTTTCTTCCGCTGAACAGTCTTCAGAAAATCCTTGTTCATTTCCGGGCTCCATTAGTTGAGTATGTTCTGAGGCTTTTTTGGTCTTTTAAGTTGCGAGGAGGATGAGTTAAGTGTTTCGATCTGGTTTGCTCTTCTTCATCGTTGTCTGCAGTAATTATCAATCCGGCTCGAAGGACCATGTAAAATATTTGCTGATATGACTGGGTTTCAGAAGTTTATGACAGTGATAACCGCTACAGTATATCCGGTTAGAACATAACACTGTCCAGGTGAGCAATAATCATAACAGTTTTGTCGTTGCAATCTTTAATTGGCTTGGATATGGGTGTGGTTTTTGCTAATGCACGCACACCTTATAAGTTGGATCGCCTGAAGATAGAATGTTCTCACGTGTTACAATGACTTTGTCTAGTAATTATCGAGGGCCCTGAAATAGGTGACCAAAACCTGCCTAACTAAAATTAAATTACACTAACAGACTAACCACCAGAGAGTGCTATGACAACATAAATAAGAAAGTACCTTACTTCATTAAGATTATCTATGATGACTGTATTTCAGACACACTTTCAATTTAGGTGTTATATTTACCGTCACTTGCACATGCAATGCACATAGCTGGTAAAGATGGCACAATTTAATTATATGACTTTTTTTTTTTAATGCAAACAAAATTCCAAAACAGACTGTGAAGACCCATTACAAGTCAATCAAATCAATTTTTTATTTATCGAGTGCTTTTCATTCATATAAATGCAACTCAAAGTTGTTCACATTATTAAAATCACCCACTCCACCACCCAAAAGTACGCAAATACCTACGCAAACATACAGTACACAAGGTAAAACTTAAAAGAGCAAGAACCTGAGACTGGTTATAGAGCAGGCATGTTCCAGTCCTCAAGGGCCACTGCCCTGCCTGTATTCCATCTCTCCCTGCTGCAACCCTAATTCAAATGATGAGCTCATCAGCTAAACAGCCAGGACAGCTGATGTTTGTTTAATTAATTTGAAATAAAATATCTTTGTAAATGCTACTCTGTTTTTCATACTGTTCTTGAGTTGGGTGTTACTAGTTTGCACAGGTATTTCAAGTGTGAGAACATTTCATTGTGTGATAGGGTAAGTGTGGTTATGCTTAAAAGGATAAAAGTGTTGTTCAGGAAGGGAAAAAAGGTTCCCTTAAAAAGCATGTGGTAACACGATCTTATTGATTCATGGCTTTACTGGCCGCCAGTTTTCATATCGTTGACGTCATTGTAGAAACAGACAGTGCTTAAGCAACATCACTTCCTCTCTGGTGCATTTCACTAGAGTCCATTTTAAAAGTAAAACCTACCTTTTCGGGTAGTTTGAAACCTGTTACCATATAGTAGTTGTGTGTGATTCACTTGTACTGTAGTATGCATGGTCAGATTACTAAATTCAAATATTTTACATCAATTCATAATAGTAATTAGTCTGCTCCAGACCAGTATTAATTATACCAACAAAACAAAACTATTTAAGCATATTTATGCATTTACTAAGAAAATGTGAAAAAAAAATACCGTAGTCAAGACCAAGTCACACAAAAAAGGTTGTACTTGGTGTTTGAACGCTGGCAACTTCCCTGTCCCTGCTGTAACAACCACAAGGTGTTTCCAGGCAAATAGTACATATTTGCACATGCTGCTGCCTCTGCTTGTAGGAACTAGTCCTCAGGAGTGTGAAATGTTCCCTATTACAAACTTTGTCAAATAATCATAATAAATCTTGTCTTCTGATGCTAAATAGCTTCTATGTGAAGGAGACTAGAGGTGTTTCTTACCTTGTAGAGCTGCTCAGTGGAGTACAGGCGGGAACCCTGAGTAGGAGATGAGGAGTGCCGTCAGAAACAGTTGTGATGCATATGGCTCTGCTCTGAGTGGGAGAGGTCTGCAGATTTAATAGCCCACACGCAACAGGAGTGGTGTACCCCAACAAAACACATTGAGAAGGGAAGAAGGAGGGAGGAGCATGTTTTTCACCACACCCAGCACTAGTATTGCACCATAGCCTGCAACATTGAGAAGAAAATGACAGATTGTGTGTTTGTGATGAGTGACACAATTAGTAGATGCACATAACAGATGGTGGTGCTACAGTTAACTCATGTAATCAATAAAAATTAAGTGCATGGTAGCTGCAGAAATGACAACAAAGCTCCTCTCATTCGTTGTGAAATACAATGGTATATAAGGACAGAAGGGTTTGTGACCTATTCAAAGTAAAGTTTGTGTAAAGAAATCAAAACCTAGCTATTTTACCAGTATGTTTTTTTTTTTTTTTTGAGCGGGTGGGGGGGCTTATTTATTACTTATTCTTCGTCAAAGGTTCAAGTTTTTAAATGTGTAAAAATCTAAATTTCAAGTAAATCCTACTTGAGTTTTCCTTTTTACTGTTCAGTCTTTTAGTCTTTTAGTTTAGTTACTTATTTGAGTTAAAATATACGCTTTTATGAGTAGGTGCTACTTTTTAAAAAATATCTTTACAACTCATTTTAAGTTGGATCTTTCTATTTACATTTGATTTGCGAAATGGTATTTCATATAAAGAAAATTTGTTCCAAATAAAAGCAACAGAAATATACACCACTGCTTTTCAAGTTTATTAACCATAAAAATAATACATGTATTATTTTTACGGTTGAATTCTTACGCACATATACTGAACATTCAACTTTTAACTTGCTCTCCTCAAACAGCAACCCAGCAGGCAAAATCATCATCATGCTAGCTGCTACGCTGTGACACAGGGCTTAGTATTTTCACTACCCCAAGGACATTGTTTAATGCCAGCTTTAAATAAGCAAAAAACGGACAGAACTCCAGTGGTAGAATTACCTGGACAAAAATAGTTTCTAATTAGGTGGACTGAGAAATAACAAAGCTTTAACACAGTGCACATGAAGACAGAATGAAACAAGAAACACACAACTCCCATCATGCCACGACCACGATGATTGGTTGCAATCTAGTCAACACGGGTATGGCAAGCAGCAAGACAGTACAAAAACAATACTCCAGCACCTCCCTTGTTTGGAGCCGTACTTAAATACCAACAAGTGCTGATTGAAGACAGGTGGTCTGGCTGATTGCAGTTGCTGCAGCTGCGAGACCGCGCCCACGCTCAACTAGGGTAGACTGGATAGAATGCATTCACCAAAGGCCAAAAACACAGGACATGACAGCCTCGGGTGGAAAGTAGAGACATTGGTAAACCCTCTTCAGCAGTCAGGAAATGTTTGGGCTCCAGGTGAGGTCCTCAGAAAGGTGGACCACAAGGAACTTGTACTAGCTGGAGACCACTTCCACTGCTACTCCTTCAATGTACAGGGGGGTGTCTGAAGTCATCATCTCTTTGCTGTTCTTCACACTGATGCAAAGGTTGTTATCTTCGCATAAGTCCATCCATCAGATGTTCCACCTCCTCTCTCTACTCTTGACCCATTGTTATTTTTTTATGTGTCTACGACCACTGTGTCATCCACAAACTTCACTATATGACAGCTTGGGAATTTTGTAGAGCAGTCCACTTTGCTTGTGTCTGCCAAAAGAACAAGATCACGGATACAAGCGGCCGAAATGGGTTTCCTCCGCAGGGTGTCCGGGCTCTCCCTTAGAGATAGGGTGAGAAGTTCGGCCGCTGCTCTTTCACATTGAGAGGAGCCAATTGAGGTGGCTCGGGCATCTGATTAGGATGCCTCTGTACGCCTCCCTGGTGAGGTGTTCCAGGCATGTCCCACCGGCAGGAGGCCCCGAGGACGACTGAATCGGGCATCACACGCTGCAGTGTGAACATATCTTATGTAATCTACTTTTCGGAACAAATACCACAACATTAAATTACTAGTTCAAAAAAAGATCAGCCAAACATGATATTGAGCCATGGTATGACATTATATTGGTTGTGTCACGTGGGGAACAGAATTTGTACCCAGAAGCAAACAAGACATGGATATGGAAAAACAGAGAGTCTTTATATACACAAATACTTAGTAACAATGGAGAGCAGGGCTGGATGCAGAACACAGAAATACAAGTAACAACAGAAAGCAGGGCCAGATGCTGAAGGCATGGAAGAAAGTTTGACAGTTCTGACAATGTGTCACTGAGCAACTCGAGCTTAAATACTGAGAGACATCAGGCCATGCCCAATCCTATATGACAAAAAAAAGTGACAATATAAAAGACCATAGCAACTGACAACATCAAAGACCCAACCCAAAACACAGTCACAACAGTGTGCTTTGTGTTGCCACTTCTTGGTGTCTTGACATCAAAACATCACACTATCTTAACTATATCATCATCAGATGCATGCGCTTCAGGACACTGGTGTTGGGTCGTTCTCGAACGATTCATTCAAAAATAACGAATCTTTTCAGTGAACGTGATTGAATGGATCACTTCCTCAAGTGTTTCGTTCTTTTTACATATATACCTTTATTCAAGCAAAGAACACGTACAGAACAGTCATTAGTTCTTTGGTGAACGAATCTTTTGAACGGTTCTTTTTGATTAACGTATTCTAATGATTCAGTTCACTGAAAAGAACTGTTATGCCCATCACTACAGAGGAAAAAATAAGAGTTTGGCACAACTGCTTTACTTTTCTTAAATCTTGCCTTTTCTGCGCCAATCTTTCTTCCTGATATCAATATTTACTTTTGACTGAGTCTCCTGTGACCTGTGAAGCTAAGCTAACTTCAAGTTCTGATTTGCTGTTGACCAGCAATCCAGCAGTGGTGGGGGGGACAGAGAGAGAGAGAGAGAATGAGCAAGTGAGCGAGAGACATCAAACGATGCCCAACTCTTTAAATGAAAAGATGTGAAGATTGGACAAGTGGTTTTGAGAAATTCAATTCTGATCTGAGAAATGTACTAAAGCAAATATGAAAAACTGAACCATAGTTTGAATTATAGTGCAGTCAATAGTCAACCAAGACTTCACACTGGATGATCATTTAATATATTTAGCTTTCCTACCTGATGATTTGTCTTCTGAAGAGAATAGAACCAGAAATCTAACAAAAGTTTAGCCCTTATCACAGTCATGATGGAACTATTTTTTAGTATACAGTATTGACACTGTAATTGTGCAAAACCCAGCAGCAATACAGTAAATTCCAAAGCAATGCAAACAGTCCCATGGCCAGACATGATACACAAGTATGTTTAATAGCATGTTATTTTAATGGGAAAAAAAGATACAATCATAAATGATTGATTTTTCTTTTTTCTTTTAACATTAACAAAAAAATGAAATAATTTTCTTGTATGGCAACACTTTCATTGAAAGCAATCTCTAATGTTCTCATTGTCACAGATATTGCTATCATAAGACCATTGGATTGTGTTACTTTTCTGCATGAGCGGTCTTATGGTAAGATAGAGCAAATTCAAGAAACAGGCTTGGTTGGTCAATATGAATTAGAATACGATTTTGTGTATTGGGAATGAATACAATATTTTCACTGCCCAATATAACCTGAAAAAAAGCCACTGGCTTGATTGAAATAAAAAACAACAATTAAATTAGCACTGAGAGAGAAAAGGAGAAATTGAAGGAGATGTTATTTAATTTCAAAGCCACAAACACGAATAATGGATTGAGGCCAAGGGTGCTCAAGTCCTGTCCTCAAGAGCCCCTATCCAGCCGGTTTTCCATCTCTCTCTACCTGCAACACATCTAATTCAAATGATCACAATCGTTATCAGGCTTGTGCAAAGCTTGCTGATGAGCAGATCATTTCAATCAGGTGTGTTGCAGGCAGGGAGAGATGGGAAAACAGGCTGGATAGGGGCTCTTGAGGACCGGACTTGAGCACCCCCGATTTAGGCTGTTGAACTTCTATTACATGACCTCCTTCGTTGTCATTGTGACACATTATATTAAAAATGGTTATATTTAGAATTATATAGTTTCCACAGGTGTTAAGTCAAGTCAAATGAATATAGCCCTTAATCACAACAAAGTCTCAAAGGGCTTCACATGACAACTAACGACATCCCCTGATGGAGGATGGGCAAGGAAAAGAAAAAAAAAACATCTGGGGAAGAATTCAAATTAGAAACCTTGAGAAGAGGCTACAGATGGTGGAATCCCCCTTCCAGGATGATCAGGCTGCAGTGGATTTTGAGAGCAACATTTAACACATGTTATGATGCTATAAAAATGTCAGGTTCAGTCAACCTAGAACATTTAATAAAACATTACACAAGGAAGGAAGACAAGAGAATTTAACTATTTTTCACTCACGAGGAGAATTGACCGAGACGTGCTTAGCGACAAACCTCCTACCACTCTAAACAGACTCTGCCATGGCCTCTCTTTTTATTTACAAAAGGGTGGTCCATGGTCACATAGACAGTTGCTCTCAGGGTTAGGGGAAAAAAATCACAGATGAGAATGCTTGCACTGACAATGATTTAAACACAAAGTGTTCAACAGACAACTGCAATTTGCTCCAGCCACTCTCCTGAGATAAGGGAAACAATTCCTTATCTCTAGCTGCAGCATGAGTCATGCTCTGCTTTCTTCATGGACAACTTTAATTTACATGACACAAACAAGGTTATACTGTTGAATAAATGCTTTGACTACCATAAGAGTAAATATTGGATAACTTATGTATTCTAACAATAGTTGAAATTATGTGAAAGTCAATCAAAAGAAGTGCTGCAGGAAGACAGTATCAATGGCGAGAGAGCACGCCTTACGATGTTAGTAAGATAACATTTATGGTACAGTGCATATGAAAAAAGTGTTTGTATTGAATGTAGCTATAGGTTTTTTTGAACCATTATATTGATGTAATGATTGACTGACTTAATAATTGTGTATTATATCCACATTCTGCAGCGAAGAAGAGCTACAGGCAAGGTTGAAACAGCGGTGTAAAGCCAGCATTGTGAATAAAATACCTGAGCTGGACGTCGCCTATTTCTCGTCTGCATATTCAATCGACCCAAGTGGTCCCAGTCTGTCCGAGTCAGCCAAACGACGATGAGAATGGACTTAACCTGTACCACGTCACACGCAGGTGCCGTACTCCTGACACGCGGTAGAGTAAGGAAAAAACAACAGTGTTGTGTATCTTAGGGTCCCGCAGACACAATGACATGTGCCCCATATGGTTTTTATTTCACCGATCAACACGCTGTGTGTGTGTGTGTGTGTGTGTGTCTCTGTTGTCTCTGTAGGCTGATATTTAGCATTGCAAAGCAGGGGGAAATGGTAACCCTCAGGTATGAAAGGCAGACTACTATTCATTGACCATTTGTTTGGGAGAAGCCAGCATTCACTAGCCTAAATTACGTTATCTATAGCAGACCCTGATTGCTTCATCATCCTCACTGGAGATTTTAAGCATACTGATCTCAAGACTATCCGACCAAAATTTCAACATTTTCCAACTCAACAGCACCCCAGCTCTACTCTGAAGATATCCAAAGCCTGCCCCATCCCCCACGTTAGAATGTCAGACCACATCATTGTTATGTCTGCCAGCATGCAGACACAGTGAGAATGTTGCCAAACCAGTTTTGAAGCAGACAATTTGGCCTGAGAGGACCTCCACTGCGCCTCAACACTGGTTTGATTCAACAGATTGTGAAATGTTAAAGTATGCAGCAGTAATAACTACAAGAATAATAACAATGCCACAATTACTGTTGGAATGTTTTGTCATATAGATTTAAATCTTTCATTACCACATAGACAATAATGATGCTGCTGGAGACTGTGGAGAAAAGGGGGGAGGGGGTGGCACACCCAGCAGGAGGAGTAGGTGGAGGCTGCAGCAGGAGAGACTGAGTGGGGGCAGGCATCTGATCGAACCTATTGAAAAAGAGATTCAGCTCATTTGCCCACTGCAGGTCCTCCCCAGTCCGGGTCTTGGGTTGTCCGTGGCCTGAGATGGTCTTGAGGCCCCTCCAGACTCCCCTGGCATTATTCTGCAGCAGCTGCTCCTCCATCCTCTTCCTGTAGGACCTTGTCCCCTCTCTGATCCTCCTCCTCAGCTGGCGCTGCACAGTCGTCCGCTCCTCTATGTTGCCTGATGCAAAAGCCCTCCTCTTCTCCTTCAGGAGAGCTTTTATGTCGGGTGTGATCCAGGGTTTGTTGTTGGAGAAACACCTTACTGTCCTGGTGGGTATGGTGTTCTCCATGCAGAAATTCATATAGTCTGTAACAGTGTCCGTTAGACTACTAATGTCTTCCCCGTGAGCATCGCTGAATACTTCCCACACAGTTGTGCTGAAGCAGTCCTTTAAGGCCTCCTCGGCCTCTCCAGACCATCTTTGAACCGTGCGGGTCGCAGCTGGCTGCCTGCGGACCAGAGGTTTGAACACAGACTGGAGAGCCACCAGGTTGTGATCAGCTTTGCCCAGCAGTGGGAGGGGCAGTGATGTGTATGCCTCCTTGGTGTTGGCATAGAAAAGGTCCAGTGTTTTATTGTCTCTGGTGTGGCAGGTGACATACTGTGTGAGTGAAGGCAGAGAGGAGGAAGGGGAGGCATGATTGAAGTCACCAGAGATGAGTGTCAGGGCATTTGGGTGCTGTGTTTGTAGCCTGCTCACTGCTGCAGTCAAGACATCACAGGCTGTGTCACCGCTGGCAGCTGGTGGGACGTAGACGGTCACCGCGATCACTTGACTAAACTCTCGCGGGATGTAGAATGGCCTCATGCCAACAGCTAGCAGCTCAATATCCCTGCTGCAAAGCTGCTCCTTAATCGTGATGTGCCCAGGATTACACCATCTATCGTTCACAAACACAGCCAGCCCTCCTCCTTTCCTCTTTCCACTCTCCATCGTCCTGTCCGCGCGTATGATTTGGAAGCCGTCCAATTCTACGACCGCGTTCGGCGTTAGCGCTGTTAGCCACGACTCCGTGAATAGCATCAGGCTAGCTTCCCGGAAGTCCCTCTCATGCGGGGTAAGCGCCGCTAGCTCGTCCATCTTGTTGGGGAGGGATCTAACATTCCCCATGATAACAGACGGGAGGACGGGATGGTATCGTCTCCTCCTTTCCCGGCGTTTAACTCCCGCATGAGATCCCCGTCTCTTCCTCCTCAGCTCACGGGGGATATCGGGTCTCGCCCCGGGAGCCGGCGCAGGGTTAGCACGGAGTGCTAACAGCTGATTCCGGCTGTAAACAATGGGGGCGCGGCTCCGAGCCAAGTCGCCGGACACGATCGCGCAAAAAATAGCCACCAGCAGCAGCAAGAATACCGCAGTTTGGGTGTCCATTGCTACGCAAGTTACGACTATCAACTATATGAAAAAGGTATGAGGTAGAGTAATAGTAAGGAACAAAAACACATGAAAAGGCTCACCGGTGAGCCGGAGCTACTGTAGCGGGCTGCCACTCGCGCGGCGCCAGAACCGGGAAAAAAAAAAGGGGGTTGTTTTGCAACGAGCTGGCGATGTGAAGTGCAGTAAATAAACCCTTAGACATCATGAAGACATTTTTAACAGGGATGAAAAGAAGGATGGAGAGAAACGAAGATAGTGAGTCAAAAAAAAAGTCACCCGAAATCAAAGATGCGCAAATATGACGAAGCATTATGTAGCGCTTGGCTTCACTGTGACTACAGTTGGAGGCGAGGAAAGACTGGTGTGTTTGCTGGGTCTAAAAATGCTTGGAGCGGACAGCATGAAGCCAAATAAATTAAGGTGCTGTTGCTGCACTGAAGACCAAGTACAGGTCCCAGCTAAACATTGAGCAGGAGCTGAGAGTTGCAGTATCATGCTTCAAACCTCGCTTTGAGAAGCTGTGCGTTGCAAAATGTGCTCATTGTAGCCACTAATCTTGGCTTACTCATTTTGAAAAAAATAAATAAATAAAAAAATTAAAAAAAATCAGCACAAATTGTTTTATTCATTTTTGTTTTGTAGGTTAAAGTGTTTTATATATTGTGTTCCTGAGTTAATGTTGCTGAAGTCAATTTGAATTTGTTGTTATTTTTTTATTTTGTTTAATTTTATTTTCAGCAGCAAATGGTGCAATAAGTCTGTCAAAAATGTTTACAGCTTAAACAAGGACATTATTATTTTTTGAATTTCAGGAAAATTGATGCACTTTCAATCTTTTGTTTTACAGACTAATAAACAATGTTAATAAGGATATTCTTGTAAATTGAACTTTATCTCTTTTCATTTTCTTTATATTAACAAGGATACGATGTTATGCAGAGGTGTACCTATCACTATTTTATAGACAAATGCTATTATTTATAGTTGCGGCAGAGAGTGGGTGGTGAGGTGGGGGGCCGGGGGGGCGCGAATTGTTTCCTTCTTGCTAGTTGAGAAACACTGTTTTAATGATTACTCCGGTTTCCTCCCACATTCCAAAAACATGCATGGTAAGTTGATTGGACTGTCTAATTTGCCCCTAGGTGTGATTGTGAGTGCGGATGTTTGTCTCTGTGTGCCCTGCGATTGGCTGGCAACCAATTCAGGGTGTCCCCCGCCTACTGCCCAAAGACAGCTGGGATAGGCTCCAGCACGCCCGCGACCCTTGTGAGGATAAGCGGTATGGATAATGAATGAATGAATGAATGTTTTAATGACACATTTTATGCACAATATGCATTATGCACGGCAGGTCATGACAGTTATTGTGGAAAGATTCGGAGGCATACGAGCTTCCGATTTACGTTTATTCCAAGCTACGTGGCCGCCATCTAGAGGCAATCTAACCTCATTCCTGAGAAAATGTCTTAAAGTGAGTCTTAATAGCTTGCAGCTGGTGCTATTTAAGGTGAACATGTCATCTGTAGTTGGGACTTTTTAAGGACGATCAAGGATCCCCTCCTGCCAATTCTCTGGTGCCGGTTCAGCCGGTATTACAAAGGAGAGAGAAAGGTGATATATTTGGCGAGATTATACTATTGCAACATCAAATCGATGAATGTAGTACTAATGTGAGCGTCTTTCATTTGTTTTTCCTTGGTTGGCTTGGCAACGGCGAGTCATGTCGCTGCACTCTTTGTCACTCCCCCCACCGTCCCTGCGAGGCAAACGGCTAGAGAGAGGTGATGATGCCGGAGTGCTTCGCCACGAAGCTTCACAATAGATTTTAGACATTAATTTTCGATCATCCAGGGTGTCTTTTCAAGATAATTTTTTCCAGATTACATTTATCTTTCATAATATGACAAGAAAAAAGTCTAACGTTGAGGCATTTCTTCTGGAAAATAGCCCAAAACACATGATTCGGATAATGGATGGATCAAAAAAGGAAGCAGTAATTTATGTCCGAACAAGATATTGGCTCTTGGACCCTTTTTTGGAGCAGCAGAGGGAGATGTTTTAGCTCAGGCAGTCAGGTGAGCGTTTCCTGCCAGGGCACTTCACCAGCAGCAGAAACAACAGCAAGGGCTTCTTTGGAGGCATGGTTTGCGCTGATCTTCCTCAGCTCTTGCAATACATATGGGGCCCAGGTGATCTGCACTAGGGAGAGGTGCATCTTCCTGTTGCAGATCGAGAGTGCCCTGTCTCAAAGCACGACCGAAACCTGATGCTGCAAAAAATTCCCCATCACTGCTGTGTCCAAAAGCCCCTACATCCACCACCCTGAAGCGGTAGATTGCATCCACAATGGCCAGGAGGACAATGGATTAGGTGCCCTTGCAATTGAAAAACAGGGAGCCAGATTTAGCTGGTGCTTGGATGACAACACATTTTCATAAGCAATTGAGGAAGTTCCACTGCTCCCTGAAACCCTGGGCAATTTCCATCCAGTCAACAGCCTTTGGAGCAGGCAGGAACTCCTCCATCAAGCTGTTCCAAATCACTTTGCAGGCCTCTGGGTCAATACTGTTGAGATACCCATGCGATAACTGGAGGCAATGGTGGTATATGAATCTCCAGTTTCTAGGAATCTAAAATGCATTTAAAGTGTGATGATGATAAATGTAGATACATTTACATTATGTCACAGTATGAGGTACAACACCCACAATATACAGTAGATCACTCCCCGGTTTATTACGCAGATTATATTGAAGTTAGAATACAGTACATGAATTAACTATTGCATACAGATACGTGCACACAACTGTAACGTGTGTATGTGTGTGTGTCCTATAATTGCAGACTGACATTACTTTTTTTTTTTTTTTAAAGTCACCCACCTCAGACAAATAGCCAGGCGTTCGACGGGCGAAATTGGCTGCGTAAAGTTTGTAGTTTACTTCCTGATGCTTGGCCCAACTCTCTGCAGCAGGCTTTCAAACTGCTCTCTGTTGGACGTCAGTATATGCATTTCTGTTATTGCCTTGAAGCTAGAAGAAGCAGAGCAAGCGAAAGACATGGCAGGCGCAAGACTGAACTGGTCTATATCCCCATTAGGAAGTGTTAGCTCGATGTAAATAGCGCAAAGGGGAATAATTAGTGAAATAACGGTAACGTTTAAATTAGAAATGGACGGAGCAATGTTTTGTTGACATGAAGACATTTTCTTCCCCTGGGTTGCATCCTTCGAAAACAGTTTTTCCTTCCACTGCTATGCGGATGATTGTCAAATATATGTCCCGCTGAACAAAAAAAGGCGCTTTCTCCTAAAGACCACTTTTGTCCTGTCGAGAGGACATCAACGCCTGGATGTCACTAGATTTCTTAAATTTCAACGAAAAGAAAGCAGAAGTTATGGTGTTCAGTCCCAGTGGCTCTTCTACATCCCACCCTGTTGACCCGGGCCCCTGGCTTTATATCTAAAGCCTACAGTCTCAAACGTGGGTTTTAAATTGGACAGTGATCTTGCCTTTGTTTAATCTCGGCTAGATTACTGTAATGCACTTTATTTTGGAGTCCTCTCTCAAATGTCTCCAGTTGGTCCAAAATGCTGCTGCTCGCCTCCTAACTGGAGCTCGGAAGATGGAGCACATAACACCAATTCTGGCCTCCCATTTACTGGCTCCCAGTGCATTTTAGGGTTCATTTTAAGATGCTTCTATTTGTTTATGTCTTTAAATGGCCACGCCCCGGCGTACCTCTCCGAGCTCCTCCACTCTACGCTCCTTCCCAGAGCCTCAGGTCTGCGGACCAGGCGCTGCTCGAGGTGCCGAGGACTAAGCAGAGTCTCAGAGGGGATCGAGTCTTCTCTGTTGCTGGTCCTTCCCTTTGGAATAACCTTCCATTGAATGTTAGGCAAGCCCCCTCTCTGTCCATTCTTAAAACCCGTTTGAAGACACATATGTATTCTTTGGCTTTTGATCCGACCTGAGACTGACAGTTTTATGTTGTTTTCCGGTGTCTATTGTATATAGTGTTTTGTGTTAATAGTTAATATTGCTTTCACTTGTTGTATTATGGCTATTTTGTTGTTGTGTGTAAAGTGCTTTGTTACAACTGTAGCTGTTGTGAAATGTGCTATATCAATGAATGGTTTGGTATATTGATAAAAAGCGGTTCAAATACAGTGATCCCTCGCTACTTCGCGCTTCAACTTTCACGCCCTCAATGCATCGCAGATTTTTCAGAAGCACTCATAACAAATTAAAAAGGAAACAATACAGGCATATCGGGAGCTATATTGCAGAAAGACGCATTGTTTCAAAGATATGAGTTGACTTTGTACATACCCCCAGGCACTCATAAAAGGCGGTGACTGGTTCCCAGCGCGAGATCAACCAAAGTGGATTTACTTTTTCCACACACTGTACTGTATGTGAGCTGACTGGGTGCGCATCATCACAGCCTCTTAGTCTTAGTCTTGTCCACTATTCAAATGTGCCGTTGATTTAGTCAGAGTCAAGTCGGATACTTTCTCCTCCATATTTGTAATGATGTGTTTGTTCTAATAAAGTTTTGTAAAAATAGGATATTACAGTACAACAGCTGTGTTTATAAGTCGTGAGCGCAGTGCAGCGCGCTCCTGGCCAGCGGCACGGACGACTTAGACATCGCCAAATAAAGTGTGAAAGTGTTTGTTAGCTTTGTCTTGGGTTGTCTTAACACAGCTTCCCTTAACTACAATCCCGCGTTGCATTTTATCCAAAGGACTTTATTGATGTTATTGTGCAAAGATAAAGTTAATGCATGATCCCTATCTGGTGGCCATGCTTCTTCTTCGTTTTTTAAATGAAGTAGGAGGAGAAGAAGAAGAAAACTCAGGTGAAGAAGAAGGAGGGAAGAAAAAGAAGAAGCGTCCGTTTCACTTTCTCTTTTCATGACGATGAAAAGCGTTTTAAAGTGCAGGATTGGATAAATTACACTATGGCATTCTAGTTAAGGTAAGTCAATTTTATGATAAAAAATTTAAACTTTAACGTAGTTTTCAGCAAATATTCTGTCGTGATCGTCAGCTGCCGCGGTCGGTCAAAGCTAAATTCTGATCACAGGCTGCAGCTATTCTTCATTATGCATTTTTATAGTTAAATCGATTGTTTAACAAGTATTTAGAAGTGTGGGAACCATGTCGGGGTTCACAACAGCGTAACAGAGGCGCAAATCCCACAAAATAAAACTGTACAATAAATGTCATATAAAATAATAATAATAATAATAATCATAAGTCCGACTCTACTTTGCGGTTTTCGCTTATCACGGCGGGTTCTGTCCCCCGATTAACCGCGATGAATGAGGGATCATTGTATAGCTGGGGGGAACCCCAAAACTGGATGTCCTTTAAACTTATCCCCACTTTAGATTCGCAATAAAAGGAGAAGATAACAGAGGCTAGTGTAAACCAGACATTTATTTCACACAGTTAATATTGTTTAAAAAAAAACTACATGGAAGGGAACAACTATGCAGGAAAACAGGAAACCACTAAGAAATAATAGTACTGAATACAGCATATGGGCACACAGCGCCAACAAACCACACTTTGCACATCTAGTAAATAAAAAAATACACTGCATACATGTTACTATAAGATAAGAGTATTGTATAACAAACGCACAACAACCTTCGGAGATGAATCACACTGATAAAAAGACTGTAAATTTGCGCTAGTACATCCCGTGGCACGTGAACTAAGCACAGAGTTACAAGGGAGTCTATGTATGCTTAGGTTGACACAGAATTAGTAAGAGGAAAAACAGTGGCTGTATAGTGGTGTGCCGCACCAATACAGCCTGCAACACAAAGGAATGGTTAAGCCTACATGCTGGGAAAATCATTCGGAAATAAAACACCAACACCATTCACAATAGATTAAATGTTCTCACCTCAATGGTCAACCTAACCCGTTCAAAGGGCTCTCTGCTGATGCAGGCTATTTCACTCAACCCTGGTCTGGTGGTGTGGTACACTTGGCTACAGGTGATCAATTTGGGTTGGGGTCAACATCCATTCACCATGTATTTAAACAGAATAATGACAGTCAGTTTATTGTCATGGAATAATCATATGTCCCAGTTATAATAAGATAAGATAAGATAAGAATGCCTTTATTGATCCCACAGTGGGGAAATTTTCATTGTTACAGCAGCAAAGATATAGGTCACACAGGGACGGCGGCATAATGTGGCCATTAATGTATAACATTGACGGCAAACATTTAGGATCAAACCTATGTAAATATACGCAGTAACATGTGTATATACACATGTATATACACACCAACCTACATCTACATAAAAAGTATGAGAAACACTCATTTCGGCCTGTACATAGTACAGAGGAAAAAATACTCTAAGTAAGTGACAGTGCTGCAGTGCTGTAGTGAAATGTAAGGGACAGCATTGGATAAAAATAAAACTAGACTAACAGTAGTGGGGAATGTTGAGTATTGCACGGTATTACAGAGGTGGGGAATATTGGGTATTGCACGATATGAGTTCAGGTGCAGGACTGCACAATTGCACTAATGTCCGCCAGTTTGTAGAGACTACACAATAATAAAAACAATAGTATTTGATTCATACCTTCCTTCATTGGGACATTCAGACCTCCTCTGATCTCAACTGGCTGCACACATGGCGAGCACAAACGTCCATCCACCCATCCATTATCTCCCGCTTATTCAAAGTCGGGTCGCGGAGGCAGCAGCTTCAGCAGGGAAGCCCAGACTTCCCTCTCCCCAACAACATCTTCCAACTCTTCCGGAAGGATCCCAAGGCGTTCCCAGGCAAGCCGGGAGACATAGTCTCTCCAGCGTGTTCTGGGTCGTCCTCGGGGTCTCCTGCTGGTGGGACATGCCCGGAACACCTCACCAGGGAGGCGTCCAGGGGGCATCCTTATCAGATGCCCGAGCCACCTCAACTGGCTCCTCTCAACGCAGAGGAGCAGCGGCTCGACTCTGAGTCCCTCCCGGATGGCCGAACTTCTCACAATATCTCTAAGGGAGAGTCCGGACACCCTGCAAAGGAAACCCATTTCGGCCGCTTGTATCCGAGATCTTGTTATTTCGGTCATGACCCACAGCTCATGACCATAGGTTAGAGTCGGAACGTAGATCGACCGGTAAATTGAGAGCTTCACTTTTCAGCTGAGCTCCTTCTTCACCACGACAGACCGATACGGGGTCCGCATCACAGCAGACGCTACACCGATCCGCCTGTCGATCTCCCGTTCCATCTTACCCTCACTCGTGAACAAGAACCCAAGATACTTGAACTCCTCCACTTGGGGCAGAATCCCATCCCCAACCCAGAGAGGGCACGCCACCCTTTTCCGACTGAGGACCATGGTCTCAGATTTGGAGGTGCTGATTTTCATTCTAACCATTTCACACTCGGCTGTGAACTGCTCCAGTGAGAGTTGGAGATCGCGGCTTGTAGAAGCCAACAGTACCACATCATCTGCAAAAAGCAGAGATGCAATACTGAGGCCACCAAACCGGACCCCCTCAACACCTCGGCTGCACCTAGAAATTCTGTCCATAAAAGTTATGAACAGAATTGGTGACAAAGGGCAGCCTTGGCGGAGTCCAACCCTCTCTGGAAACGAATCCGACTTACTGCCGGCAATGCCAACCAAACTCTGACATCGGTGGTACAGGGACCGGACAGCCCTTATCAGGGGGCTCGGTACCCCGTACTCCCGAAGCACCCCCCACAGAACTCCCCGAGGGACACGGTTGAACGCCTTCTCCAAGTCCACAAAACACATGTAGACTGGCTGGGCGAACTCCCATTCACCCTCGAGGACCCTGCTGAGGGTGTAGAGCTGGTCCACTGTTCCACGGCCGGGAAGAAAACCACATTGCTCCTCCTGAAGCCGAGATTTGACCTTCCGACAGACCCTCCTCTCCAGCACCCCTGAATAGACCTTGCCGGGGAGGCTGAGGAGTGTGATCCCTCTGTAATTGGAGCACACCCTCCGGTCCCCCTTCTTAAAAAGGGGGACCACCACCCCGGTCTGCCAATCCAGAGGCACTGTCCCTGTGCTCTGCTTCCTCAGTGGAAGGCGTGTCGGTGGAATTGAGGAGGTCTTCGAAGTTCTCTCCCCACCGACCCACAACGTCCCGAGTTGAGGGTCGGCCATTTTCCATGGCCTACCCGAACTCCTCCCACACCTGAGTTTTTGCCTCTGCAACCACCAGAGCTGCATTCCGCTTGGCCAGCCGGTACCTGTCAGCTGCCCCGGGGTCCCGCAGGCCAAAAAGGCCCGATAGGACTCCTTCTTCAGCTGGACAGCATCCCTTACCACTGGTGTCCAGCAGCGGGTTCGGGGATTGCCGCCACGACAGGCACCGACCACCTTGCAGCCACAGCTCCAATCGGCCGCCTCAACAAGGAGGCACGAAACATAGTCCACTCGGACTAGATGTCCCCCGCCTCCCCCGGGACGTGGGAAAATTTCTGCCAGAGGTGGGAGTTGAAACTCCTTCTGACAGGGGATTCTGCCAGACGTTCCCAGCAAACCCTCACAATACGTTTGGGTCTGCCAGGTCGGACCGGCATCTTCCCACACCATCGGAGCCAACTCACCACCAGATGGTGATCAGTTGACAGCTCCGCCCGTCTCTTCACCCGAGTGTCCAAAACATGCGGCCGCAAGTCCAATGATACGACTACAAAGTCGATCATCGAACTGCGGCCTAGGGTATCCTGGTGCCAAGTGCACATATGGACACCCTTATGTTTGAACATGGTGTTCGTTATGGACAATATGTGATAGGCACAGAAGTCCAGTAACCGAACACCGCTCGGGTTCAGATCGGGGGGGGCCGTTCCTCCCAATCACACCTCTCCAGGTCTCACTGTCATTGCCCACGTGAGCATTGAAGTGCCCCAGCAGTCCCCAGGTGGAACGCCTTGCAGCACACCCTCCAAGGACTCCAAAAAGGGTGGGTACTCTGCACTGCTGTTTGGTGCATAAGCACAAACAACAGTCAGGACCCGTCCCCCACCCTCAGGCGGAGGGAGGCTATCCTCTTGTCCACCAGGGCAAACCCCAATGTACAGGCGCCAAGCCGGGGGGCAATAAGTATGCCCACACCTGCTCGACGCCTCTCACCCTGGGCAACTCCAGAGTGGAAGAGTGTCCAACCCCTCTCGAGAGGACTGGTACCAGAACCCAAGCTGTGTGTGGAGGTGAGCCCGACTATATCTAGTCGGAACCTCTTAGTCTCACACACCAGCTCAGGCTCCTTCCCTGCCAGAGAGGTGACATTCCATGTCCGAAGAGCTAGTTTTTGTTGCCGGGGATCGGACCCCCAAGGTCCCTGTCTTCTGCCGCCGCCCAGCTCACACGGCACCCGACCCCTTTGGCCTATCCCACCAGTGGTGAACCCATGGGAAGGGGGACCCACGTGTCCTTTTCGGGCTGAGCCCGGCCGGGCCCCATGGGTGCAGGCCTGGCCACCAGGCGCTCGCCATCGAGCCCCACCTCCAGGCCTGGCTCCAGAAGGGGGCCCCGGTGACCAAGAGTAAGTCCGAACGTGAGTTAGAGAAATCTCACGGGATTTAAAAAGGGTAGGCTGCCTTCCGTCTGCTACATGTGGTGGCCACTGGGTCCTAGTGTCCCACAGGTTACATAAATAAAATTGTATTGTGTTGTATTGTATTATATTGATGTTTACGGTATATTTGGTCAATCTGCGTATGTCCAAATAATTTATTCAGATTGAAAGTGTGATGCATGAACAAACACGCTAGTCCTAATCGGATCACTATTTTTAGTGTCTGTAAAAACAGTGGATCAGACCATAATTTTAATGCGAATTCCAATCGGATTAAAGAAATGTTGTCCATGTTAACGTAGCCAGTGGTGATTGTTCTGAGACTGCAAGGGAAGCTCAGCGTCCGCTAAAAGCCCAAACACCTGAACGGAAAAAACTAAGTGGTGATATATGTACTGCTGTCTGTAAATCTCTTTGACTAAATATGTGCTAGAATACCTTCATCATTTTTTTAGAATCAGATGCTTATGACAGGTATTCATTCTGATTGCTCGCAGTGCCACGGCGCTTTACACAGCTGGGGGCTGAGTATATACTGCTTCTGAAAGTGGGTTGTTCCACTGCGCTAAACTGGACGCTCATTAGATAATTGTTTGGTTTTATCCCACCCATTGGATGCTCAGCGTCTCTGGAGGTCGGCAGCGGGCAGGCCCAGACGCCCGGTTTCTGCATGATGATTGAATGATCTGTCTGAGGCACTGAGCTTCTCCTCATTTGAATGACCAGCAACCGCCACTGGTGTCTATGAAAATACCAAAACTCAGTCTAGCCCGCCCCAGTGCAGATGTAGACAGAGGCTCGCACTAGATCTGCAATGGCCATGACAATACTGTAGAGCCCTTTGTGTTAATCCTTTCTACTGTATAGCCACTGAGTTGAAGTCTTGTGCAACTAGTTGACATCTCACATAAGCTAATGCATAAAGCTGTGTTTGACTTTTGAGTATTTTTTAAATTTTAAATTTTTATTTTTTTTCCAATAGTACAACTTTTGAGCCATAATGCCAAACAGGGTGTCCAAAAAAAAATCGGACAGAATTTTGCAGGCCAATCATTTTGACAAATCTTGTTAAAATAACCTCCACTCACAGATCAATATTTTATATTTAATCTTTGAATTTTATTCTGTTTCCAGGTTGAGCCATGCCATTCATCCCAAAGCCCGTACATAGGCCAAGACCGTGGAGCGCTTATCACTGGTGGTGCACAAATTAAACACCTATGAAATCGGTCCCAGAATAAACTTATGATGTTCAACAACAAAATGTTAAATTTCATGGAGCTAGACTTAGTAGTTTTCAAGATAATTGCTTTTAAAATTATGTCAAATGTTTGGGGGCACCCTGTACCTTGTTGAATCATCTCATGCTTTCAAGGGGACATTCGGTATTATAAAAGATTGACTTTTTAATTGGTTTTATACAAATAATTGTGTACTAAGTGTATCATGTGAGAAATGAAAGAACCAATTAAATATTTTGTTATCTGTGTTTCTCAAAACGTTTCGCTGAGCAAACTGTTCTGCACTTCCCTATTACATAACAGAATGGCTAATATTATGACATTATGACAGTTTCTCCGCCCATAACATGGTGAGCTACGATGGTGATTCCTAGCCACTTTTACTTCCGCCTTCATCAGAGCCGACAGCCACGTCGAAACATGGAAGGTAATTAAATGACCAAAAAAATCACTCTTGTCTGTTATAAATGAACCAATCAATATATAGATAATAACGTAGACAAAATTAACTTAATACAATTACATAAAAAACGGCGGCACGGTGGTTGACTGGTTAGCTAGTCCGCCTCACAGTTCAGAGGTCGTGGGTTCGATCCCAGCTCCGGCCTCCCTGTGTGGAGTTTGCATGTTCTCCCCGTGCCTGCGTGGGTTTCCTCCGGGTACTCCGGTTTCCTCCCACATTCCAAAAACATGCATGGTAAGTTGATTGGACTCTCTAAATTGCCCTAAGGTGTGATTGTAAGTGCGGATGTTTGTCTCTGTGTGCCCTGCGATTGGCTGGCAACCAATTCAGGGTGTCCCCCGCCTACTGCCCCAAGACAGCTGGGATAGGCTCCAGCACGCCCGCGACCCTTGTGAGGATAAGCGGTATGGATAATGAATGAATGAATTACATAAAAAGTAAAGTTCCTTGCTGTTACATGGTGCCTAAAAGATGGCAAATTTGAACAAATTAAGAAACAGAGGATGTCAATTATGATAAAATTCTTAATCCGTAGGGTAATTTGACAATCTCTTAGACATGTCATTAAAACACCTAGGAATGTTTTTAATCTGTTAAAAACATGCATAGCTTCTTTAACTCCAGCATTCAATCTTTTCAGGTTGCTGTCTTTTGTGACTTGGTAAATTGCCCACTCTTCCTTACAAAAGTTTTAAATCTGATAGATTGAGACCTCATCGCTTGTGCGGTGCATAGCCCTCACAGGGTCACCCTACAGATGTTAACAATCATTGCTGAGAATACCAAATCAACAGAACAGTAGCTCTTAATAGGTACTGGTACTTTTTCCTCATATGGTTTCTCTGTGCCCTGCCATGTCTCTTTTTAAGTTTATATGTGTGTGTGTGTGGGGGGGGTGGGTGTGTGTGTGTGTGTGCAGGGGTGTGTGCGTGCGGGTGTGTAGGTGTGTGTGGGTGTGTGTGTGTGTGTGTGTGTGAGTGCAAGTGTGCTTGTGGTTGGCTGTCTTTGTGTATACTGCAAGGGAGGGAGGGAATGTGGGAGCGGGTTCTCTTTTTATGCTGTATTTTGATGTTTTTAATGTACAGCACTTTGAGTTGCATCTTGTGTGTGAAAAGTGCCATATAAATACAATTTGATTTGATTTGAATAGAAGCATATTCATGTTATGGAACACCACAGCCAGAGCCCAAATGTACATTTTTACTCCAAAACATTATATATTTTGATTTCAATTTTTGTGTGTCTTATTCACTTTCTATATCTACTGTACCTAAAAGAAACATTACATATTGCCAGCGAGTACATTCATTTTTTTTTGTTTTTGTTTTTCTCTAAACTCATGTGCAGGATATAAAATGCAAAACTGTATCAAGCAATGTGTCCCCGTTACATGCTCAGTGTAAAACATAAATAACATTATGAGCAAAATCTTCATGTGAATTAAATAATAAAATAAAAGTATCTATTATCTGCCATCAGATATAAAAGAAGAAACATAACCACCCGCAAGCCCTACACCACTACCAAGCATACATTAGGAGTGATTTTGGACAGCTTCCCAGAGGCAGTTTTGCTTATCGTGCATGTCTCGACATGGAGGCTTTCAAAATACACTAAACGCCCTGATGAGACTCGGCCTCCTGACCAGAGAGGAAATGTTATGGCCATGTTGCGGCCAGATCTATTAGCACACAGAGGCACTTAAATTACACAGAAAGACTGTGAGCCTCACTTTTCAAGCATCTCAACTTCAACGCTCTAGATAATGGCTTTTGCTATCTGTCTTCTGTCTGAGCTGTTTTATTCAACCGTTGGCTTACTTTTAACATGACCATTTTCAACAATAACACTAAATAAACAAAATTAATAGGCCATGTGTGAGCACTGCACCTACAGTAAGTGGAAACAGAAGAAAATGTACCTTTTTAGGCCGCACTTTACAGCTGTAAGAGCTTCCACTCATTGTTGGAGTGTGTCTGTGAAAATGTGGAAATTTATGTCCATTGATCCAGAAGATCATTTGTGAGGTCATAGCTGGTCCCCACCATGAGCTGCTGTGTTGCTCCCAGTTTAACAATTTAACCACTGCAACGTCAAAACTGTTGTCCCGAAGTCAACTCTCAAGAGGCAGACGGCGACTGGCAGCGGGCAAGCAATCAGGCAAGCATGACTCTTTATTTTATTAATGTCTATGTAGCTCTCCTCACTTCCATATTTCCTCATTATCGTATAAATCAGCCACGGAGAGGTTTATCCTTTTGATATGTTGAAGTGGGCATTAGTAGGGATACACACATACATTTTGGTGCCGTTTTTGGACGTTATAAGCAATGAAAGTACAATGATTTCCAATGAAGAGTTTGTAATTGGTCCCTCCAGTGACTCCGACCGAACAAGGATAGAACGGTAGGGGGCGCGGCCATTCTCCTCATTAACAAGAGGCGTTATTCATGGGTCACTTATTTCCTAATTTCTCCCAAATGTATTGATAAAATAGAAAATTACAACTTGTGACGGGGTTCAAAATAGCCCTCAACAAAAAATGGCATAGCCGAAGGTTGCTGTGCTTTGCTTCCAATTTATTGAAAATAAATTTAAAAAAAAACTGTTATCACATACAAAGATTTTTGACTCTTCTCTGTTGGCTCCTTCTCTCCTGGCCCACACTCCCCTCATGACAGAGGTTGGCCACCTTTTAAACCCCTAGGCCCGTCCCCTAAACCAATTAATTCCCAAATTGACTGTTTTCTTTGTCCAAACACATCAATATTACCAACAAAAAATATTCAAAATTATAGAAAAATATAATCATTCAGCCAGTCATAACTCTGCGCCCTTAGACTGCTCAAAAACAACAAACAATTATTTAACTTAATAACCCGGCATTCCGCCATTACGTCCCAATGACGTCACACGGTGACGCCCTACGCAAGATGCTACAAAACCCGGAAATAACGATGTGCTCGGTCTACAGTGGCGAGTCATGAATGATAGGCGAATACTGGAGAAAGGTTTGTGGAACACGAGGTTATGGAATACTACAATGAAATGGAAAAAAATGGCCGACGGTGGCCACATCCCGCACGCCAGGCCCACCGATGGATGGCCAACCAACAAAACACATGCGTACAGACTGAGTGGACGAACGAGGTATGGGTGTGCTAATGTGCGTATCGGATTGGGTTGGCGACACTGTTCTCCCCGCAGCACCTGACGGAGCCACTCCGTCACACCATCCTCCTCCTCCCGCAGGTTGACAAAGACTTGGCAACCTGGATAGGTAGTCAGCTACGAAGTTGGACTTCCCAGAACGGTGAACCTAAAGGGCTGCAATGAAAGGTACCAGCGAGTCAGTCGGCTGTTGTGGTCTTTCATCGAGTTGATCCACGTAAGGGCTCGATGGTCCGTCCCCAGATCAAACTCTCTCCCAAGTCCCAAGCAAGTAATACCTAAGCCTCTTCAGAGCCACTTGATGGCCAGTCCCTCTTTCTCCTTCACAGAATACCTGGACTCACAGGGTAACAGCTTGCGGCTGAGGTACAGGATGGGTTGTTCAGCTCCGGACTCACCCTGAGCAAGGACAGCCCCAAGACCGACCTCCAAGGCATCGACTTGCACAAGGAAGCGGTGGTTGAAGTAAGGACTGCACAACACCGGAGAGGAATAGAGGAGAGTCTTCAGGGTCCTGAAAGCCTCTTCACACTTGTCGGTCCAACTGACAAGGTTTGGCTGGTTTTTCGTGGTCAGAGCAGTGAGTGGAGCCATGATTGTGGCAAAATGAGGTACAAACCTCCGATACCATCCAGCCAGGCCCAGGAAGGACTGCACCTCCTTTTTGGTCCAGGATGAGGACACTTCTGGATAGCTTCAACCTTATCCATCTGAGGTCGTACCTCACCTCTTCCCAGTTGATAGCCAAGGTACCTAGTTTCGTGGAGAGCGCACTTGCACTTCCCCACATTCAAGGTCAGTCCTGCTATCTTGATCTTCTCCAAGACAGTTCTGAGGTGCTGGACGTGCTCCTCCCATGTGCCACTGAAAATCACCACATCGTCCAGGTAAGCTGCACTGAATTCTTCACAGCCCTGAAGAACCTTATCCATAAGGCGTTGAAAGGTTGCAGGAGCCCCATGCAAGCCGAAGGGCATGACTGTGAACTGGAACAGTTCCCAGTGGTATTCTGAAGGCAGTGTAGGGCTGACAGGAGGCCTCCAACGGCACCTGCCAGTAGCCTTTGCACAAGTCCAGAGTGGTGATGAAATTTGCCGAGCCAATGCTGTCCGGGAGGTCATCTATTTTTGGCATTGGATAGGCATCGAACTCAGTCAACTCGAGTTCAGCTTTCAAAAATCGATGCAGATCTGCAGCAACCCATCTTTCTTAAATACAATCACCACCAGACTACACCACTCCAACATTGATAGCTCAATAACACCAAGCTTCAGTATCGATTCCACCTCCTTCTTGAGTTGTGCTGCAAGATGCTGAGGAACACGGTAAAGACGCAGACGGATGGGATTGAGTTCCTTCAACCGGATCACATGCTCCATCAGGCTGGTCCGGCCAGGTTCTGCTCTGAAGAGCGACGGCATCTCCCGGATGATCCTAAGGAGGTCGGCACCTTGGTTGCCAGAAAGATGGGCCACAAGGGGTTCCGAGACTTCCATTACTACAGGAACACCAGGGTCCTCATCGTCCTCTCCTTCTACCTTCTCACCAGACATGCTGCACCAGGAATGGCAGAGGGGAACCGATCTCCATTCTTTCAAAAGGTTCACGTGGTATATTTGTCTGAGCTTTTTCTTATCAGGCTGATGCATCTCATAAGTGACAGGCCCCACATGCCTGATGATAGTGTATGGGCCTTGCCGCTTGGCCAACAACTTGCTGCTAGAGGAGGGAAGAAGTAGCAGAACTTTTTGACCTGGCTGGAAGTCTCTTCTAAGAGCCTGCTGGTGATACCACGTCTTCTGCTTCTTCTGGGCCTCCTTCAGGTTTTCCTTAGCTTCATCGCGGTACCTGGACAACCGGTCCCTCAACACATACTGGACAATCCCCTGCTCGGTGGACTTGGGATCTGGAGCAGTCCATGCCTTCCCCAAGAGGTCTAGGGTTACTTGCACATCCCATCCGTACATTAGCTCGAAGGGTGAGACTCCAGTAGAGGCTTGTGGTACCTCTCTGTAGGCGAAGAGAACAAATGGCAGCCACCTGTCCCAGTCGCTTCCTGTGTCATTCACAAACTTCTGGAGCATCCTCTTTAATGTTTGATTGAACCGTTCGACGAGCCCATCAGTCTGAGGATGATAGGGGGTGGTTCGCAAAGCAGTGATTCCAAACTGTTTATGACACAACTGTAACAAACGAGAGGTGAAGTTAGTGCCCTGATCAGTCAGGATTTCATCCGGAATACCGACTCTGGAGAACAACAGCAGGAGCAGTGATTGTACGTAACGGGAAGGCCTCTGGGTATCTGGTGGCATAGTCACAGAGTACTGGTGGCCCCGGGCACTCAACTAATGGGCCAACAATGTCCATTGCTATCCTGCGGAAAGGAGGGGCAATAATTGGGAGTGGATGGAGGAGCGCCCTATCGGATTTGAGAATCTGAGCTGTCATTTGGCATGCAGTCCATGTGGCGCAGTACGTGTAGATGTCTTTATACATACCCGGCCAGAAAAAACTATTACTGGTACGCAAATAGGTCAGCCAAAATACCCTGCCCAAGGGAGTGTATGCGCAACGTGCAGCCATCTACAGGGCGCAGGAACAACCAGGCGTTTTTGAGCATTGCTATTTATGTATAACACACCATCAATAACAACAAACTGTTCTTCCTGTAACATTAGCATTAGCATTGGCTTGAGTATCAACTTTTTCGTAACAGGATTTCAAAGTCACATCCTTCCTCTGTAACTTCACTGTATCTTCTAGTACCTCCCACATTTCATTCACAATCAGCATTTTACGATCTTGTTTATTTAGCTGTTTCTCAAAACGCCTCTGGCACCTGGATTTCCTAGGTCCCTTGGAGCCCCCCACACACAGGCTGTCATCCAAGTCTGGCAGAGGTTCCAGACCCAATTTGGTTTGAGATCTAGTGACCACCGGACACAAAACATTGCCAGTCACATCATGCACATTCACACAACCGAACACCTCATATTTGGCCTTCTGTAAAAGGAGTACAGGTAAGTCTGTACCAAGTACCATGTCCGCAGGTAGGTTCTCTACCACAGCAACAGCATCAGGTATGCTTGATCATCAACTACAAGTCACTTCAGCTTTTGGATACGCGTGACTATCTCCATGGACAAATACAATGTCAGTTTTCATTCCATAATCAATACAGTTCACAGGAATGAGGTCTTTCTTCACCAGTCATGTGTGGCTACCGCTATCCAACAGTGCTGTCACCTGCCGACCATTCAGGGTCACAGTTCTCAGTGTACTCTCCTTCAAACATTGGTCAGTAAACTGTTCACATTCCGCACAAGGCGCACAACAGGCATCAGTAAGCTTGTCTTTTCGCACTGGACACACCGAAGCTATATGTCCTTGCTGCTGGCAGTAACAGCAAACAATAGGCTTACCGGACGCTGGCTGGTTGGTAGCAGAGCTGGGGTTGCCTCGCAAGTCGTAGCTGGGCTGGACTGGTGCAGATTGCTGAGCCCGGCGTGGCGCTGAGCTGGGGAAACGTGGAGGACCTCCTCGGCGGGCATTCTGATACTGTAATGCCAGTTTCGTTGCAGTCAGGCCGTCCTCGGTTCGTGTTCCCTGCCCCAGGTGCGGATGTCGGCAGGCAGGACTTGAAGAAGCTGTTCCAGAATGACCATCTCCCCAATCTGCTCCTTGGTGAGCTGGTCTGGACGAATCCATCGTCGGTGCAGGCCTCTCAGATGGTGATAGGTCTCAGTTGGCCTCTCATCGTGCGTAACGATTGCCAAACGGAACCGTTGTCTATGAGTCTCTGGGGAGATGTTGAATTTCACCAACAAGGCAGCTCTTAAATCCTTGTAGCAATGTGCTTCTTCCTCGTCCACAGCTATATATGCTTCTAACGCTTTTCCTGACAAATGTGGCACGAGGCGACATGCCCACTCAGTCTCAGGCCATCTCCACGTCTTTGCGATACGTTCAAAGCGCATTAGGTAATTTTTCAATATCTTCACCCATTTCATATGTCGGAATGTTGGGCTCCGCTTTATAGGTCCTCAACTCTGACTGCAGCGGGAAAATATACTGCCCACTGGAGTCCTCCCCCTGTGACCATCTTGCCTGTACAGGTGTAGGCAATCCCATCCGGGGACTGCTTGGCTGAGGGAACGCTTCCCCTGGATCACTTGGATGAGGGGTAGGATAAGAGGCTGTAATGAAACACGGAGGTTATGTATCTCATCCAGCAGGCCTTCTTCTCGTTTTTGCTTGCCCGCCATAAAGTCTCTCATTAGACCCAGGAGTTCACGATTAGGCACCTCCCCTACTCCATGACACGACTCCAGGTCCTCCTCAATTTTCTGCTGTTGGAACGTTGCTTTCTTCGGCCAGCCATCCCACCACTGCCACCATATGTGACGGGGTTCAAAATAGCCCTCAACAAAAAAAATGGCATAGCCGAAGGGTGCTGTGCTTTGCTTCCAATTTATTGAATATAAAGTCAAAAGAAAACTGTTCTCACATGCAAAGATTTTTGGCTCTTCTCTGTTGGCTCCTTCTCTCCTGGCCCACTCTTCCCTCATGACAGAGGTTGGTCACCTTTTAAACCCCTAGGCCCCTCCCCTAAACCAATTAATTCCCAAATTGACTGTTTTCTTTGTCCAAACACATCAATATTACCAACAAAAAATATTCAAAATTATAGAAAAATATAATCATTAAACCAGTCATAACTCTGCGCCCTTAGACTGCTCAAAAACAACAAACAATTATTTAACTTAAAAACCCTTTATTCCGCCATGACATCCCAATGACGTCACACTGCGCAAGACGCCACAAAACCCGGAAATAACGACGTGCTTGGTTTGACAGTGGCGAGTCGTGAATGATAGGCGGATACTGGAGAAATTTTGTGGAACACGAGGTTATGGAATACTACAATGGAATGGAAAAAAATGGCCGACGGTGGCCACATCCCGCACGCCAGGCCCACCGATGGATGGCCAACCAACAAAACACATGCGGACAGACTGAGTGGAAGAACGGCTCGAGGTATGGGTGTGCTAATGTGCATATCAGATTAGGTTGGTGACATTGTTCTCCCCGCAGCACCTGACAGAGCCACTCCGTCACACAACTCTTTTTTATTTTCCTGATCAAAAAATATATAAAATGAACTTGTTTAGTGAAAAAAAAGCCAACCATCCCTTTAATAAATATATTATATATATGAATTAATTGCAGATATCACTACTTTATCTTGAGGATCGATGCTTAAAATCGAGGACTCGTAATATCAATATTTTGGTATCGATACGCCCATGCCTCGATACGCCCATCCCTAGTTGAAGGCAGTCAGGTTGGCCGTCCCTGCCAATGAGGTGTCCCTTATGTTTTTTTTGCCGGGAGTTGGCAACCCTAGTATGTATGTATTGTATGTCTGTATGTATGCATGTACATATGTTACATACATACATACATACATACTAGAGATAGACCGATTTGGGCCGGGCCGATAATCGGCGCCA
This sequence comes from Filicampus tigris, assembly GCF_054856515.1. NCBI lineage: Eukaryota > Metazoa > Chordata > Actinopteri > Syngnathiformes > Syngnathidae > Filicampus > Filicampus tigris. Next base: position 27,462,065 of record NC_141224.1, on the reverse strand, counting down.
ATAATTGCCGTTTTGACAAATATCGGCATCAACCTTTTTAAAAAATCTGATGGCTGATAATAAATCAATTAAAAACTGTGTTAAAATCAAAACAAAGATATGTGAAAGTTAAACTTAATTTAATTAACTTTTAATTTCTGTCGTTTTGCAATTTTTGAGAGCTTTACTGAAGAAAACTACATGGAGCTAGCTCACTGAAACTTTTGTTAGAATTTTATAGCAAAGATGTACATCGTCAAAAATTTCTTGTAATTATAATTAAAAAAATGTACATTATGCAAATCTGAAAAAGTGTTCAAAAACATGCTTAACAAGGTTTCAACAAAGTTAAGTGTTGTTACGTGATGTATCAGATGGTATGCAGTCGCTATGGTCCTTTTATGCTTTGTCCTTTATTATATCATACGTATAGGCTATGCTATGTATGTATGTCTTACAGTTTATAAACTTGAGTTACTCAGTGACACGTTGTCAGTACATCAAACCTTTTTTGAATGAGGATGCAAACTCTCTTCCAGTCCTGATCTCTGTTGTTACTTTGTATTTTTGTTAAAAAATACTTTTTACTCTTCAACTTTCACCATGGACAGCTGGCTAAGGTAAAGCCCCTCCTTTCCCATCAGCGCTTAGAAACAGTCATCCATGCCTTTGTTACATCTCGGCTAGATTACTGCAATGCATCTTATTTTGGAGTCAACCAGTCCTTCCTCAAACGTCTCCATTTGGTCCAAAATGCTGCTGCCCGCCTACTAACTGGAGCTTGGAAGATCGAGCACATAACACCAATTCTGGGGTCCCTTCATTGGCTCCCAGTACATTTCAAGGTTCAATTTAAGATTCTCCTATTTGTCTTTAAATCATTAAATGGCCTCGCCCCGGTGTACCTCTCCGAGCTCCTCCACTCCTACGCACCTTCCCGCAGCCTCAGGTCTGTGGACCAGGCGCTGCTCGAGGTGCCGAGGACCAAGTAGAGCCTCAGAGGGGATCGAGCCTTTTCTGTTGCTGGTCCTTCCCTCTGGAATGACCTCCAATTGGTTGTTAGGCAAGCCCCCTCTCTGTCCATTTTTAAAACCCGGTTGAAGACACATTTCAATTCTCTGGCTTTTGATCAGACCTGAAATTTTCCGGTGTCAATTGTATGTAGTGTTTTATGTTAATTTATTGGATTTATTTATTTATATTTTTATTTTTATTTTATAATTATTTATTTATATCTATATTTATTAATACGTGTATCACAGCCTTTTGTTGTTTTTTTATTGTATTGTATTGTGTTGTTTGTAAAGTGCTTTGTTACAGCTCTAGCTGTTATGAAACGCGCTATATAAATAAAATTGTTTTGTATTGTATTATGTGACAGAGTGTTTCGTGGACTCAGCAGACTCAGACACAGTCCCTCAAGCCGAAGATGTCACCATTGGCTCCTAACCATCCCTTCACCTCCAATCAGGGAGTGATTGTCTCACCGGCTGCTGCTTTGCCTTTTCACTGGGAACCTCTCGTGTTGCTCCTCCACGATGGGTCACTCAGGCAGTTGCGAGTCCCGGTCTGCCTCCAACCACCCTCAGCCTGCCGACCACCCCCACACCCATCTGTCTTTTCTTCCACGTCTCTCTCGTGTTTGCTATCTACTTGTCCTAGTTTTGCACAAGATGGGCATGATTTTGTTATTCTCCTTTCTGATTCTGATTCTGGCACTGATTTTGGGCTTCCTGTTTTTTTAAGCCCTTGTCAGTTTTTGTCACATTTTTCCGATGATGATCTCTTAGTATTCAATTCAGATTTTGACACTGATTTTGCTTCTCCTCGTCCCTTTCCTTGTCATTATTCAAGCCTTTGTCAGTTTTTGTCATGTTTTTCTGATGATAATCCCTTAGTGTCCACTCCAGAACCCTTCCCATCAGACCCTGCCTTGGGCGCCCAGTTGGCCATTTACACAGGACCCCCGCAGGTGGCCAATGTAGATGCCCTAGTAGAGGTTCTGGTTCCTCCCGTAAGTCCGCTTTTTTGAAGTCGCGTCATTTTGAACCTGTACCCTTAGTGTCCACCACTGAACCCTTCCATTCGGACCCTTCTTTGAGTGCCGCCCGGTTGGCCATTTACATGGGACCCCTGCAGGGTGGCCAACGTAGGCGCCCAAGTAGAGATTCTGGTTCCTTCCATAAATCAGCCTTTTCCAAGTCAGTCAGTCATTGCAAACCTATATCCAAGAAACTACACTCCTCACCATTTTCGGCACCTGGTTCACCCCGTACTTCTTCACCTAGTCCTGTTCATCTTGTTTCTTCTAGTTTACCTTCCTCACTATCTGTACTCCCAACTACTCATGTCTCGTGTGCATCCCAACCTCTATGGTGGCAGGCAGCCGAGGCAGGGCCCCGTGCCGGCTTCCCGGCACCTCAGCAAGTGCAGGCCCCTGCCCCGGTGCCTCGGCAGTGCCAGGCCCTCTTCCCGGCATCTCGTCAACCACAGACTCTCTTGCTGGCTTCTCAGCAAATGCAGGCCCCCGTCCCAATGCCTCGACAAGTGCCAGGCCTCCTTCCCAGCACCTCAGCAACTACAGGCTCCCATGCCGGCTTTTCTGCAGTGCCAGGCCACCTGCAGTGCCAGGCCACCTGGCTGCCCCCTGACTCTGCTCTGGTGGCGTACCTCTGCGGCTGCCCTTGGATTCTGCTATGGCGGCGCAACCTCTGCGGCCTCCTTCCGATCCTACTACGGTGGCGCAAGGCCTTCGGCTGCCGTTGGACTCTGCTACGGCGGCGCAAGCTCTGCGGCCTCCTGATCCTGCTAAGGGGGCACAAGCTCTGCGGCCTTCAGCTGCCCTCTGACTCTGCTCAGGCAGCGCAACCTCTGCGGCTGCCCTTGGATTCTGCTACGGCGACGCAAACGCCCTCTGACTCTGCTACGGCAGCGCAAGGCTTTCAGCTGCCCTCTGACTCTGCTCCGGCGGAGCAACCTCTTCAGCTGCCCTTGGATTTGCAAGCTCTGCGGCCCCCTTCTGATTCTGCTACGGTGGCCCAAGGCCTTCAGCTGCCTTCTGACTCTGCTACGGTGGCACAAGGCCTGAGGCTGCCTTCATCCCCTGTGTGGCCTCTGTTTCCCCATCTGACTGGCCCCGTCAAGAACCTCTCATCTGGCCTTCGGGACAGCCCCTGGATTGGCCTCGCCAAGACCCTCTCGTCTGGCCTCCTGGACGCCCACCTGATGGGCCCCATCAAGAACCTCTTGTCTGGTCTTCAGGAGGACCACTAGATTGGCTGTGCCAAGACCCTCTTGTCTGGCCTCCGAGTCGCCCACCAGACTGGTCCTGCCAAGAACCTCTTGTCTGGCCTTCTCTGAGCTGTTGTTGATTTTGGTTTTGAATTTAGTTTCATGTTTTCCTCATGATTCCTTTATACGTGTCTGTCTGGTTAGGTTATTGTGCACATCTGTACTCGGATACCATATCCGTTGAGTTACTTAATCAGCTCCCTCTGACACTTTGTGTCTTGTCCAGGTGTTCCTTGTCTCATCAGTTTGTATTGAGTTCCTTGCTTTTCTTCAGTCTTTGTTGGTTTGTTGTTGTTTTTGTCGTTTGTGGTTTGTTCATATTTGTTTCCTGTCTTAGTCCAAGTCAAGTAGGTTTTGTCCCCCTGTACTTGTATTGTATTGAGTTCCTTGCTTTTCTTCAGTCTTTGTTGGTTTGTTGTTGTTTTTGCCGTTTGTGGTTTGTTCATATTTGTTTCCTGTCTTAGTCTAAGTCAAGTAGGTTTTGTCCCGCTGTACTTGTTTAACCAATTCCTTGTGTTACCCAGTCAACTCCCTCGATACACTTTGTCTTCGCCGGGTTTACTCGTCTCGTTTGTTTGTATTTGGTTTATTGTTTTCTTTCAGTCTTTGTTGATTCATTGTCTTTGTCGCGTCTAACTGATGTTTGTTTGCTGTATTAATCCAAGTCAAGCTGGTTTCCTGGTGTTGGTTTAATTCCTTTGTTCTTGTTGTTTTATACTTAAGTTTATTTAGTTTTATTTAGTTTTAGTTACTTAGTGTTTTAGATTTTTGCCCTCGTTTGTCTTTTGTTATTTCAGATTCTGGGCATCAGGTGGTTCCCTTTGAGGGAGGGTACTGTTATGACTGGTTGTTACGTGATGTATCAGATGCTATGCAGTTGTTATGGTCCTTTTATGCTTTGTTCTTTATTATATCATATAGGCCTGATGTCTTACAGTTTATAAGTTTGAGTTACTCAGTGACACGTTTTTGTTGATAGACTTTTTACCCTTCAACTTCCGTGTCATGCTTGCGTATGGGTCCAAATCCTGATCCTCATGTGACATTAACCGTTTCAATTTTTTTTAGATTTTGATGCGAATATTTTCCTTTTTACTGGAAATTAATATCAGCTCCAAATATTGGTTATTGCCCTCCTTGACTACTAATAATCAGTATCGTCATCAGCCCTGAAAAAGCATATCGGTCTACCTCTAATACATACATACATACAGACAGACAGATAGACAGACAGACATACTAGGGCTGTGCACAAATTGGTGGTGACTCAAACTGATATGTGACTTGGCCGTTAAATACAAACGCAGAATCAGAATTTTCAGATTTAAGTGAGAACAAATCATAGCACATCGTTGCATGTTCTGTTACTGGAACGTTTGAATGGCAATGGTCACGCCTCAGTATTTGTGGGGAGAGTGTTGTGTGATGTTCTTTTAAATGAGCATTAAAGGTGCCCTAGGTGTCCTACAACTGACTCTACATTAAAAGAATGGGGAAATCTAACACTAAAATCGGTGATAACAACTACTAACAACAACACTACCAAGCATGTATACATACTAAACAACACCTAAACCGACATCTAAAGACTCGAAATTTGTGGAGCGTCATTGTCCTTCCAAAATAAAACACTTAAACCTTTGGATAACAAAATACGACTTTGCTGGCCAGTTTAACACATAAAAACTAACAGACCTGCAGGACAAAATAAGATCTAAACTGAAAAAACAGTGAAAAACAAAGGATGGTGGAGTCCTGTTTCCACTTAAATTCAGTGTGTGTATGTTCGCGCAAATCGTTCGTGAAATCGCTGTGTGAAGTGTGTGACTGAACAGTGTGATTGGGCATTACAATACCACTAGGTATTTTATTCCATATAATGTAGTAGGATTGTAAACTGACTGGTGTGGATGCAGAAACAAGAATTCTGCACCTGAAAAGGTTGAACTGAAAATTACCACAACAAAAAATTTGAATTGCTGTCCTTCTGATAAGAAACCCGTTTTTAGAGCACCCTAGGTGTTAACAAACTGGACTAAATTCTCTATAAAATGGGGAAAATAGATAGCAAAATTAAACCCATGATGCAGTATAAGGATTAGAAATTTGTTGAAAAATAAGATCCGATATTTAGACACATGGATAACTGAACACAAAAAGTAGCCGCATTGCAGGAATCAACATGAAAAAGACAGGAAACGACAAGAAAAACTCAAAACAAATAGTACACAAACATAAGAAAAATTAAATAAGGAAATAGCAGAAGCCGTTAAATGGGCAGTAGGAGTGAAAAAAATAAATGAATAAAAAAGGTCAGGTAGATGCTAAACAAAGGCTGTTTGTAGATAATAAATGAAGATAATGAGACTCTAGCGGGGTCGCAGACAACAGGGAGGGGCACCTGAGTCCTCTGCTCCACTTGTGTCTGACCCATCCATCCATCCATTATCTGTACCGCTTCTCCTCACAAGGGTCGCGGGGCGTGCTGGAGCCTATCCCAGCTGTCTTTGGGCAGTAGGCGGGGGACACCCTGAACTGGTTGCCAGCCAATCGCAGGGCACACAGAGACAAACATCCGCACTCACAATCACACCTAGGGGCAATTTAGAGTATCCAATCAACTTACCATGCATGTTTTTGGACTGTGGGAGGAAACCGGAGTGCCCGGAGAAAACCCACGCAGGCACGGGGAGAACATGCAAACTCCACACAGGGAGGCCGGAGCCGGGATCGAACCCGCGACCTCTGAACTGTGAGGCGGACGTGCTAACCAGTCGACCACCGTGCCGCCTTGTGTCTGACCCTGCAGAACAATCATTGTTTACAGACCCTGGTTAAAAGACGAGTCTGTAAAAGCAGTAGAATCCTTAACACTTTACAAAAGAGATGTGAAAGAGTGGATTAAGTATCGTGATGGCCACTCGAAGCTTGTGAAATAAAAAGAAAATAATTTAGGAAGGAAAAAATAGACATTGGTGTAATGAAAGAGAAGAGGAAGTGTATTATTCTAGAAATAGAAGCAGAGGGGGCGGCACGGTGGTCGACTGGTTAGCACTTCCGCCTCACAGTTCAGAGGTCGTGGGTTCGATCCTGGCTCCGGCCTCCCTGTGTGGAGTTTGCATGTTCTCCCCGTGCCTGCGTGGGTTTTCTCTGGCTCCCACATTCCAAAAACATGCGTGGTAAGTTGATTGGACTCTCTAAATTGCCCCTTGGTGTGATTGTGTGTGCGGGTGTTTGTCTTTGCGTGCCCTGCGATTGGATGGCAACCAATTCAGGGTGTCCCCCGCCTACTGCCCGAAGACAGCTGGCATAGGCTCCAGTACACCCCGCGACCCTTGTGAGGATAAGCGGTATCGATAATGGATGGATGGATAGAAGCAGAGGACGCGGCAGGGGCCATGATAGGGGTAGGAGAAGAGGAGGTTCTCCAAAAACTAAATGCAGATGGTTGCTGGAATTGTGGCAAAGCAGAATAGTTGAACAAGGTGAGAGAGCAACTGATTGGGTTACCTTTTTAACCCATGGAGAAATAAGTGCCTCGACAGGATTAGAAAGAAAGGCACTATTTTTGTATTGCTGGCATTCCAAGATGTTAAATATGTAGTTAAGCCCACGTTGAGTTGTGGCCATTAAATTGTGTGTGCGGGAGCTCTCCTCCAGCCTCTTCCTAATTGGTGGCTCTTGTCACCAGCTCAGCCAGCCACTCAGTGCGGGGGAGATGTGTGGCACTAGCAATTAGTTTAAGAGGGGCTTGGGCCTTGTCTACACGTACCCAGGATTTTTGCAAATGGAGGATATTAACCTATGGTTAGCCCTATCATCCACACATGTCCGGAGGTTTTTTCATTGAAAACTGAAAACTCCGACCTAATTGGAGGTTTGCGGATATCTTCGGACCCGCGTTTGGCTGTGGACAGTTAGACCCAGAGATTTTTGTCGTCACTATGCGACAAAAATGCTGTAACATAACTTAGGCGACTTGTTTTCAAGAGAGACAGCATGGATGCCCACCGAGCCGCATTGGTTATAGCCATTCTTCAGGCGATTTTTGCTTCCCTATTTGTTCGCTACCAAGTACTGCTTCTCGTTGAAGAGTACAGGCGAAGATGCATTAAAAGAAGGTCGGCTCTTGATCACCAGATAACTCTGGTACGTCCAAGGTATATTCCTCGTCAAAGACGCCGACGCCGATTTTAGGTCAGACCTGGACGCACTGCTAGCTGGTGGGAGAACTTTGAGATGGAAGTCGTTCTCCCGGAGGAATGGCGTGAAAACTTCAGAATGTCAAGGTCCCCGCTTTCTGTCTTTGTCGGTGCTATTACAAGGGCCACTCTACAGTTATGCAATCACCAGTGAACGTAGTCAAGAAAGCTGCCTGCATGCCATACTATTTAGCGGATGAAGAGAGACTACAAAAAAACACTAATGCTTTTGGTTTGTCAAGTCTAGCTGTCTCAAATATTATCCGACAGGTGAGTAAAGCTATAACTTTGCACTTGGGACCTCAGTAGATACTGCCAACAACTGAAAGTGCAGTGCACTCATGGACAAATTTTAACAAGCACATGGGCTCACCCAGTGCCTCGGTGCTGTGGATGGTACACATGTAGGAATAAAGCAAGCATCGGCCAATTCCACTGATTTCATGAACAGAAAGGGACATTTCTCATTCAACATTCAGGCTGCTAGTGACTACAGGTACTGCTTCGTGGATGTGGCGGTAAAGTGGCCTGGAAGCATACACGACGCTCATGTTTTGGCAAACTCTGCTCTCAATGACCGTTTCAAAAGTGGAAAAACCCCTCCTTGTCCAAGACAAATTGTGGACAGTGAAGCACCTATTCCGGTTTACTTTTTGGGCGACCCCACCTACCCCTTACTGCCGTATCTAATGAAAGAATACACAAATGGAAGGAGGACTTTTCAGAAGCAGTATTTTGGACTTTCTTTATGCAGAGCATGCAAGGTAATAGAATGTACCTTCGGAATGCTAAAAGCCCGGTTTGGGGCTTTGAAGAGACCCATGGACATCAATGTGCATGAATTGCCATTTGTCATTTATGCATGTTTCGTGCTTCATAATTACTGCGAGGCTTCTAAAGACACAAAAGATGACATCCGTGTTGCTGAAGCTGTTCAACATGACAAAGACAACCAGACAGATTCTGAACCAGAAGTCAGAGGAGATAGCTTGACCGGTGAGGGAAAGAGGGTCAGAAGAGTTCTCACCCAGTGTCTTGATCCATGAGACAATGTTGTGGGTGATGAGACAAATTTGGCAGAAGTACTCAGTTAAATTGCTCATGATTCATGTTCACACTGCATCAAACTGCTGTTTGTACATTTTGTATAGATACTGCACACTTTGTCTTTGCAAAAATGTTTATACTTTTTGAAAAATAACATTGTGTTTGTCACTGAGCATGCAAAATATGTATACATCAAAATGAAAAAGTAAAACTGAAACAAAGGCATTTCAGCTTAATGCAAGCAATTCTTGGCTTCTTTAATTGTCTTTGAAAATTGTCTTTATATATGAAAAACTGGGGGGCCCTGTGTTCTCGGTATGTGTGTGGGATGTGTCTAGTGCGTTGATAATGTGAGGGACATTTGTTGGTCTGCCAGAGGGTGTAAAGGTGTAAAATGTTTGATTTGGGTGGGCTGAGTGTGGAGGTGTTGTGTGGGAATAATAATGCCTCCTTGCATCATATGGGATGAAACGGGAAGGCTGTACAGGAGGATGCTGTTGAGGAGGAAGCTGTGCAGAAGGATGCTGTAAAACTTGTCTCAGCAGAGAAAAGCCATCCGAAATGACGTTGTCAGTGTGTTGAGACCGTTAATCATTTTTTAAAAAATGTCAAAAGTTTCAGAAGTCTCTACCAGGTCCATCATTTTTTTTGTACTGTCAATCATCCTCTAATGATTGGAGCCACTGTGTCTCCGCAGACAGCTTCCTCTTCTGACAGTTGCACCTGTGACCCCTCAGTTTAGCCTTGAGATCAAGAAAAAAAAAAAAAAAAGCGGTGTCATTCTTAGGTTACGTTAGCATTTAGCACTGCTTCCCCGTCATTCCTTCTCAGTTTAGATATTCAATATGTATTGAGGCACCAAACAGCGATGTGAAACCCAGAGCTGGGTGTTAAGTTATGTTTTTCTTACAGCGCATGTGCGTGAGGTTTTGGGGGTACCGCAAGATTATGTTTTGAGCGGACTCTTGTTGGATGTTATGCTCATAAGTGTTCGATGGAAGTAAAAGCCGTTTTGCTTTAAATCCTCTTTCATTATTGAGTCAATATTGGTAGCAGAGGATAGCCGCTGCTGGAAATTACAAGATTCTACCGCCATTTAACGAGAAGACGTCCTACGAAACTTGGAAAAATGAAATTGAATTATGGAGAAGTCGCCGACCTCGAGGAAAAGAAACAAGCGCTAGCAGTTACCTTGTCGCTAACCGGCAGAGCAAGGGAAAGTGCGCTGGAAATTGCCGCTGATGACTTGAATTTCGACACGGGTATGGCTATACTCTTAACAAAGTTGGACTCTGTGTTTTTGAAAGAAGAAAAGGATCGGCAATCTGAAGCATACACGGAGTTCAATCGTATTTCAAGAGAGAGCAGTTTGTCTATAATGGACTACATTGTCGAATTTGAGCGAAGGTACAACAAGATACATTTGTTCAAAATGGAGCTACCGAATGCCGTTCTAGCCTTCAAACTTTTGGATACTGCTGGTCTCAACATAAAATATAAACAGTTAGCGCTGAGAGCATGCCCAATTGTTTCCTTCGGTGATATGAAATCAGCTTTGAAAATAATTTTTGGAGATGTTACTTCGACACGAGGGGGCATCATTGCGCAGCAGATGAGTGCAGACAGTTAATGCGCCTATTACACAAGATATCCATTCAAAAGTGAAGGCAAATCTCAAACCGCGAGACAAGGTACTAATCCTATTGACAAACGTGGCAGGAGAACAAGATGTGCAGTTTGACAGAGTACCTTTCACTGGGCAAAGGACTGTCCATACAGAAGAGAAAGTGTCAAACTGACAAATGAGGCACAAAAAGACAAAGTCAAAAAGGAGAACAACTGTGATTGGAAGACTGAACTGGACACTAATGGCAAAGAACTCCATGCACAACGTACACAGGTATACCCCTTACCAACTACTGTTTGGCCAGAATCCAAACCTGCCCTCAGTGCTGATTGATAAACCCCTAGGTTTGGAAACAAATGTGAGCTCCTGTGTAGCTCAGCACATCTCAGCTCTACATGCGATGAGAAAAGCATTTATAGAGCGTGAATGCTCAGAGAGAATCAAAAGAGCCCTGCGCAAACAACTATGGCCATTGATGAAAGGTATGACACAGGAGACAAAGTCTACTATAAGAGGGTGGACTGTAATGAGTGGAAAGGTGCGGTGGCATCACACCAGACTGAGAAAAGTGGATGATCCATCAACCAAAGAGGTGGTGTGGACGTAGACACAGAACAAAAAATGGACACTGTTGAAAATTCACCAGCTACGGCAGCAGCAGTAAATTCTGTGAATTTGAAAGTGACAGTGAGAAAGTGACACAAATGGTCCTCAAAATGCTGATGATAATGAAGAACTCCCACATGAATCAGAGTCGAATGCAGGAGGCAGTTGATCAGTCTCAGATCTTGTAACAGACTAGTTATGAAGGGCTTAAGCTGAAAACTGGCCAAGTGGTTACATACAAAGACAAACAAAGTGGTCAAAGTTACACTGGAACTGTCCTGAGGAAAAGCTACTGGAAAATAGAAAGACTGGTACAACTTGCAGTTCAGACAGCCTGAAGAAGATGCTGGCACAACAGGATCAGTCAATCTTGGAGCAATGGACAGTGTACATGTATTTCCATCAGAGCAGGTGGAAGCATGTGCTAACAATGACGATGATGTGTCAGTAGTGCACCAGTTCATTTTTCTTCCAGCTAAACATGAGGAACTCTTAACTTGGAAGTAGAACAACGTATTTTATGAAGTCACAGATGAAGGTCAGAAATGCATTTCAGCAAGGTGGGTGTGCACACTGAAGGAAACTTCTGCTGGTGTTGTACGAAAGAAACAACTAGTGGCAAGAGGTTTTGAGGAGATGAATACCAAGGATCTTCCCAAAGACTCACATACATGTGCTACAGAGTCTTTGAAGATGATCATGGCTGTCATTTGTCAAAACAAGTGGCAGCTGAATTCCATGGACATTAAAGCTGCCTCTTAACAAGACGTTTTCCCTTGCCCGGACGCAGGTCACCGGAGCCCCCCTCTGGAGCCAGGCCGGGAGGTGGGGCGCCTTGGCGAGCGCCTGGGGGAAAAGGAAACGTGGGTCCCCTTTCCATGGGCTCACCACTAGTGGGAGGGGCCAAAGGGGTTGGGTGCCGTGTGAGCTGGGCGGCGCTTATAGGGGGGGACCTTGGCCGTCCGATCCCCGGCAACAGAAACCAGCTCTTGGGACATGGAATGTCACCTCTCTGGCAGGGAAGAAGCCCGAGCTGGTGTGTGAGGCTGAGAAGGGGACATTGAGTCTGAGTGGACCTTGTTTCGTGCCTCCATTGTTGAGGCAGCCAATCGGAGCTCTGGCCGCAAGGTGGTCGGTGCCTGTCATGGCGGCAATCCCCAAACCCGCTGGTAGACACCAGCGGTAAGGGATGCTGTCCAGCTGAAGAAGGAGTCCTATCGGGCCTTTTTGGCCTGCGGGACTCCGGAAGCAGCTGACAGGTATCGGCTGGCCAAGCGGAATGCAGCTTTGGCGGTTGCTGAGGCAAAAACTGTGGGTACGGTCCCTGTACCACTGATGTCAGAGTTTGGTCCGCATTGCCGGCAGTAGGTCGGATCGTTTCCAGTGAGGAAACGCCAAGGCTGCCCTTGGTCACCGATTCTGTTAATAACTTTTATGGACAGAATTTCTTTCTAACCGCAGCCGAGGAGTCGAGGGGGTCTGGTTTGGTGGCCTAAGTATTGCATCTCTGCTTTTTTCAGATGATGTGGTACTGTTGGCTTCTTCAAGTGGAGATGAAGAAGCCGCGATCTCCAAATCTCACTGGAGCAGCCGAGTGTGAAGCAGTCGGAATGAAAATCAGCACCTCCAAATCTGAGACGATGGTCCTCAGTCGGAAAAGGGTGGTGTGCCCTCTCCGGGTCGGAGATGGGATTCTGCCCCAAGTGGAGGAGTTTAAGTATCTTGGGGTCATGTTCGCAAGTGAGGGTAGGATGGAACGGGAGATCGACAGGCGGATTGGTGCAGCGTCTGCTGTGATGTGGACTCTGTATCGGGCTGTCGTGGTGAAGAAGAAGCTGAGCCGAAAGGCAAAGCTCTCAATTTACTGGTCGATCTACGTTCCTACTCTCACCTATGGTCATGAGCTGTGGGTCATGACCGAAAGAACAAGATCTCGGATACAAGCGGCCGAAATTGGTTTCCTTCGCAGGGTGTCCAGGCTCTCCCTTAGAGATAGGGTGGGAAGTTCAGCCATCCTGGAGGGACTCAGAGTCGAGCCACTTCTCCTCTTTGTTGAGAGGAGCCAGTTGAGGTGACTCGGGCATCTGATTAGGATGCCTCCTGGACGCCTAGATGGTGAGGTGTTCCGGGCATGTCCCACCGGCAGCAGGCCCCGAGGACGACCCGACATGCTGGAGAGACTATGTCTCCCGGCCTGACCTCGGATAAGCGCCAGATAATGGATGGATGGATTTTACAAGGCAAGACACTAATAAGGGACATTTACATCTGTCCTCCTCAGGAGGCACAAAATAAAGGAACTGTGTGGAAGTAAAATAAGTGTGTCTACGGTCTGACGGATGCGTCTTTGTACTGGTACAATAGAGTCAGCGACACCCTGCAACAGTTGGGAGCCACTGTGTAAAAAGTAGGTCCAGCTGTGTTTTACTGGTCAGATCAATATGGTCAGGTGTCAGGAATCCTTGCATCCCATGTAGATTACTTTATTTGGGGGCATACTAAAATTAAAGATAGGACAATTTCTGTGGGTAGTGTCAGGTTCACACCAAGTGAGACATTCATAAACAATGCACACAATGAGGAGAGAAGACATTCTACAACAATATTGTCTTTTTACTTGCAAGGAGAGCGCAGGGAAGTGTACGATTACAGTTCCTAAAACGCTCTGCCCGGCTCCTGCGCCCCCTTTCTTTTTATTATTCTTCGGTGTCCCTGATAACAAAGGTGTTCCAGCTCTAAGGGAAAGGGGAGCGAAAGCAGCTGGAACACTATGAACTTGTTTTGTCTATGTGTGTGTGTATGTGTGTGTGTGTGTGTGTGTGTGTGTGTGTGTGTGTGTGTGTGTGTGTGCGTGTGTGTGCGTGTGTGCGTGCGTGCGTGTGTGTGTGTGCAATTAATATACATATGTGAAAGCAAAGCACACCAAGCAAGTTGGCCTAATGATAAAAATCAAACACATAAATAATAAAATGCATTATTATTCTTACATTCCCCCCTGTTTTTATATAATATAAAGCTAAACACATGAACAATAAAATACATCATTATTTGTGTATAGTATAAAGCTAAACCTACAAAACTAACAGGCTTAATCATGAAAATCAACATGAATAATAAAATGCATTATTATTCTTACATTTCCCCCCTGTTTATTATAATATAAAACTAACTATAATATATAGAAAAATCTGATTGAAAAATCCAACACCCGAATCATTATATACAACATTAATCACATTCCCCCCTGTTTCTCTTACATTTGCACAATCCTCATATCATCGAATAGACCCTCCACAAAGGCTTTAATCTACCGAATCACTCTCATGAAAACAAATGCAATTTCACCCGAGGTTGTCAATGTAATTTTACTCATGATCTCCAAGACCCGGAAAGAGATCTGGAAAAGAAAACGAAATGTCAACAGGAGAATCAAAAGAAGTGTCATCAGTGTCATCATTACTCTCAACTGTACAATAAAGCAATAACGGATAAACATCGTTTAATTTGGACGTCGTAGGTGCAATAGCTGTAGTGATCAACCAGTTGAGCAGTGCTCTAAGACAAGGAATACAACAACACCCACACAACGTGAGGATAGCTGCAAACACAGCAACAGAAACCAGGACAGAGGAAACCAAGTCCTTGTAATCTACCAACTGTTCTTTCCCACCACTCCGTCCAAAGAGACGTGTCCACTCCAGAGTGCTCCTTCATCTTGTGGTTGAGAACGCGGAGGCCATCGATGGCCCTGGTGAGGGACCCCTCCGGGGCCGTGTTGTTAGGTATGAATGTACAACACCGGTCGCCAAGCATGGCGCACACCCCACCCTTTTCCGCGAGGAGCATGTCAACCGCTATGTGGTTCTGGAACGTCATGAGAGAGGTGGCTGCCAATTGTTCTTTGATAGCAAGAAATCCTGCTTCAGTATATTTACCCAGTTTCTGCACATTGTAGTGGAGGCAGTTGATCCTGTCAACATTTTTATTCGGCGTGATCCAAATAAAAATGGACTCCCAACCAGCTGCAATCTGATCAACCAGTTTATACTCATCTGGTACACCTCGAGGTACACCAATAGCATCAATATAGGTCGGATCTCCATCCCTCCAGGAAGCACTACGCCGATTCCTAAAGAACTTGTTTCGCGGAATGTGCGTCAGAGCTGCCCTCTGGATATCCTCTCCAGTAGATGGAAAAATAATAACAGTTAAGAGCAATGACACAAGTGCACAAACTCCTGAAGCATTTCTCATATAATTGTTAACATATGAACCTACTCTAGGAATCTCAGAAGGAGACAGAGTACTGTCTTCACAAATTACAACAGGAAAATAAGGATCAAAACCTGATGAATAAGCCCACAAAAGAAACCCCCAACAAGATGAATTAAAAATAGCTACAGTTGGAGGCCTGTAAGGCCCAACCCCCACAGTGACCCTGAGATTGAGTGTCGACCCCGTCTTTGAAAGAAGTATTTTGTTATGAAAATATCTAGCCTCACGGCCCTGTCCAGGAGCCCAATAATCACCCTGTTGTGTAGTGATCAAAGAATCCCAACTCGAATCTAACACATGTCCAGTGAGGTACCACCAGTACTGTTTGTACTCCTTCCCCGTTGTTTGAATTATACTACCGCACCTTTTCTTGAACCCCCTCAGGGTTGCTATTGGAAGCTTCAGTTCTGTCGTGCTATTTTGGCATCGCCATTTCTGCTGTAACTCCACTAAAAAGGGGTTGGTGTCTGTCAAATTCTTAACTGACCGTCAAGTATTTTCAGATACTATAAATCTGCACCCACCTTCTTGCCAGACTTTTGCTCACCTTCCCCGGAGGAGAAATCAGCAGAAATGACCTTCTTACAATGTGATAAGTGTATCCACGTGCTCCTCTCTGCAAGCTTCACAGCATTCGGAGTTGTCAGCAACACTTGATATGGGCCCTCCCACGTGGGAGAGTGCTAGTGTTTTCTCTTAATGCTCTGGACCAGGACCCAATCTCCTGGCTTCACCAGTTGTTGTGTCTGTTGGGAAACACAATCGTTCTCAGGTAATTTAAGTTCATCACGTTTCTCTAAAGTCTTTCTCATGTAATCAGCCAAATTCGCCTCATCATCCAATTCCCAGTGTTTATTGAATAACGGTAGTTTGTAGGGCCTACCAAAAAGTACTTCAAATGGAGTAGGCCCAGTTATACTAGTAATGTTGCTATACAGTTTAACAAGATCAACGCATTGCGTCCAAAGGTCTACCCGTTTCCTCCATGCGTTTTTTTTTCAACCAATTCTTTACAGTCCCATTCATCCTTTCCACCAGACCAGCACCCTGTGGATGATAGGAACAATGACGCTTTAAGTCAATATGAAATAACAGACCTATTTTGACAATAACAAAATGTGTCCCATTGTCACTATAAATTCTCTGCAGAATACCATATCGCGGTATAATGTCTTTCAATAAATTCAATAAAGTCCATATGAATTCTCTGAAAAGGATAGGTTGCCGGAGGAAACTGACCCCGCATTGGACGCAAGTTACCTTGTGAATTGTGCCTGGCTCAGGTCAAACAAGCCCTACAAAAATTGTTTTTTTTAGAAGAGGTTAAACCCATAAGTCGTGTAATGTCTGTTTACAAGAGCCACCGTTCCCCCAGTCGAAACATGAGACACCCCATGGCTTAATATTGCTGCCCACCTGAACACATTTTTGGAAGTATGGGTTTTCCCTCTGTGCTGACATAACTATTTTCCCGCAAAGTTGCCCCCTTATCAGTCCAGAGTTTTTGTTCTGTCTGTGGACTCTGTGGTTTGGGTATTCAATATTTGTGTGTCAGGAATATGGTCTGATAACCCCGCGAAGGGCTTTAAAGCCGCTTCTCTAGCTGTTTTGTCTGCGAAAGCATTGCCCAATGACACACTGTCTGTCCCCGATTTATGTGCGGCACACTTACATGCATGTGTGGTAACTGTACGGCATCTAACAAATGTTGGAGTAATTGAGCATGTGTCACTGCTCTTCCCGTCGATGTAATCATGCCTCTATTGCGCCAGTATTGTGCAAATATGTGTACTGTTGCAAATGCGTATTGGCTATCAGTGTAAATTGTAACATCTTTATTCTGGCATAATTTACATGCCTCTGTTAGTGCAACTAATTCAGCAGCTTTAGCAGAATAATGCGACGGCAGTGATTCTGCTTTTAGAATTTCATCTTTCGTAACAACAGAGTAGCCAGTCGTGTTTTCCCAAAAACATCCTTTTTATATGACCCATCGACAAATAGCGTGAATCCTGTCCCTAATGGCAAAAATTTTAAGTTAATTCTACATTTCCTTGATTTTTTTTTTTCAGCCAGTTCCATGTCACCCCCAACCTGCCTCCTCACTGCCACCGCCCCCCGTCTCATCATCCTCTTTTCTATGAAACAACACCTTGTCCAACTTACTTGGCCGTTTCTCACGCTTCTGCGCCAACACTCTCCAAAAGTCTACGTCCTCATACCCATCCTTTCTCATTTTCGCTTCATTGTTTTTACATTTAGTCCGTATTTCATACTGCAGCTTCACTAATTTTTGTGTGTTAAGCTGGAAACTGACTGACTGAATTACGGTTTATACAAGTCACATGCTCGGCGTGTTATCATCTGGTATTTGGTCTACTGAAAGTACGACATAAATGCCAACAGATGTTCCTTCCGTGTGTGTGTGTGTGTTTTGTCTCATTACTGTTTGAGAAAAATGTAACCTTCTCTTGCTACCCCGTTTGTGTACATGTTGTCTAAGCGTTATTCCATCATGAAAAGTACTTGCCATGTCTTTCACGTGTACACATTGTCTAAGCGTTATCTTATTTTGAAAAGTACTTCCCGTTATATTAATGCATTATCTCTGTCTATTTTCTGCTGTCCCATTAATTATTCCCACCAATCCAGCACTTTGAGGGTGGTAAGCACCAAGATTCTCAGATCAATGTGAACCATCACTCCTATTTTCTCCACAATTTGGTCAACAAAATGGGTACCACCATCATTGTACGTTTTTTAGAAATGCCATATCTGGGGATGATATCCCTGCAAAGTGCTTTTGCCACCGTCAACGCGTCTGAATGTTTGGTATAGGGAATATTTCTAGCCATTTTGAAAGAGCATCTATGATGACGAAACAATAGTTTTCCATTCAATTCAGCAGCCCATTCGTATGGATATTTCGGTAAAATAAGTAATCTGTTTGGCCATACACAGATGTCACCTGGTAATGTCGCACCAGTGTTTTATTTTATCTTATTTATTTATTCTTTTTTTTTTTAAATCAAGGAGTTCAGTTTATAAAAAAAATAAATAAATAAAAAATATGGAAACTCATTGCCTTAGAAATGATAAGTAAACGTAAGTTGAACTCTTTACGTGTAACAAGCTATCAATTCTGAGTGCACAGTATTACCACCAACTTAATTATTTTGAGTTTATAACGCTAAATGGTTACAAGGTCCAACACTTGTATAGCGCGCATCTCCCTTTTATATTTAAAAACCGGTGTGCCAACAAGGATATATCAGCTATTGCATGCAATAAATGTTTTTGTAACAGGAAAACAATAAAAATGTGAAGTTCCAAAGGGATAGATAGCATTTCACCTTAAAAAAAAATCCAGAAGTTCTAAATATTTAATTTGTTTAAGACATGTAAACTCAAAACAACTGAGTAAATTAATTTAATCGTCAGGAATTACTAACAACTTAATTAAAATGAATGTTTAGAACAAATTATCAAAATGTGAGTTAGTTCAACACAATACTTCTGAGTAATATGAGTGTTTGTGTTTACAGTGAGGCAATCATGTCTTCCTCCATCCTCAGGAAGTAGTAACAATGTGGCTGTGTTTAACATCGTGCGTCTCTTTAGTTAGACGTTGTCTCAATACATACAAGGTAAATGTTTCGCTAGTGATAAAAAGATCATGGTCCTTTGTTAAAACAATGCAGAGACTGCACGTGGCACTCTCAAAATCAGGGGATAAACAAAAACTATGGTTGCACTTAAAAAACAACAACTGGAAACCGAGGCACCCATCCATTGCTGCATTTGTTTGTACAGCAATGGATGCTGCAATAACTGCTCTTCCAGAGTGCGGCAATGCACCGTCCAATTCGAAATAATTAGTTTCATTTTGTCTCTATCTTGCTGCACCAAAACTGAGGTCGAAAAATGACCTTTACAATCTATCAACTGAATAAGGGGTCGCCATAATTTAAGATAATGCTGTGCTTAACACTAAAATTTGCTTTATTTCACAAAAAACGTTCCTGCTTCATTGGTCTACCTTAAAAGTGATGTCATTTGAGGTCTTCACTATTACATTTTTTCACCAATGATTCCTGCATAATTTGGAACCCAGATTCAGCAACAATTTGTTAGACCTAAAAAATGACATCATCCACCCCTTCGTTTGATGTTTTGGAGCCTGGAGAATTGCACTTTGTTTTTGTTTTTCTATTCCCCACTACAATTATACTTCCAACACTAAGATTGCGTCCCAAATATTTGACTTGTTGTTTCTACAGCCGTAGTTTATTTTTGCTTACTTTGTGCTCCTCTTCAGCCAAATGTTACAATAATGAACAAGAACTGTTCCGCCTTGTCGCAGGGTCAGACAAGAGAGGAGCAGAGGGCCCAGGTGCCCCTCCCTGATGTCTGCGCCGCCGCTCAAGTCACATTATCTTCGTTTCTTACTTTTTGCCCATTAAGCGCTTCTGCTATATGATTGATTCCTGTAACACGGCTACTTTATGTGTAATTAACTTAACCATTAAAAACGTGTTCAGCTATCGATGCGTCTAAATATTGGATCTTATCAGGATCCTGTTTTTCAACAAACTTCCAATCCTTACACTGCTTTTATGATTTAAATTTACTACCGATTTTCCCCAATTGTATAGGAATTTGGTCCAGCTTGCTAACACCTAGGGTGTTCTAAAAACTGAATTTTTATCAGTAGGACAGCAATTCAAATTTCCTGTTGTGGTCATTCTCACTACAACCTTTTCAGATGAAGAATTCTTGCTTCTGCATCCACACCAGTCTGCTGTTCATTATCCTACTACATATATTACTAATTATACTATACTAATTATATGGAATAAAATACCTAGTGGTATTTTAATTCGCAATCACTCGCAGTCACTTACACACTTCACACAGGGTTTCACAACCGATTTGCCCAAACATACCCACACCCAGAATTCAAGTGTACACAGGCCTTCGCCATCCTTTATTATTATTATTATTATTATTATTATTGTTATTTTCTTTTTTTAAGCTGGCCAGCAAAGTCATATTTTGTTATCCAAAGGTTTAAATGTTGTATTTTGGAAGGACAGTGACGCTCCACAAATGTCCAATCTTTGCATGCGAGGTTTTGTTTAGGATCACTTTTATCACCGATTTTACTGTTAACTTTTCCCATTTTTTTTTTCATTTTTTTTTTCCTAGAGTCAGTTTTATGACACCTAGGGTGTCCTATACTGACTTTTACCTTAAAACAGGGTGACAATCAACCCAGTGTGTGGCAATCCTCAAGCTTCTACCACAAGTGGCGGAGGATTCTTGCCTATTGCGTCCACACAAAGTTGTCACTTACAATCCTGTTTACATTCACTCACAGTTTTTACAGTCACACTTTTAGCAGCGTTTTTCACGGAGTTTAAGTACGTACAGGACACCGTCGCCCTTACAGTTTTAAAGACTTATTCTGTCTTACAGTTTTATAGACTTACTCTGTCTTACTACTTGACCAGGGACTAGTATTGTCAAGGTTTTTTACCAGCGCGCAATTCACTCATCCACGAGTGTCGTGAGTTTCCTACTCACCCAGAGATGTCTTCACTCCTCCGGCTTCCCGTCAGCCTTCAGTTCCCAGAAGTGGAGCCAAAGACCAGTCCCACAAAGGGTCTTAGAGCCGTGGCCACGGACTTTACCTGGAGGTTGACTCGACAGCTGGAAACCTTCCGGCATATAGGGATCCGGCTGGTGGTCGGTGCCTGTCGTGGCGGCAATCCCCGAACCCGCTGGTGGACACCAGCGGTAAGGGATGCTGTCCAGCTGAAGAAGGAGTCCTGTCGGGCCTTTTTGGCCTGCAGGACCCCGGAAGCAGCTGACAGGTACCGGCTGGCCAAGCGGAATGCAGCTCTGGTGGTGGCTGAGGCAAAAACTCAGGTGTGGGAGGAGTTCGGGGAGGCCATGGAAAATGACTTCCGGACGGCTTCGAGGAAATTCTGGTCCACCATCCGACGTCTCAGGAGAGGGAAGCAGTGCACCATTACCACTGTTTATAGTGGAGATGGGGTGCGGCTGACCTCAACTCGGGACGTTGTGAGTCGGTGGGGAGAGTACTTCAAAGACCTCCTCAATTCCATCGACACGCCTTCCACTGAGGAAGCAGAGCCTGGAGACTCTGAGGTGGGCTCTCCTATCTCTGGGGTTGAAGTAACCGAGGTAGTCAAAAAGCTCCTCGGTTTCAAAGCCCCGGGGGTGGATGAGCGGAGTTCATAAAGGCTCTGGATGTTGAGGGGCTGTCATGGTTGACACGTCTCTACAGCATCGCGTGGACATCGGGGACAGTGCCTCTGGATTGGCAGACCGCGGTGGTGGTCCCCCTTTTTAAGAAGGGGGCGGAGGGTGTGCTCCAATTACAGAGGGATCACACTTCTCAGCCTCCCCGGCAAGGTCTATTCAGTGGTGCTGGAGAGGAGGGTCCGTCGGAATGTCGAATCTCGGATTTAGGTTTTCGTCCCGGCCGTGGAACAGTGGACCAGCTCTACACCCTCAGCAGGGTCCTCGAGGGTGCATGGGAGTTCGCCAACCAGTCTACATGTGTTTTGTGGACTTGGAGAAGGCGTTCGACCGTGTCCCTCTGGGAGTTCTGTGGGGGGTGCTTCGGGAGTACGGGGTACCGAGCCCCCTGATAAGGGCTGTCCGGTCCCTGTACCACCGATGTCAGTGTTTGGTCCGCATTGACGACAGAAAGTCGGATTCGTTTCCAGTGAGATTTGGACCCCGCCAAGGCTGCCCTTTGTCACCGATTCTGTTCATAACTTTTATGGACAGAATTTTTAGGAGCAGCCGAAGTGTCGAAGAGGTCCAGTTTGGTGGCCTCAGTATTGCATCTCTGCTTTTGGCAGATGATGTGGTACTGTTGGCTTCTTCAAGCCGCGATCTCCAACTCTCGCTGGAGCGGTTCGCAGCCGAGTGTGAAACAGTCGGAATGAAAATCAGCACCTCCAAATCTGAGACCATGGTCTTCAGTCGGAAAAAGGTGGCGTGCCCTCTCCGGGTCGGGGATGGGATTCTGCCCCAAGTGGAGGAGTTCAAATATCTTGGGGTCTTGTTCACGAGTGAGGGTAAGATGGAACGGGAGATCGACAGGCGGATCGGTGCTGCGTCTGCTCTGATGCGGACCTTGTATTGGTCTGTCGTGTTGAAGAAGGAGCTCAGCCGAAAAGCGAAGCTCTCAATTTACTGGTCGATCTACGTTCCTACTCTCACCTATGGTCATGAGCTGTGGGTCATGACCGAAAGAACAAGATCTTGGATATAAGCGGCCGAAATTGTTTTCCTTCGCAGGGTGTACAGGCTCTCCCTTAGAGATAGGGTGAGAAGTTCGGCCATCCGGGAGGGACTCAGAGTCGAGCCGCTGCTCCTCCGCATTGAGAGGAGCCAGTTGAGGTGGCTCGCGCATCTGATAAAGATGCCCCCTGGACGCCTCCCTGGTGAGGTGTTCTGGGCATGTCCCACCGGCAGGAGACCCCGAGGACGACACAGAACACGCTGGAGAAACTATGTCTCCCGGTTTGCCTGGGAACGCCTTGAGATCCTTCCGGAAGAGCTGGAAGATGTTGTTGGGGAGAGGGAAGTCTGGGCTTCCCTGCTGAAGCTGCTGCCTCCGCGACCCGATTTCGGATAAGCGGGAGATAATGGATGGATTGATGGATATATTTTTTTGATTAATTAAATATGGGCGAAAGCAACTTTTAAATAGTTGTCCACTGTAGTGACCACTGTGCATGAAAGGGTTAATTGCGATGTAGAAACCTTTTCTTGCCAGGCTTGTCCAAGCCAAAAGCAAAAGCTCCCCCTCTCCGATGTGCGAGAATGAAGCAGCTGCGTCATTCTGGTTTCAATTTTCCTGTGGTCAAACGCCAGCGTATCTTCTTTTCATCTCATTCTTCTTCTGTGCTCTGTGCTGCAAGAAGTCTGCAAGCATTCAGCAAGTTACTTATTTATTTTCCACACTTCCCCTCTCCTGTTCCCGGCCTTCAAAATAAAATTATACCAGCAAACCATTACATAGCAGGTTTGCTACTGCGTATTTCCAGAGTGAAGAAAGAGAGAGTGAGAGAGAGAGAGAGAGAGACGAGAATTAGAGCGAGGTTCTTTAAATTCAAATTCCTGCTGTGTTGCTTGTTAAAATAGGGAAGACGCGTGCATGAACTCGACGTTGATGTTCTAGCGTCATCCTTGAGTGCTGCGCACAGCTTGACTTTATACTCGCAGACACAACGTTGTTTTGAAACAGTTGTATTCCAAGGGTGTCGCTTCAAAAAGACTGTGACAACAAGGAATATTGTGCCTGCTACAACTATAAAGGGACCTAGATGACTAGACGATGCATTTAATTGTATTGCAAAAACAATATGGAAGGTGGCGGCGAAGGTGGTATGTGAGTAGCTTCTGTACACACACATACGTGACATAACACCCACGCCGCTGCCGAACTAGTTTCCTTCGCAGCAGCAACAAGCTGCCAGGGAAACTGTATGTCATCGCAACATGTGACATGTCGGCCAATCACGAGAGCAGCAACAATTCCTGATGTGTGCGTGGCATGTGTTGCAGACCTGTCGCCAACATCTCACAGCACAATGCGTCGGTCACATGATAATCTAATGCGGCAGTTGTCGCATGAATATAAGTATAAAGAGGCCTAAAGAAGCCTTTCACCGAGTAGGGTGAGTTCAAATTTGGCAGCCTCGTGACCACATCACACGCATGAGGGCCAATTAGTGGGCCGGACTAAACTCCACGCCTTGCTTAGTCGAGCCCTTTTCTAAAATTTGTCAGCCCCCATCGCTCGCCCCAAAAATTGGCGGGACGGACTGCCTAGCTTTGGTGAAACCGCTTGTTTTGAGTCTTGCTTCTATACTCTAACTTCAGTTCATATTTTGGCTTATTGTATACATACCTCAAGCAGCTCTCGCCTTTGTTCGACTGCGGGTGCCGGTGTACTGCTCTCCTGCTCGATGCCTGACGCACCATCGCTCCGCGTTGGAGCAGGTCGTTGTACTAGGCGAGGAAGCACAATTGTCCAAGTTGGTTGTTTCGATGCCAGACGACAACACAGTAGTGGCGGGGGAGCCACCCCGTATTTGCTCACACAAGTCAAAGTACAGAGAAACAACTCTACCAAATATGCTCCTGCGTCCGTGATCGAATGCCAGGTGGTATTTGCCTCGTATGGCCTTCATTTTGGTTGTGAGAACAGCCCGAGTTACCTCTCCCCTCACGTGGGGAAACTCACTCGTCTCCGCAGGATACTGCTCCAAAAAAGTTTCAAGATCACATCAATCACATCAATCAATCAATGACATTTTATTTATATAGCACTTTTCATACATAAAAATGCAACTCAAAGTGCTGTAAAATATCCAAAGCAAAACATTAAAAAAAAAAAAAAATCCGTTCACGCCCTCCCTCCCAACAAACCCAAGACAGATATCCATTAGTACATGGATGGCAGCCACCCCTCCCTCAACGCAGAGGCCGCCCCATGAGGAAACACTGGAGCTAAAAGCTGACAACGGCAGAGAGCAACAAAACTAAAATACAGAACAGTAGTATAGTCTAATAACTAAAATCGGTAAGATAAGATAGAAAAAAAATAATCTTCAATCAAAAGAAAAGATAAATCATTTAAAGGTGTTAAAAGCCAAACTAAAAAGGTGTGTCTTGTGCTTCCTCTTAAAAATATCAACAGTCTCTGCAGACCTGATGTCCTCTGGAAGGCTATTCCAAAGGTGAGGACCAAAATGGCTGAATGCAGCCTCGCCATGCATTTTGGTCCTCACCCTTGGAATAAGTAAAAGGCCGGCGCCAGAGGACCTCAGGATCCGCGAGGGTTGGTATGATAAAAGCAAATCAGATAAATAAGATGGCCCAAGACCATTAACACATTTATAAACTAATAAAAGTACCTTAAAATCGATCCTGAAACACACCAATGCAGCAATTTCAAAACTGGCGTAATGTGTTCCCGCCCTCTGGTTCTCGTCAGCACCCAAGCGGCTGAATTCTGCAGTAGTTGCAATGGTGAAATGCTCTTTTTTGGGAAGCCAGAGAGCAGGGCAATACAGTAATCTAAACAACAGGAAATAAAAGCATGCATCAGCACTTCCGTGTTAGCCTGAGAGAGAAACGGGCGGACTCTGGCGATGTTCTTAAGGTGATCAAAAACAATCTTGGTTACATTTTTAATATGAGGAATAAAACTGAGCTCAGAGTCAAAAATGACGCCAAGGTTCTTCACACAATGTAAGGGATTAAAAACTTGTAGTTTTGGTGAAAGTTTCTCTCTCTGACCTTCGGGACCGATAACTAAAACCTCAGTTTTGTCCTGATTGAGCTGTAGGAAATTATCTGCCATCCATGACTTGATATCTAAAATGCAATTTAAAAGGGTATCAATGAGTCCTGTGTCATCAGGAGACATGGCAATATACAGCTGTGTGTCATCATCATAGCTGTGAAAGCTGATGCCGTGTCCCCTGATGACATCCCCAAGGGGAAGCATATAAAGATTAAAAAGTAGGGGGCCTAAAATCGAACCTTGGGGAACCCCACATTTAATTTCATGGGTTTTGGAACAAGTATCCATACTTACAAAGAAATATCGGTCTGTGAGATAGGGATAAAACCAGTTAAAAACAGTACCGGAGATGCCCACTAGATTTTTAAGTCTATTTAATAAAATTTGGTGATCTACTGTATCAAAAGCAGCGCTTAGATACAGTAGCACCAAGACTGTGAGTTTTCTCACGTCTGCAGTGCACCTAATATAATTTAAAATCCTTAAAAGAGCAGTCTCCTTACTGTGGTTCATCCTAAAACCAGATTGATATTTCTCCAAAATATTATTTGTATTTAAAAAATGATTCAACTGGATGAAAAACAGTTTTTCTAAAATCTTACTGAAAAACGGTAAGTTGGATACAGGTCTGTAATTATTAAAAACGCTCGGGTCAGAATTGCTCTTCTTCAGAAGGGGCTTCACCACTGCCGTTTTAAAGGCAGCGGGGAAGACACCTGTCTGAAGAGAGCAATTGACTATATTTAAAATGTGTTCTTCAAAAAATCCATAAACTGTCTTAAAAAGAAATGTGGGAATTCGATCCAAAAGGCAGGTTGTTGGGTTTACCTGGGAGAAAACTTGACCAAGTGTCCTTGCATCAACCAGGGCAAAACTTTCCAGTGTTTCCTCATGTAAATATGATTGTCCAGGTTTATTAAAACTTGTGTTTTGACGGGCTAAAAGACTGGATCTTATGTCTTCGATTTTACTTCTGATGTGGTCTGCAAAGTCCTCACAGAGAGCGTCTGTTGGTCTCTGTGGAGACTTATTAAAATCAGAACTAGTTAAAAGTTCAAAGGTGGAGAAGAGAACTCTGGGGTTGTTTTTATTCACTGTAATGAGGTTTGAGAAATAGGAAGATCTTGCCAGTTTGACTGTTTTATTGTAGGATTTCAGTTGTTCGCATAATATTTCATAGTGTACTGTAAGTTTACTTTTTCTCCACCTCCTCTCTGCACTCCTGCATTTTCTCTTTGATGTTTTGATTGCATTGTTTCTCCATGGGGGTACAGTCTTTGTTTTTGTTGTTTTAATTAAAAGTGGAGCTACTGAATCTAATGACGATTTAAGATTTAAGTTAAAATTGTCAACAATAAGATCACAGGGTGCAGGTAAAAAGTCAGCAGGAGTGCTTTTTAAAATCTCGATAAAATTTGCAGCCACCTCAGAAGATAGGTAGCGTTTCTTCACTGTTCTCACCGGGACTGCTAGATGGTTAAAACTGGCGATGTTAAAATAGACACAGTAGTGGTCTGACACTGCCAAGTCAACAACAGAGGACACACCAGCAGACAAGCCATAGGTTATAACCAAATCCAGGGTGTGTCCTCTGTTGTGAGTTGGCTGCAAGACGTGCTGTTTAAAATCCAAGCAGTTTAAAAGGTTTAAAAAATCTCTGGATAGTTGGTCCGAGATGTCACCAGTTATTAAAATCCTTTTATAACTGGAATATAAAATGGATAAGAATTCTGAAAATTCTGTAATAAAAGAAGTGGAATGATGGGGAGGTCTATAAACGGTAATGCAGAGAATAGGGGGACTGCTAAAAACAAAGGCATGATGTTCAAACAATAAATAGCTGCTAAAAATGATCTCTTTTGATAAAAGAGCATTAATAAAAATTGATGCAGTCCCGCCTCCTCTTTTCCCATCCCTTGTAAAAAATAAAAAGTTAAAATTCGGTGGGCAAGCCTCAGTGAGAGCAACTGGAGCATCTGTACCAAGCCATGTCTCAGATAAAAGTATACCATGTAAATTATTGTCTAAAGTCAGGTCCTTTATGTTTATGTAAGTTTTGTTTAAAAGGGAACACACGTTCAGCACGGCCAGATTAATTATTGTACTGGACGTGTGCTCATGGTGGTATGGATGAGCAGCATTAACATATACTAGATTACCACTGTTAAAACCACATTGTTTGTGTGTGCGAGGGAAGCGTCTGCTAGTGATGGTTTCAATGGGAAAGCTGTCCGATGGTGGTAATGATAATGGGGGCCTGCAGGGGGAGCTAGTGAGGGTGGTGGTACTGTGAGCAGCTGGTATTGGCCTATAGGTGATGATAGTGACATTGTCATTGCAGTGTTTATGAGTAGAAGAAGAAATATGATTGGTAAACAAGAGTCAGCTGGGAGTGGAATTGGTTACGACATGGTGGATGTTAGCGGCTAAAATCTTGCTACCAAGAGAGTTTGGATGAACACCATCCGGCTGGTAAAAAGATGGGCGATTCCAGAATAGGTTAAAATTGTCAATAAAAGCAAAGTCAAGGTGGCCACAAGTGCGTAGGGGCCACGTGTTCAAGCTTAAAATTCGGCTGAAGCGCTCGACTCCGCAAGACAATGCCGGCAAAATGCCACTCACCCAGACCGACAGACCGCAGGTTCTTAACAAGGCAAAGAGGGCGTGAATGTCTCTCTTCGTCTACTCAGACTGTTGGCGTATTGTCTCATTCGTCCCCACGTGAACAATGAGTCGGGTTATGCATGATGGCAGAGAGTCAAGAACACCCGGCAGGATGTTAACTATGTCCATGACTTTTGCTCCGGGAAAATAGTGGGTGACGGTGCCGGGATAGTGAGTAATGGTGCTGTCGCTAATTATAATGGTGGTTGGTGGGTGATGTGAGGAGGGAACGCCAAGGGACTCACCGCCAGCGGGAGATTCACGACCCCACTGTCCAGGATGGCTCCGCCGAAGCCGAGTGATGACGGTGGTTGACACCGGTGAGTGTCGCAGATGATGCCGGTGATGCCGGTGATGTCAGCCACTCGTGTACCGGGACACCGCGTGCCGGAGCAGCGCGACGCGTGAGTGGACGGCCGGGCCACCGGCGGACCCGCCCAACATGGGGTTCCCGGCCGAGGTCGTCGCCGTGGGTGGCGGGGAATCCGAGGGAGCCCCTGGAAGCACAGCCCCAGCGTCGGACGCAGCAGTCGGTGTCTCCGACTGCCGTAGTGCAATGATGGGAACAGGAGACTCACTCGCCAGGGCAGCGAACCGATTCCCCAGGACCGGTTGGGGGCGGTGGGGTGGCTCCCCGGCCCTCCGGCCGCAATCGGATCCCACCTCGCTGTGTCCGAGAGGCCAGCCGCCTCAGCCATCATTGTCGCCGACAGGATCACAATCCATTCAGAAATTGCGGCGTAACTTGCCTGCCTCCCAGTCTTTGTGAAGCAGTGTTCGCCGTCCGTCATCCATCGCTGCCACGCCGCTCGCAACTTAACTTTGAATGCCCTATTTATACCGATGTCCAGTGGTTGGAGTTACTTTGTTAAGCCTATGGCAAACTCAGAGTTCATTTGCTTCACTTGGTTTTTCACAGCGGCTGTGAGATGGGCGCACATGCAGTCACAGATTCACAGCGACAGTGACGTGTGGAAAAAAACATCTTTGGCTAAGTTCACACCGCAGGTCTTAATGCTCAATTCGGATTTTTGGAAAAAATAAGTTTTTTTTGTGTAAGCGTTCATATTACATTTTAAATGCGACCTCGGTCTTGCCTGCTGTATGAACACATATGTCATGAAAGTGACCTGCATGCGAGACGATGTCACTCCCGTGTTTGCGGGACTAAATGTGGTCCAGCGTGTCGAGTCATTTATACAGACCCACTATCCAGAGATTTTTTAAACCTTTTAAACTGCTTGGATTTTAAACAGCACGTCTTGCAGCCAACTCACAACAGAGGACACACCCTGGATTTGGTTACAACCTATGGCTTGTCTGCTGGTGTGTCCTCTGTTGTTGACTTGGCAGTGTCAGACCACTACTGTGTCTATTTTAACATCGCCAGTTTTAACCATCTAGCAGTCCCGGTGGGAACAGTGAAGAAACGCTACCTATCTTCTGAGGTGGCTGCAAATTTCATCGAGATCTTAAAAAGCACTCCTGCTGACATTTTACCTGCACCCTGTGATCTTATTGTTGACAATTTTAACCTACATCTTAAATCATCATTAGATTCAGTAGCTCCACTTTTAATTAAAACAACAAAAACAAAGACTTTAGCCCCGTGGAGAAACAATGCTATCAAAACATCAAAGAGAAAATGCAGGAGTGCAGAGAGGAGGTGGAGTAAAAGTAAACTTACAGTATACTATGAAATTTTATGCGAACAAATGAAATCCTACAATAAAACAGTCAAACTGGCAAGATCTTCCTATTTCTCAAACCTCATTACAGTCAATAAAAACAACCCCAGAGTTCTCTTCTCCACCTTTGAACTTTTAACTAGTTCTGATTTTAATAAGTCCCCACAGAGACCAACAGACGCTCTCTGTGAGGACTTTGCAGACCAATTCAGAAGTAAAATCGATGACATAAGATCCAGTCTTTTAGCCCGTCAAAACACAAGTTTTAATAAACCCGGACAATCATATTTACATGAGGAAACACTGGAAAGTTTTGCCCTGGTTGATGCAAGGACACTTGGTCGAGTTTTCTCCCAGGTAATCAGCTTTCACAGCTATGCTGATGACACGAAGCTGTATATTGCCGTGTCTCCTGATGACACAGGACCCATTGATACCCTTTTAAATTGCATTTTAGATATCAAGTCACGGATGGCAGATAATTTCCTACAGCTCAATCAGGACAAAACTGAGGTTTTAGTTATCAGTCCCGAAGGTCAGAGAGAGAAACTTTCACCAAAACTACAAGTTTTTAATCCCTTACATTGTGTGAAGAACCTTGGCGTCATTTTTTACTCTGAGCTCAGTTTTATTCCTCATATTAAAAATGTAACCAAAATGGTTTTTTTAATCACCTTAAGAATATCGTCAGAGTCCGCCCGTTTGTCTCTCAGGCTAACACGGAAGTGCTGATGCATGCTTTTATTTCCTGTCGTTTAGATTACTGTAATGCCCTGCTCTCTGGCCTCCCGAAAAAGAGCATTTCACCACTGCAACTACTGCAGAATTCAGCCGCTCGGGTGCTGACGAGAACCAGAGGGCGGGAGCACATTACACCAGTTTTGAAATTGCTGCATTGGCTCCCTGTGTGTTTCAGGATCGATTTTAAGGTACTTTTATTAGTTTATAAATGTGTTAATGGTCTTGGGCCATCTTATTTATCTGATTTGCTTTTATCATACCAACCCCCGCGGATCCTGAGGTCCTCTGGCGCCGGCCTTTTATTTATTCCAAGGGTGAGGACCAAAATGCATGGCGAGGCTGCATTCAGCCATTTTGGTCCTCACCTTTGGAGTAGCCTGCCAGAGGACGTCAGGTCTGCAGAGACTGTTGATATTTTTAAGAGGAAGCTCAAAACACACCTTTTTAGTTTGGCTTTCAACAACTTTTAAATAATTTATCTTTTCTTTTGATTGAAGATTATTTTTTTTCTATCTTATCTTACTGATTCTAGTTCTTAGACTATACTACTGTTCTGTCTTTTAGTTTTGTTGCTCTCTGCCGTTGTCAGCTTTTAGCTCCAGTGTTTCCTCACGGGAGAGCCTCCGCTTTGAGGGAGGGGTGGCTGCCCTTCCCGCGGGGGCTGTCATCGCAGGGACTCCTTGGGTCTGGGTGGCCGGCGGCCTCTACACTTTGTGTGGGGTCCGCCTGTCTAATCCGGGCCTCTATGGTGGTGGCGCCCCTGTGGCCATGGGCTGTCATTCCCCTCGGCGCGGAGAGCTCCCCTTGGGTACCCTTTCCTCATATGGTTTCTCTGTGCCTTGTCATGTCTTTTTAACACATTTTATCAGGTTGTGCACTTTGTGTGGGTGTGTGTGAATGATTGCTGATGTACTAATGGATATCTGTCTTGGGTTTGTTGGGAGGGAGGGCATGAACAGATTTTTTTTTTTTTCTTCTATTTATCTATGTTTTGCTTTGAATGTTTTAAAGCACTTTGAGTTGCATTTTTATGTATGAAAAGTGCTATATAAATAAAATGTGATTGATTGATTGATTGAAATGTGGTCCAGCGTGTCGAGTCATTTATACAGTGAAGCGATTAAGTATGAGGTAAAAATAAATACAGTATTTGGGGAAAATCACCTGCAGTCAGCCACTCTCTCCTTGTTCTCCTCGTCCATCCAGCCCTTTTGATTGGCCTTGATGATGACCCCGGCCGGAAACTTTTCTTTAGGCAGCGTCTTCCGCTTAAAAATCACCATAGGTTACATTTTCTGTCCATTACCATGGCAACCAAGCACAACAGTAAAAGCCGACTTCTCGTGCCCCGTTGTGGTATCGCTACTGTACTGGTCCCCTTCTTCTCCACAGTGTGGTTCACCGGGATGTCGTAAGTGAGCGGCACCTCGTCCATGTTGGTGATGTGGTTGCCCCGGATGCGTTTGCGGCAATCTTTTTACAACAGTAGCAGCGGAAGATGGCCATCTTTTCCTTGTAATCTGCCGGAAGTTGCTGCGCCATGGTGGTCCTTGCTGGGATGTGTAACTGTAAGGATAACAATGTATATTATGATTCTGTGTTAGATTCTTATTATTAGGCTTGTTAACTTTATTAGATTGTGGGTTTATCTTATATTTAGGCGCAACTTGCTTGATGTGCTTTGCTTCCACATATGTATGTTAATGGCTCACACACACAGACACACACATAGACAAAACAAGTTCAGAGTGTTCCAGCTGCTTTCGCTCCCCTTTCCCTTAGAGCTGGAACACCTTTGTAATCAGGGGCTCCTAAGAAAAATAAAAAGAGAGGAGGCGCAGGCGCTGGGCAGAGAGTTTTAGGAAATGTAATAGTATACTTCCCTGCGCTCTCCTTGCAAGAAAAAAAAAGACAATATTGTGTCGAGTGTCTTCATTACTCATTGTGTGCGTTGTTTACTAATGTTTCACTTGGTGTGAACCTGACATTAAATTGGTCCTTCGAACCGGATCCCTATATGCCGGAAGGTTGCCAGCTGTCGAGTCAACCTCCAGGTAAAGTCCGTGGCCATGGCTCTAAGACCCTTTCCCGGACAGGTCTTTGGCTCCACTTCTGGGAACTGAAGGTTGACAGGAAGCCGGAGGAGTGAAGACATCTCTGGGTGAGTAGGAAACTCACGACACTCGTGGATGAGTGAATTGCGCGCTGGTAAAGAAAAAACCTTGTCAATACTAGTCCCTTGTCAAGTGGTACAAGACAGAGTTAGTCTATAAAACTGAACAAATAAATTGAACAATGTTTTGTTTCATAGAAAAGAGGACGACAAGACGGTTCCGGTGGCAGTGAGGGAGCAGTTTAGGAGTGACAGACGGGTAAAGCTAGAGACTTGCTCACCGCCGACTGTTCCTCTTATTTATCCTACTTTGCCCTTACATGTGCCACCACCTCCGTTTGTGGCGGTTGCTCCTGTCCCTTGTCTCCCTTTGCCCTTAAGCATACCTCCACTTCTGGTTGAAACACGGAGGGTGTTGAGGTCTGAGGGATTGGGACAGGAGTGGTCACACACATTGGGGAAAACTCTGTCGGCAACTTCAGAAGTGGCTACGTTTGGCAATAACCAGACAGACTTGTATCCAATGCTCGAGGTAGCTAACCAAACATTACTGACGGACAACGATCAACCACGTTAGTCCATAGGACATGGACACAGGAAGATGTGAAAAAAGCCGTAGAGGGTATCATGTTTTATAAAGTAAATGTGGCTCAATTTACTGTTGAGATGGAAGACTTAAGACACTCTTACCATCTGAATGGGGCAGAAACACAGCAAATTTAGATGTCGGCAATGGGTTTGGACTGGAATCATGTGAGAGGGGACTAGGATCCAAACTACCACGATAATTACCACATGACAGTTGGGAACTTGTTTGCAGAGTTCAGGAACTCATAGAGAGAATTACCAAGCATTTCAGAAAAAAAGGCAAATTACACAGCTATTGGTAGATTTCAACAGAGGGACGATGAACCTTTTGAGGACTATAGAGTTAGGATGACAGCCTGTTTTAAAGCTAATAGTGGTATTCTCGTGAGTGATGACCCTCAGGGAACATACCAAGAGCAACTTAAAAATGCCTTGCACGCCAACTCTCTGCCTGCAATCAAGCATTGGGTTGAAAAGCACTGGGTTGATATGGCTACGGGGAATTTGGAGCAGTATGTCAATCAGGCATTACATGCAGAGAAAGTTTTGAAAAATAAGAAAAAGAAGAGTGTTGACACTGAAACTTTTTACGCTGGGGGAGATGTGTATTACCAAGGGTGTGGCAGAGGCAGAGGCAGAGGTAGAGGAAGAGGCAGAGGAAGAGGAATTGGCAGAGGCCGTGGCACAGGAAAAGTAATTTGGACAGGGCAAGTAAGCTGCTGGTGCTGTGGCAGGAAAGGTCACATTTCCTGTGACTGTGCTAAAAATGCTTTGAATAAGGCATGACTAGGCCAGCCTACTTCCCAACATGACAAAATGCATGAAAATGATGAACTTGATGACATTGAACAATATGTTGGTTTGGATTGACAGGACATACTGGCATGTACACACGCCTGAGTTGTGTGCGGGCAGCGTGGGATCGATTCCCGCTCAGTGACAGTGTCTATGTGTGCCCTGCGACTGGCTGGCGACCAGTTCAGGGTGTAGTCTGCCTTCGCCCATTGACGGCTGGGATAGGCTCCAGCAACTCCCCGCGACCCTATATAGGATAAGCGGTTTGGAAGATGACATGACATGACAAACTGGCATTTGATAGAATGAAACCGGAAATTCAGCTAATAGAAAATGGAAAACCAATGATATTCCTGTGTGACACAGGAGCATGCAAAACAGTATGCAATGAGAACATTCCCAGCTCCAGGTTGTCCGGGGCTAAAGTGTTTGTGAGAACCGCACAAGGTCGACTGTCCACAGTCAGTGAAACAGACCCCGTGTGGGTAAGAGACCCACATGGAGAATCTTGTAGAATGCTGTTGTTGGTGGTGCCGGAATGTCCTGTGAATTTGTTGGGAAGAGATGGCTTGTTGAAATTGGGCCTAGCTTCGATCCCATCTCCCGAGGGGAATATTGTAGTGAAAAGGAGGAGGGAGTTGAAGGCTGTACAGTTCCCTGTACATCAGGGAGGCCGCCCGTATTTCTACTACTACACGTTAGATTTGCCAAACAGCTCACCTGCAACTCAGAGTGACATCCTATTAAAGAGTCACGAAATGATTGACAAACAGGAAGAACAGGTAGAATGGATGCTGATTCATTACACACAATAATGTGGTATAAAAACACACAGGAATCAGATGAGGATTATGAGGCCAAACTATCACAAGTCACACCAACAAGCATTACAGTTGATTATCTGTACTACACATGTTCCGCTCTATAAAAGTAAACACTTCAAATGGAGTGACTTGGGGGCCATTGCTCAAACAGCACGGAGTGCTACGGATTGGGAACCGACAGGAGATGGCCTTGAGTACAGTGAGGAGATAGAAATGTACTGAATGGCATTTTTTTTGGACTGTACAAGTGCAAATGGCCGTCTATTTGCATTGAAACAGCCAGCCCTCCCATAAAGTACTGTTAACAGGGGAGGAAGAGGAGATATTACAAAACGTGCCACAGAAATTATGGCCAAAGGGGCCGTCTGATGTAGGATTAATTAAAGGGCATTACTAGTCCAAATAAGACCCAAAACAGAACATAGGCCTTGTGTGCGTCAGTATCCATTGAAACCAGACGCATACAAGGGAATAAGGCCTGTGATAGATGATTTGATAAAAGCAGGTGTAATAGTAGAATGTTGAAATTCTCCTTGCAACACCCCGATATTTCCTGTAAAAAAAGGCACCTCCTTCAGTTGGATGGAGGATGGTACAGGATTTTAAAGCAGCTAACTCAGCTGTAATTCAAAGAGCACCCTGTGTCCCACATCCACACACATTGTTAAACTCATTGCGACCTGAAGCTGTTGTCTTTACTGTGGTGGACATAAGTAATACATTTTTCTCAGTGCCTGTTGATAAGGACAGTCAGTTTTGGTTTGCATTCACATTTCAAGGGAAGAAATACACATTCACACGATTACCACAAGGGTATTGTGAGAGTCCAACCATTTATTCACAAGTAATGGCAGCAAGCATGTCCAAATTTACTCCTCCAGAAGGGCGCCAAATTTTGCTGTATGTTGATGATGTTCTTTTAGCGTCACCAGACGAGGAAACCTGCAAGACAGACACATTAGCTCTACTGCATTATTTAGCCGAAGAGGGACACAAAGTAAGCAAGAACAAGTTACAATTTTGCAGAAAACAAGTAAGATATTTAGGACATAATCTCAGTGCTAAAGGAAGAACAATTTTGGAAGACAGTAAAACAACTATCTTGCAGGCATCAAAACCACAAACAAAGAAACAACTGATATAATTTCTAGGTTTGACTAATTACTGCAGAATGTGGATTCCAAATTATGCTTAATTGATTGCACCATTATCTAAGTTAATGTATGACGGAAACTGAAAGTGACATCAATGATTAACTGGACATCGGAGGCTGAAGATGCCTTTTGTGAGGTTAAACGAATGCTTGTGTCGAGTGCAGCCTTAGCATTGCCTGATTATTCTAAACCTTTTGTCCAAATGGTAGATAGTAAAGGGAAATTTATGACATCTGTGCTTTCCCAAACACATGGTGACAAATTGAGGCCTGTAGCATACTTCTCGTCTAAACTCGATAGTGTGGCATGTGCAGTTCCTGTTTGTGTTGGAGCTGTGGTTGTGGCCGCTGTGGCAGTGGAATGCTCTTCTGTTATTGTTTTGTTTCATCCGCTTACATTGAAAGTTCCGCACGCAGTCTGCTCCTGCAGACGAACATGGTGTTCTTATCACCAGCTAGACACTTATCATGCATGGCCATACTGTTGTCCCAACCACACCTAACCTTGGAACGGTGCACGACTTTAAACCCGGCCACACTTTGGCCACTTCCCGATGAGGGTGTCTGACACGATTGTCAGTAACTGGCTGAAAAATCAACAAAATGTAGAATTGACTTTGGGGACGGGACTCACACTATTTGTCGATGGGTCATCGAAAAAGGATGTTTTTGGGATAACACGGACGGGCTACGCTGTTGTTACAAAAGATGAAATTCTGAAAGCAGAATCACTGCCATTGCATTACTCTGCTCAAGCTGTTGAATTAGTTGCACTAACAGTATGAGGTAAATTTGGTTGCAAAAGTACCAAGAAAATTTGTACTTGTAACAAGGAAATGGTAAAAAAATTCTATTAGTAAATAAAACAATTAGAAGGCGTGTGAAATAATTTTGTATCTGAAAAAAAAAAAAAAAAATTGTACCAGAAAAAAAAAATTGTTCTTTTAAAACAAGGAAAATTTGTACCTGTAGAAACGACAACTTGTATGTGTGAAAAACAAAATTCCCCTTGGTAGGAAAAACGACTTGTAGTTGTGGAAATACTTTTTGTACTTGAAGCAAAATGTAATTTGTACTTGTGGGGAAATGCTGATTTGCACCTGTATGGATGGCAATTTGTAGTTAAAGAGGTCGCCACTAGGAGTCACGGGAGGTTTTCCTGCTGCTGTACGCACACGTGACTTTTGCACCACATTTCTTACTAAAAACAGATTTGCACTTGTAGAGACTCACGATTTGCACTTGTACACTTAGAGGCGGGTGCTGGGGGGCGGGGCTAGGTGAAATGCGCTAGCCCGACCAATCAAGTGCGACGGATTTGGGCGGCTGAAGCTCAACCTCATTGGTTAACCTTGGTCGCCGAGCGGGAAAGCGCACGCAGAAGGACCCTAACAGTAACCACCACTTTGATGCTTCAGGGTACGTAGTGTCTCTTACCATTTTTTTTTATGCCATGCAGGGATAGAATTGCATCTACCGCTATGAAATACTACTGTTATAATGCAACGATAGTCAATACCTGTACGCTGGTTCCCTGTGTTGGTTAAAACATTTCTTAGCTGACCAAAAAACGGCTAACATAACGCTACCGTTCACAGGTGCACGATGCACTCGGTAGTAATTACGGTGTGAGTGCATTGACTTCCTATTCTATATTTGAGTTATGCAGAAGGCTAAACGTGACGCAAATAACATACATACTGAAGTAGGATGTAAATTTCCATCGGAATTGTTTAGTAGCAGAAGAATGAAGGAGGGGAAAGTGTACACATCAGAGGTACTTAGACGCACTGCATTTTCATGGAATTGCGTTACAATAACAATGACATTCAAACCTCTTACGTGTATTTCTTTGTAGTTAAAATAATGACTATTTTTTTAATGTATCAGCTGCATTTATCTTTTACTGTTGATAATTAAATAAAAAATGTAAAGACAACAATTTAGAGAAACAATTTACCAAAGGCCAGCAGTCATTGAAACGCTGCAAAGAACAGCAATTTTCACCTTCTTTCAAAACATAATTGCTGTAGGGCTGCAGATTATGCTTATTTTAATAATCAATTTTATTTAGTAATCTTATGAATCGGCGGCACGGTGGTCAACTGGTTAGCACGTCCGCCTCACAGTTCAGAGGTCGTGGGTTTGATCCCGGCTCCGGCCTGCCTGTGTGGAGTTTGCATGTTCTCCCCGTGCCTGCGTGGGTTTCCTCCGGGTACTCCGGTTTCCTCCCACATTCCAAAAACATGCATGGTAAGTTGATTGGACTGTCTACATTGCCCCTAGGTGTGATTGTGAGTGCGGATGTTTGTCTCTGTGTGCCCTGCAATTGGCTGGCAACTAATTCAGGGTGTCCCCCTGCCTACTGCGCAAAGACAGCTGGGATAGGCTCCAGCACGCCCGCGACCCTTGTGAGGATAAGCGGTATGGATAATGAATGAATGAATGAATCTTGTGAATCAAAACAAACATTTTATTTCTATCCTTTCATTCTAAAACATGGCTTTCAAATTTTCTGTGCAGAAAATGCACAGATTCTTTATGATTCAGTGATTAGATTTGTCTTTGGCACATCACAGCATATTGAAAAATGTTGATCATTCTTTTTTAAGTAAAAGCAAATGTTTGCAAACGTCTTATTTTTGAAGAAGCAAAAAAATAGATGCTTTCATCAAAGGCTACATAGACCTGAGAATATTTACTGTTGAGAGGGTGAAAATTGAGGGATTTGGAACATTTTAATTAAACCAAGTATAAAATAATTAATCAATTATAGTAAAAGCTTGGTTTGATAGCTGATTGGTAGATTCATCTTTGAAACTATACTCTATTTTATTTTTTCTTTTATGACACATGGTTTGCAATGATATCTACTTATCTTCTTTCTAGACAAGGGTATTTTAAAAGCTGAACTAATTAAATTTGGACTTGACAGAATTGAACTTCTCTGACGAGATGTCTACGCAGCAACCCCCTGCCTCCACTACATGTCGTGCTGCACCAACTGGAGGAAGATGATCTGAACCTGTCCAGCAGCGTCCACCTTAGCTGCTGTCAATGTCTTTGTTCGCCGCTTACAAGCGCAACAATGTTTTCAAAGATGGCTGGGACAGTCATCCACTGGTCACTAAGGGAAATGGTACCGCTAACCAAGGACTGCAGCACAATTTACAGGAGTCTAATGATTGCGTAAGTCCTTTTGAACTTTGGTAAACATAACATGCAGTTCTTCAGGCAACATAATGAATTATTACACATCACCTATAGGGTTTGCACATCCTCATGATTAACTGGGAAAGTAGTGGCCTTGTGTCCAGTGGTTCCAGCTTTTGTGTCCATGTCCCGGGGATTGACTGCCCTTTGAGACACAAGGAACTGGCTGGACTTTATGCTGCTGTGGACCCAACACATCCGTCCACATGCTTGGGAATAGACAAATATTTAGCAGCAGTGGACATGCGCACAATTGTATGCGTAAGGCCCAGGGCTCCAGACATCTTTTATTTATTCGAGGCATAGGCATAACTGGAAATTTTAGTAGTGCAAGTAGAAAAATCAGTGGCCACATGAATCACAAATTGATATGCAAAAGATATATGCACAATTGCACCCCAAAAAAGTATAAGATCCCCTTTTCGTCAAACTTTTGACAGGTGTGACGTCACACAGGAAGTCCCACCGTAACCACGCCCCATATGACGTCATATCCGGTTTAAACGTCATATCCCGCCCCTTTGATGATGTCATTTTGTAGTCCGGAAGTAGAGTCCCTCCCCTAGCCACACACCTTTGATGACGTCATTAGGTAGTCCATAAGCCCCACCCCTAACCGCATGGTTTGATGACGTCATGTTGTACTCCTGAAGTACGGCACCCCTAAACACGCCCAATACCTCATCTAACCACACCCCTTTGTAGTCCGGAAACGCAATTTTACCGCTAACCCCGCCCCGATACCTCACATCCGGTCGGCCATTTTACGTTGCCATGCTTCGTTTCCTGTCCGCCATTTTGGCACTTCCTAGTCCCCTTTAACACGTCATTTATGATTAACGCCCCCTTCCGGTATGACCAAATATGGACATCATGCTTCCGCCTCATTCAAGACATGCCCGGGCATGTTTTGAACAGTGATGTCACCCTGGGCATGTACAGACATGTTTTTAGGCCTGTCCTGGCAGACGCCATCTTTTCCGGCATGCCCA
Source organism: Filicampus tigris (assembly GCF_054856515.1). Lineage (NCBI taxonomy): Eukaryota > Metazoa > Chordata > Actinopteri > Syngnathiformes > Syngnathidae > Filicampus > Filicampus tigris. The sequence continues at coordinate 27,421,910 of NC_141224.1, read as the reverse complement.
AATATGGGCATGGATGAGATCATAATCCCGCCTCGTTCAAGGCATATACAGACATGTTTAGGCAGCCGCCATCTTTTCCGGCATGCCCAAATAAGGACTTCCTCTGACATCATACTTCCGCCTCTTTCAAGGCATGTACAGACATGTTTTTAGGCTGCCCCATCTTTTACGGCATGCCCAAATATGGATGGATGAGATCATACTTCCGCCTGTAACATGAAACTCATTGTATAGCCTGGGGTAGATGTCCAGGCTTGTTCAGACATGTTTTTAGACCCTCCCCTCATCTACACACTAAAACAGAAAGTAAAGCAGATCTTCATGAAGGCATCATGATTGAGGGGACGTGTATTTCTATTCATAAAGACTGTGGATCAAACGCTCATCAAAAATCAAGGAAAGAAGACAACACCCGCCCACTGAATCATTGGAGTAATACCACGTCATCTTCACATTTGGCTATGAAACACCTGAACTACACCTGTACAACATTGTGAATGATTCTTTGTTTTTTTAATGAGAATAGCAACCCTTATTGTTCTAATACAACATGTTAGGACATTTCCCATACAATCGTGAAGTGCCCACTTGATTGAATTCATCTTAGCGCAATACCACGTCATCTACACATGTGCCTATGAAACACCTGAACTTCACCTGTACACCATTGTGCATGCTTGGTTATGTTTTTTTAATGAGAATAGCAACCCTTATTGTTCTGATACAACATGTTAGGACGTTTCCCATACAATCGTGAAGTGCCCACCTGATTGAATTCATCTTAGCGGAATACCACGTCATCGATACATGTACCTATGAGACACCTGAACTACACCTGTACATCATTGTACATGCTTGGTTATGTTTTTTTAATGAGAATAGCAACTCTTATTGTTCTGATACAACATGTTAGGACGTTTCCCATACAATCGTGAAGTGCCCACCTGATTGAATTCATCTTAGCGTAATACCACGTCATCTACACATGTACCTTTGAAACACCTGAACTACACCTGTATACCATTGTGCATGCTTGGTTATGTTTTTTAATGGCTGAGAATAGCAACCCTTATTGTTCTAATACAGCTTGTACCTTCCATACAATCATCATGTTAGTGTACAATTAAGACAACATAATTATGTAAAGTCTAAGCGCAGGCCTCATCTCATTTTCTGGTGTCAGCACAAAACTGTTGCCCCCCACCTGTGCTCGGAGCCAGCATGCCTTCTTAAAATACAGACAGATAAGCCTCACTCAGGGGTTTATGGGCTCCCGAGAAATGTGTATGCGTATCATGTGCTTTGTTCATCAGTGGTTATGCTTTTCGCTTTCACGTTGTTCATTAGGAAGTTAGCCTTGGAAAAATGTGTGGGTGTAGGCCTATACAGATTTTTATCTCATCAGAATGGGTGAGAAAACCCAATATTCCAAATAACCCATGACCTTTCAAATCGTAAATTAAGAGTCAAATGCAGAGAGGTAACTATATGAACGGAGTGGCACGAGAAGAAGAATCTCAATGGAGCACCATCTCAAAGAAACTCAGAGACAAACAGACCTTAAAAAATGGACAGTAAGTACATACTTTAAAATACTTCTCCTAGTTTCATGACTAACACGGGTTTATGTCATCTAAATGTGATCTTGTTTTACATTTAACTGAACGCGCATGAATAACACTTGTATATGTTGTCATTGTGTGATGTCTTGACTGCAGCAGTGAGCAGGCTACAAACACAGCACCCAAATGCCCTGATACTCATCTCTGGTGACTTCAATCATGCCTCCCCTTCCTCCTCTCTGCCTTCATTCACACAGTATGTCACCTGCCACACCAGAGACAATAAAACACTGGACCTTTTCTATGCCAACACCAAGGAGGCATACACATCACTGCCCCTCCCCCCGCTGGGCAAAGCTGATCACAACCTGGTGGCTCTCCAGTCTGTGTACAAACCTCTGGTCCGCAGGCAGCCAGCTGTGACCCGCACGGTTCAGAGATGGTCTGGAGAGGCCGAGGAGGCCTTAAAGGACTGCTTCAGCACAACTGTGTGGGAAGTATTCAGCGATGCTCACGGGGAAGACATTAGTAGTCTAACGGACACTGTTACAGACTACATAAATTTCTGCATGGAGAACACCATACCCACCAGGACAGTAAGGTGTTTCTCCAACAACAAACCCTGGATCACACCAGACATAAAAGCTCTCCTGAAGGAGAAGAGGAGGGCTTTTGCGTCAGGCAACGTAGAGGAGCGGAAGACTGTGCAGCGCCAGCTGAGGAGGAGGATCAGAGAGAGGAAAAGGTCCTACAGGAAGAGGATGGAGGAGCAGCTGCTGCAGAATAACGCCAGGGGAGTCTTGAGGGGCCTGAAGACCATCTCAGGCCACGGACAACCCAAGACCCGGACTGGGGGGGACCTGCAGTGGGCAAATGAGCTGAATCTCTTTTTCAATAGGTTCGATCAGATGCCTGCCTCCACTCAGTCTCTCCTGCTGCAGCCTCCACCTACTCCTACTCCTGGGCGTGTCACCCCCTCCCCCCTTTTCTCCACAGTCTCCAGCTCCCAGCTACACCAGATAGCCACCACTCCCTCCTGCCCAGCCTTGGCCTTCACAACATCTCAGGTGAGGAACCAGCTGAAGAAGATGAAGGCGAGGAAGGTAGCGAGTCCAGATGGCATCAGCCCCTAGCTCCTCAAATCCTGCGCAGACCAGCTGTGTGGAATTGTCCAGCACATGTTCAACCTGAGCCTGAAGCTGGGCAGGGTCCCCCAGCTATGGAAAACATCCTGCCTGGTCAACACCATCCAGCCCACCCTACTGGGAGACAAGCTGGAGCGGGCGGGGGTGGCCCCCCACCTCACCACATGGATCCAGGACTACCTCACAAACAGTATGTGAGGACAAAGGACTGTGTGTCTGACGTGCTCCTCTGCAGCACGGGGGCCCCACAGGGAACTGTCTTGGCTCCCTTCCTGTTCACCCTCTACACCTCGGACTTCAACTACAACACCCCTACCTGTCACCTGCAGAAGTTCTCTGACGACTCTGCGATTGTCGGCCTCATCACAGGCGGAGATGATCGGGAGTACAGAGAACTTACTCAGGGTTTTGTAGACTGGTGCCAGCAGAACCGCCTCCTGATCAATGCGGGGAAATCCAAAGAAATGGTGGTGGATTTCGGTAGGCGCCAGCACTCTTCACCTGCACCAGTGAATATCCGGGGAACAGATGTTGAGAGAGTCTCAACTTACAAGTACCTGGGTGTTCATCTGAACAATAAACTGGACTGGTGCGACAACACAGACGCCCTCTATAGGAAGAGTCAGAGCAGACTCTTCCTACTCAGGAGACTGAGGCCTTTTGGGGTTCAGGGGACACTCCTCAGGAACTTTTATGACTCGGTGGTTGCATCAGTCATCTTCCAGGGAGTGGTCACCTGGGCAGGCGGCGTCTCGGCCCAGGACAAGAAGCGGCTGGACAAACTGGTCAGGAGGGCCGGCTCTGTCCTGGGCTGCTCCCTGGACTCTGTGGACTCGGTGGGGGACAGGAGGATGTTGGCCAAGCTGTCATCAATGCTGGGCAACCCGGACCACCCCCTCCAGGGCACCCTAACAGCACTCCACAGCACCTTCAGTGACAGACTGTTACACCCTCGCTGTGCAAAGGAGAGATTCCGCCGTTCCTTCTTGCCTGCTGCTGTCAGACTCTTTAACAAGAACATTGTGTAGTCTCTACAAACTGGCGGACATTAGTGCAATTGTGCAGTCCTGCACCTGAGCTCATATCGTGCAATACCCAATATTCCCCACTACTGTAATACCGTGCAATACTCAACATTCCCCACTACTGTTAGTCTAGTTTTATTTTTATCCAATGCTGTTCCTTACATTTCACTACAGTACTGCAGCACTGTCACTTACTTAGAGTATTTTTCCTCTGTACTATGTACAGGCCAAAACGAGTGTTCCTCATACTTTTTATGTAGATGTATGTTGGTGTGTATATACATGTGTATATACACATGTTACTGCTTATATTTACATAGGTTTGATCCCAAATGTTTGCCGTCAATGTTATACATTATGCCGCCGTCCCTGTGTGACCTATATCTTTGCTGCTGTAACAATGAAAATTTCCCCACTGTGGGATCAATAAAGGCATTCTTATCTTCTTATCTTATCTTATTAGCTATTGTTTTAGGGTTTTAGCTATCTGTGCATTCATGAATAACACTAGTTTATGTTATTGTCTATTTGTTTTAGTATTTTAGCCGTCCATGCATTCCTGAATAACAATCTGTGAAATCACTATACCTGTTTCCGATGTAACTATGTCTTTGTGCATATTCATGAAAATGCCAAATAGAACATTAAGTTATGCCATCTATATATCTAAATTTTTTATATACAATACTTTGGTATGATGTATTTGCAAACATCCAAGTTCTCCAAGTTAGATCATATGCACATAGCACGTATTGTAACTAGATGACGTGTAAATGTTTGACCTGTGTTCTTCAATGGGAGTGATTTCAATCCATGTAGAGTTAGTTAATACAGTGTAGCTCAAACTCAGATGAATGTAGATAAACGGTGGCTTACCGGCGATTTCTTGAGAAGCTTTGTGTATCAAAATGCGTGTCCATTTAGGATGGGTGAGGGGGAACTAGTCTAGAATAATAATAAACTCACTTTTGAAAAAATCTGAATGATTAATATGTATTCTTTTTCTTTTCAGAACAGTACTGAGGTGTAACAAGTTCCCTACATATTAGGTAAGTGACAAAGGGACTCTAATCACTAGCTTGTCTGTAAACAGCATGCAACGTAACTTGGTGTGTTTTTTTGTCACTTTAAAAAAGTCCCCTTCCTCTGTTGCATGCCTAAGGAGAACATACCCAAATGGTCTGCTAATGAACCTCCAACCGTCAGCAACCATAAATGCACACGTGTCAGGGAGAGTTCAAACCATTATTGGGGAAATAATGTTTCATTTAAAAATTCATTCATTTATTTAAAATAATATTTAATCACTTACATAAGTTTTTTTAGAAGTTGGTCAGCTTCAATGTTTAAAAACTTTCACAATGACTAATGTTGACCTTATTAATGCAAATTAATGTGTAGACTAATTATATAGACTCTGTATTTGATCATTATCTACTATTGTTGACCTCTCTTTATTAATATTGCAAGTATTGTGTAGTCTTATACTTAAACACCTACATACCGTTTTTATAAATTAGTCAGTCTCAACATTTAAAATCATCAACATTTACTTGATGAATCCCTTTCTTTATCAATAATGTAATTATTATGTAGATTCATGTTTAATCACATAATGTTTTTTCAAAATGGTCAGTCTCAACATTTAAAGTCATCCACATTTACTTGACGAACCTCTATCTTTATTAATAACGTAATTAATGTGTACACTAATTATACTGTGTATTTGATCATCTGCTATTGTTGACGATGTTTTCTTACATCTCCAGTGTTTAAACATCAACCTGTTATTTTAATGGATACCTTTACTTGCATAAATGTTTGTTTAGCATCCTGGTATTTTAAAAATCATTGCGAGATATTGATGCAAAGTCATTAATCAAAGCAGGAAGTAAAACCTATACAATATAATGTTTCTTATTTCAGCCTAAAGCTCTGTCGTATTTGTATATTCATGGACAGACATCATGAAATACAAGTTCCTCACCAGTGAATCAGTACGTGAGTAGACCCCCACATACTGGAGTGTTCAAGCTGGCTTATCTTTTTTATGACCTCTTCACATCCACCTTAGCAGGAAGGATGAGAAAACTACAAGGAGTAAAGTTACATGAAAAATCAGAGACACCCTGAGCTATCCATCCTCTCACCAATCTGCCTCCAACCAGCTGCTTGAGTGATGAATACCAAGTCCAACAGGGGCTGACTTTGTCAATTTGTTGAGATATCGGTTGACGTTGTAAATTATACATTGTTGTGAGGCGATACAAGGTGATCTGACATCGAAGGAAGAGTGTCTTTCAGTTCATTTGAACCTAGCATGTGTTTCACATGAAAGTAACTATTTGACAAATGTATGCAGTTCTTACACGCACATAGATTTGAAAGTTTTGTTTATTATTTGTTGGTTTGTTTTTAAATCATGCCCTGTCCCACTCAATTGTTTGGGCAGACTAAATGAAGTGAATGTCATGATCAACATTATTTGAAGTCAATCCATAGAAGTTAAACGTTTTGAATGAAGTGAATATCATTATCAATGTTATTTGAACATGCCAAGCTCAATGATTTTATGTTTAACATGCATTGATGTATTAAAGCAAGTATTTTTAGAGTTACGTTTGAGATTGTAGAACTGTGACTCTCAGGTTTTACATGCTTTTTATGACTATCACAACTTTAAGCAGACAAACGCATACTTTTACCAGCACAAATGTTTGTTGAGAATCCTGATATTTTAAAAATCGTTATGAGAGTTCATCTAATTGATCAGAGCAGGAAGTAAAACCTACACAATATATTGTTTCAGTGAAAGGGGCCACAGTTCTGTCATATTGGGTTATTTCAGAACTTTTCCACCTCGAGCCGCATACGAATTCATACGGTGGGTACATCAATGTCCTTCAATTAACCACGCCCCGTCCATCTCTCACATGCTCTCTCTCTCTCTCTCTCTCTCTCTCTCTCTCTCTCTCTCTCTCTCTCTCTCTCTCTCTCTCTCTCTCTCTCTCTCTCTCTAATGAGAAAACCACACCTATGGCGAGGAGGCGGGTCATCCACAACCCCTTTTCGGTAGGTATAAGACAGCAGAACTCCAAACCAACTCATATCAACCTGTGGCTTGAGAAAAAAAAAAAACAACAACATCCACAATGCCAGTTACCCGACAGACATTCAGACGCATAGAAACAGTATGGGCACCATTGGGACCCCAAAGGGGTCAGCCGATGGAGAGTGGTCCTGGGGTTAAAAGGTAGAGACAAACGCCCACCACCTGCAAACCTCTGACACAGTTAATCGGCAACCAAGACCACAATGATTGTGAAGAAACGGCAGTGAATGTGGCCGACATAAACCTCACGGTGGAACCAACGGTGACCGCTGACCACGTTTTTACAACGGAGTATCCTCAGCAGAAGCTGCCAGGGTTCGAGGAGGCTGAGAAGGAGAACATACCAACAATGGACATCCCTCAAATGTCCATGACCGGAGCTGTCAAGTCTTTACCAAAAGAGACGTTGACTGAGGAAGGGGAACAAAACAGGGAGGAGAAGGATGACAATGAGTTGAAGGAAGAGGAGGATGAAACAGAAGCAGAGGAGGAGGATGGACATCCCTCAAAATGTCCATGACCGGAGCTGTCAAGACTTTACCAAAAGAGACGTTGACTGAGGAAGGGGAACAACACATGCTATGTTAAACACATGCTAGTTTCAAATGAACTGAAAGACACTCTTCCTTCCATGTCAGATCATCTTGTACCGCCTCATGTCAATGTATAACTTACAACGTCAACCAATATCTCAACGAATTGACAAAGCCAGCCCCTGTTGGACTTCGTATTCATCACTCAAGCAGCTGGTTGGAGGCAGATTGGTGAGAGGATGGATAGCTCAGGGTGTCTCTGATTTTGCATGTAACTTTACTCTTTGTCGTTTTCTCATCCTTCCTGCTAAGGTGGATGTGAGGAGGTCATAAAAAAGATAAACCAGCTTGAACACTCCAGTATGTAGGGGTCTACTCATGCACATACTGATTCCCTTTTGAGGAACTTGTTTTTCATAAATGTACAAATACGAAAGAGCTTTAGGCTGAAACAAGAAACATTATATTGTATAGGTTTTACTTACAGGTCGATGTTTCAACACTGGAGATGTAAGAAAACATGGTCAACAATAGCAGATGATCAAATACACAGTATAATTAGTCTACACATCCATCCATCCATTATCGATACCGCTTATCCTCACAAGGGTCGCGGGGCGTGCTGGAGCCTATCCCAGCTGTCTTCGGGCAGTAGGCGGGGGACACCCTGAATTGGTTGCCAGCCAATCGCAGGGCACACAAAGACAAACATCCGCACTCACAATCACATCTAGGGGCAATTTAGACAGTCCAATCAACTTACCATGCATGTTTTTGGAATGTGGGAGGAAACCGGAGTACCCGGAGAAAACCCATGCAGGCACGGGGAGAACATGCAAACTCCACACAGGGAGCCGGGATTGAACCCATGACCTCTAAACTGTGAGGCGGACGTGCTAACCAGTCGACCACCGTGCCACCTTTAGTCTACAAATTAATTACGTTATTAATAAAGATGGAGGTTCATCAAGTAAATGTTAATGATAACGTTTTTAAATGTTGAGAGTGACCAATTTGAAAAAAAAGTGATTAAATATGAATCTACACAATAATTACATTATTGATATAGAAAGGGATTCATCAAGTAAATGTTGATGATTTTAAATTTTAATTGTAAACTAACCTGATAATTGTATGGGAAATGTCCTAACAAGCTGTATTAGAACAACAAGGGTTGCTCTTCTCAGTTTATTAAAAAAAACATAGCCAAGCATGTACAATGATGTACAAGTGTAGTTCAGGAGTTTCATAGGAACATTTGTAGTTGACGTGGTATTTTGCACTTTACACAATTATGTTGTCTTAATTGTATGGAAGATGCCCTAACAAGGTGTATTAGAACAATAAGGGTTGCTATTCTCAGTCATTGAAAAACATAACCAAGCATGCACAATGGTGTACAAGTGTAGTTCAGGTGTTTCATAGGTACATGTGTAGATGACGATATTACACTAAGATGAATTCAATCAGGTGGGCACTTCACGATTGAATGGGAAATGTCCTAACATGTTGTATGAGAACAATAAGGGTTGCTATTCTCATTAAAAAAAAACATATCCAAACATGCTAAATGGTGTACAGGTGTAGTTCAGGTGTTTTGTAGGCAAATGTGTAAGCCCATATTCCAGTGGCAGGGGCGGACAAAGACCAGGTTTGAGTCAATGATTCAGTAGTCGGGTGTTGTCTTCTTTCCAAATAAATCCTTGATTTTTAATGAGCGTTTGAGCCACAGCTTTTATGAATAGAAATACACGTCCCCTCAATCATGATGCCGTCATGAAGATCTGTTTTACTTTCTGTCTAGACCCAAGTGTATGGTAGCGCCCCATAGATGAGGGGAGGGTCTAAAAACATGTCTGAACAAGCCTGGACATCTACCCCAGGCTATACAATGAGTTTCATGTTACAGGCGGAAGTATGATCTCCATCCATCCATCCATTATCTCCCGCTTATCCGAAGTCGGGTTGCGGAGGCAGCAGCTTTAGCAGGGAAGCCCAGACTTCCCTCTCCCCAGCAACATCTTCCAGCTCTTCCAGAAGGATCCCAAGGCGTTCCCAGGCAAGCCGGGAGACATAGTCTCTCCAGCGTGTTCTGGGTCGTCCTCGGGGTCTCCTGCCAGTGGGACATGCCCGGAGCACCTCATCGGGGAGGCGTCCAGGAGGCATCCTAATCAGATGCCCGAGCCACCTCAACTGGCTCCTCTCAACGCGAAGGAGCAGCGGCTCGACTCTGAGTCCCTCCCGGATGGCCGAACTTGTCACCCTATCTCTAAGGGAGAGCCCGGACACCCTGCGAAGGAAACCCATTTCGGCCGCTTGTATCCGAGATCTTGTTCTTTCGGTCATGACCCACAGCTCATGACCATAGGTGAGAGTAGGAACGTAGATCGACCGGTAAATTGAGAGCTTCGCCTTTCGGCTGAGCTCCCTCTTCACCACGACAGACCGATACAGGATCCGCATCACAGCAGATGCTGCACCGATCCTCCTGTCGATCTCCCGTTCCATCTTACCCTCACTCGTGAACAAGAGCCCAAGATACTTGAACTCCTCCACTTGGGGCAGAATCTCATCCCCGACCCGGAGAGGGCACGCCACCCTTTTCCGATCTCATCCATCCATATTTGGTCATACCGGAAAAGATGGCAGCAGCCAGGACATGTCTGTACATGTCTTGAATGAGGCGGGAGTATGATCTCATCCATGCCCATATTTGGGCAGACCAGAAAAGACGGCGGCTGCCAGGACAAGCCTAAAAACATGTCTTAACATGTCTTGGACGAGGCGGAAGCATAATGTCCATATTTGGTCATACCGGAAGGGGGCGTTAATCATAAATTACGTGTTAAAGGGGTGGGGACTAGGAAATGCCAAAATGGCGGACAGGAAATGATGCGTGGCAACGTAAAATGGCCGACCGGAAACAATGCATGGCAACGTAAAATGGCCGACCGGATGTGAGGTATCGGGGCGGGGTTAGGCGTAAAATTGCGTTTCCGGACTACAAAGGGGTGGGGTTTGATGAGGTATTGGGCATGTTTAGGGGTGGGCCGTACGTCAGGACTACAACATGACATCTTCAAAGCGCATGGTTAGGGGTGGGGCTTACAGACTACAAAATGACGTCATCAAAGGGGGTGTGGCTAGGGGAGGGGCTCTACTTCCGGACTACAAAATGACGCCATCAAAGAGGCGGGACTTAAAACAGATGTGACGTCATTTTAAAATGGGCATGGTTAAACCGGGTCTTCCTTTGTGATGTCACACCTGTCAAAAGTTTGACGAAAAGGGGATCTACTTTTTTCACCCATTTAAACTACATTACCTAAAAATGGATGTGAAATGAAGTGTGAAGCAAGTCCCTGAAAATAAAATCAACAATTTAAAACTACAAATCACCAAATTTATTGGCTACAAATGAAGATCCATCCATCCATTATCTGTACCGCTTCTCCTCACAAGGGTCGCGGGGCGTGCTGGAGCCTATCCCAGCTGTCTTTGGGCAGTAGGCGGGGGAAACCCTGAACTGGTTGCCAGCCAATCGCAGGGCACACAGAGACAAACATCCGCACTCACAATCACACCTAGGGACAATTTAGAGTATCCAATCAACTTACCATGCATGTTTTTGGGATGTGGGAGGAAACCGGAGTTTCCCGGAGAAAACCCACGCAGGCACGGGGAGAACATGCAAACTCCACACAGGTAGGCCGGAGCCGGGATCGAACCCACGACCTCTGAACTGTGAGGCGGACGTGCTAACCAGTCGACCACCGTGCCGCCTACAAATGAAGATATATATTACATTTAATTCTGATTTAAATTTCAATGTCAAAAATGCCACCATTTAGGGGCATTCTGGAGCCCTGGTAAGGTCATCTGAAGTTTGTCTAATTCCAGCGGAAAAACATAGTATAATCCTTTTGCAACTACTGTACTTTTGTTCACGGGCCAAATGAGGATTGCAATGACTGAAAATTATGCAAAACTTGTGTAAACATGTAACCACCTCCACTACTACATTGATTGTCCATGTGACAGAATATTACATATTGCTAACATTCAGTCAAATTTTCAGTATCCATGAAAATTGCCCGAAAGTTATTATAATACAATGTATTGTATTAAGTTTATATTATTTTTGTCATTGCTATACCTGTATTTATTTCAATTCTACTAAAGAGAAAAAAAAACGCACAAGAAATGTCAAGCAAAGTCTTTATTTGCTTGTGTGACAAAGTGACAATTGGGTCATTAGTTGTGTGGCCAAACAAAAACCTAGCTTGGTAAATGTTTTCAAACAAATGTTGAATAAACCGTAACTGAACTATCGGTCACAAAATCAGTACTACTTGGTTAAAACTTGTAAAATTAATATCTATAGTTAATGTCTATAACAATTCAAAGCCACTATCAGAGCCGTGATTGGTCGTTACCTGAGCCCTGAACAGTTGTGATGTCATTTTCAGTCGACAAAAGTGACAAAATGGCCGCCTCCAGAGATGGCTAAAAAGGGGTGGATTTTGCTGCTTAACTCATATTCCACAAACGCAATATTAATCAGAATGGCATGGTTCAACTAGTGGGCCTGCACAGAATATATTTTGGGAAAAAAAATGTTTGGGTTGACTTCCACTTTAAATGATCATACATTTCTGTATAATTTCTGTAATGGCCAGGCAATCTTAAATTCCAGAAGCACTTTGCTGAAGTGGGATGTTCTACTTTCACCACCGTCCACTTTCATATGTGGCATGGGTTATCTCCCATCCCACCCAAAACTTGAGGAGCTGTTTAAGATGCTCTTGGGAACGGAAAGTTAAAAAAAAAAAAAAAAAAACTGATGAAAAAAAAGTGCATGCAACACAGTAAAAAGTACTGTAGCCATTTACACTACTCATATTTCCTATAATACAATACAGTACATCTTAATTTATATAGTGCACAATGAACTGTTTGTACTGATTAAATAAAATTGAGTAAACTCAAGACCATTTCTTCAGTGTAGTGTACTGTACTGCAAATTTGCCACTATGCAAATCATAATTAATATTAATAATAGCAACTGCTCTTATGTAGTTCTTGTAGAAAGGATGTCTGCCAATAATGCAGGACTACGTTCTCTGTTGGCATTTACACCTTAAGATTTTAGAAAGTGGCTTTTTTTTTTCTTTTCAATTTTAGGAGAAGTGGTTTGGATAATGGATGGATCGAAGTCTGTTTGCGGCATGGGCCCTAGAATTTTTAACTTGCTCCCCTGATACTCCAGGTGATGGGCCACTGTGCTCCTAGTTAAAAAAAAAAAAAAAGTTGGGCTGAAGGACAGAATGGTGTTGACCACTTTGGTTTTCTTCTTACAAGCTAAATTCTAATGTTAATGTCACGTCGAGTGCTACTCATGGCAGTCACCTGCGCTATACGACAATTTAGAGCAAGTACTTTGCAGTGCTGCGATTACATCGGGATTACAACTTTGTCCACGTTTAGCCTTCTGCATATCTCAAATAAAGAATATGAAGACAATGCACACAAACCGTAATTACTACCGAGTGCATCGTGCACCTGTGAACGGCACGTACGTTAGCGTTATGTTAGCCGTTTGTTGGTCAGCTAACTCATCTTAAGAAATGTTTTAACCAACACAGGGGACCAGCGTACACGTATTGACTATTGTTGTACGATAACTGCAGTATTTCACAGCGGTAGATGCAATTATATCCCTGCATGGCACCAAAAAAACGGTAAGAGACACCACTGTGAAGCATCAAACAAGCTCGCTCCCGCTGACCGACCACGGTTAACCAATGAGGTTGACCTTCAGCCGCCCAAATCCGTCGCACTTGATTGGTCGAGATGGCGTATTTCATCTAGACCAGCCCCTCAGCACCCACGTGCCTCGTGGACAAGTACAAATCATGAGTCTTACGAGTACAAATCTGTTTTGCACATGGTAGCGGTAAATGTGGAGCAAAAGTCACGTGGTAAATGTGGTGCAAAAGTCACGTGTGAGTACAGCATCAGGAAAACCACTCGTGACTCCTAGTGGCGACTTCTTCAACTACAAATTGCCATCCATACAGGTACAAATCAGTATTTCCCCACAAGTACAAATTAAATTTGGCTTCAAGTACAAAATTTATTTCCACAACTACAAGTCAGTTTTTCCACCAAGGCGAATTTTGTTTTTCACACATACAATTGTCGTTTCTACAGGTACAAATGTTTCTTTTCTTACAAGTACAATTTTTTTTTCCAGGTACAATTTTTTTTTTCCATATACAAAATTATTTCACACGCCTTCAAATTGTTTTCTCTACGAATATAATTTTTTTACCATTTCCTTGTTACAAGTACAAATATTCTTGGTACAAGTACAAGTTACTTTTGCACCAAATTTACCTCCATATAACAAGGGGGAAAGATTTTACACTGATAGTCAATACGCATTTGCAACAGTACACATAAGCACAATACTGGCACAATAGAGGTATGATCACGGCGATGGGAAGAGCAGTAACACATGCTCAATTACTTCAACACTTATTAAATGCCGTACAGTTACCGCGCAACATTGCAATATGTAAATGTGCAGCACACGAATCAGGGACAAACAGTGTGTCATTGGGGAATGCTTTTGCAGACAAAACAGCCAGAGAAGCTTTAAAGCCCTTCGCGGGGGTTATCAGACCATGTTCCTGACACACAAATGTTGAGTACCCAAACCATGATAGATATGCAACAGCAGAGTCCACAGACGGAACAAAAACTGTGGATGGATAAGGGGGCAACCTTGCAGAAAAATGTTCATGTCAGCACAGAGGGAAATCCCATACTGCCAAAAAATTTGTTCAAGTGGGCAGCAATATTAAGCCATGGTGTGTCTCATGTTTCGGCTGGTGGAATGGTGGCTCTTATAAATAGACATTACACAATTTATGGGTTTAATCTCTACTCTAAAAAATTTTGTAGGGCTTGTTTTACCTGAGCCAGGCACAATTCACAAGGTAATTTGCGTCCAATGCGGGGTAAGTTTCCTCCGGCAACCTATCCTTTTCAGAGAATTCATATGGACTTCATTGAATTAATTAATTAATTTATTGAATTAAGACGTCCACTGATAGTGTAGTGGTACACACGCCCGAGTTGTGTGCAAGCAGCGTGGGATCGATTCCCACTCAGTGATGGTGTCTGTGTGTGCCCTGCGACTGGCTGGCGACCAGTTCGGGGTGTAGTCTGCCTTCGCCCATTGACGGCTGGGATAGGCTCCAGCAACTCCCCGCGACCCTGTATAGGATAAGCGGTTTGGAAGATGACACAATTTATTGAATTATTGAATTAATTATTAATTAATTTTCAAAGTGGGTTGAGATTTTTCCATCTAAACAACCAGATGCGCTAACAGTGGCAAAAGCATTGTGCAAAGAAATGGTATGCGCCATTATTGTTGTTGTTGGCGACCAGTGTTGTACATTCATACCAAACAACACGGCCCCTGAGGGGTCCCTCACCTGGGCCACCCATGTCCTCCGCGTTCTCAACCACAAGATGAAGGAGCACTCTGGTGTAGAGACGTCGCTTTGGACGGAATGGTGGGAAAGAACATTTGGTCAATATAAGGGCTTGGTTTCCTCTGTCCTGGTTTCTGTTGCTGTGTTTTCAGCTATCCTCACATTGTGTGGGTGTTGTACCTTCCATGCCTTAGAGCACTGCTCAACCGGTCACTACATCTATTGCACCTACGACGTCCAAATTGAATGATCCATTATTGCTTCATCGTACAGTTGAGAGTAAGGATGACACTTGTTTTGATGCTCCTGTTGACATTTCGTTTTCTCTTCCAGATCTCTTTCCCGGTCTTGGATATCATGAGTAAATTACATTGACAACCTCGGGTGTAATTACATTTGTTGTCATAAGAGTGATTCGGTAGATAAAAGCCTTTATGGAGGGTCTATTTGATGACATGAGGATTTGTGCAAATGTAAGAAAAACAGGGGGGAATTTGATAATACATCCATCCATTATCTATACCGCTTATCCTCACAAGGGTGTGCTAGCGCCTATCCCAGCAGTCTTCGGACAGTAGGCGGGGGACACCCTGAATTGGTTGCCAGCCAATCGCAGGGCACATAGAGACAAACAACCGCACTCACAATCACACCTAGGGGCAATTTAGAGTGTCCAATCAACCTACCATGCATGTTTTTGGAATGTGGGAGGAAACCGGAGTACCCGTAGAAAACCATCGCAGGCATGGGGAGAACATGCAAACTCCACACAGGGAGGCCGAGCCGGGATCAAACCCACAACCTCTGAACTGTGAAGCGGACATGCTAACCAGTTGACCACCGTGCCGCCCGGAATGTTATAATGTTGTATATAATGATTCGGGTGATGGTTAGGGTTGCTAGCTTTATTGGCTTAGCTTATTAACTTTGTAGGTTTAGTTTTATATTATATACAAACAGGGGGGAATGTACGAATAATAATGTATATTATGATTCATGTGTTCGATTTTTCATAGGCTTGTTAGCTTTACTGTATTAGCTTTGTAGGTTTAGCTTTATATTATATAAAAACGGGGGCATGTAAGGATAATAATGTATATTATGATTCTGTGTTAGATTCTTATTATTAGGCTAGTTAGCTTTATTAGCTTGTGGGTTTAGCTTATATCTAGGCATAACTTGCTTGATGTGCTTTGCTTCCACACATGTATGTTAATGGCTCACACACACACACACACACACACACACACACACACACACACACACACACACACACACACACAAACACACACATAGACAAAACAAGTTCAGAGTGTTCCAGCTGCTTTCGCTCCCCTTTCCCTTAGAGCTGTAACACCTTTGTAATCAGGGGCTCCTAAGAAAAATAAAAAGAGAGGAGGCGCAGGCGCCGGGCAGAGGGTTTTAGGAACTGTAAAAGTACACTTCCCTGCGCTCTCCTTGCAAGAAAAAAAAGACAATATTGTGTCGAGTGTCTTCATTCCACATTGTGTGCGTTGTTTACTAATGTCTCACTTGGTGTGAACCTGACAGCAACAATGTGATATGCTGTTGTTGTTGTTGTTATCAGTTATGCCAGTAGGGGGCAATCGCGCACTGTTGGGAGAGTGGAAGCCAAATAACAAGCCATGTAACAAGTTGTTGACGCTAATAAGATGCATGTTCGAATAAATGCAGACCGAGTTGCGCCAAAGAAATGTTCAATTTTCATTTCTTCTGCAAGCGTTTTTGCTCTCTCTCTCTCTCTCTCTCTCTCTCTTTCTCTCTCTCTCTCGCTCTAGCTCAGAGGTGTCAAACTCCAGTCCAGGGGGGGCGCCCTCCTGCACCTTAGAGGTTTCATCCAACACACCTGATTCAAACGATCGGGATCAAGATCAGGCCCCTGCAGAACTTGCTGATGAGCTGATCATTTGAAACAGGTGTGTTGCAGCAGGAAGAGATGGAAAAGTCAAGTCAAGTCAATTTTATTTATATAGCCCTTGCTCACAGGAAAGTCTCAAAGGGCTTCACATATGCACCAGATCATTTACATGACATCCCCTGATCTTAACTCCCAGGAGGGCAAGGAAAAACTCAAAAAAACCCATCCGGGGAAAAATGAGAAACCTTGAGAAGTGACCACAGATGGGGAATCCCACTTCCAGGATGATCAGGCTGCAATGGATGTCGAGTGGGCAACATTGAACACACATTATAGTACTATACAGTGTTTGTTAAAGTGATGTGAAAGTTAATCAAATGAAGTGCTGCAGGAAGATGACATCGATGAAGTGAGCAGGGGCCAAATGGTCGTCAATGTAGAAATATCCATAACAGCGGCTCCGAGGATGTGGCCAGCCTCCAATCTTGGAGCAGTCAGTTGCTGTTGGATCAAAACAGCAACCTCCAATTTGGTCGTCATCACCTAATTCCCAAGCCTGGGAAAAGGGGGCAGAAAAAGAATAGAAGCGGCAATAAAGAGGCCAAAACAAACAGTTCAACTAAATGCAGAATCGTACAAATAAGTCTTAAGTCGTGTTTTAAACATTTCTACTGAGGTAGTGCCTCTAATATCCGTGGGTAGGGCATTCCAAAGCATCGGTGCCCGAATAGAAAACGCTCTAGAGCCTGCGAACTTCTTTTTGGCTCTCGGGATCACTAAAAGGCTGGCATTTTGTGACCGAAGGTTTCGGATCGGAACATACGGTATCACTAAGTCGACGAGATAGGAAGGTGCTAAGCCATGCAGTATTTTGTAGGTAAGTAGCAAAACCTTGAAATCGCATCTCAAGTGGACTGGGAGCCAATGCAAATTGGCTAATATCGGGCTAATATTATCGAACTTTCTCGTCCTTGTCAAGAGTCTTGCTACGGCATTTTGGACTAACTGCAGACTTTTACTACTAGACATGGGAAGACCAGAGAGCAAAACGTTACAATAATCGAGGCGAGACATAACAAATGTGTGGATTAAAATTTCTGCATCACTATTCGACAGAATTGGACAATTTTTAGCAATATTACGGAGATGGAAAAATGCGGTTCTAGTAATATTTATAATGTGCATTTGAAAAGACAGAGTTGGGTCGAATATAACACCAAGATTTTTTGTTGAATCACTTTGGGTAATTGTACATTTATCGAGCCTCAGAGTGGTGTTCTTAAATAGGTGCCGATGACGAGCAGGGCCAATAATCAACATCCCGGTTTTATCTGAGTTAAAAAGCAAAAAATTGAGAGACATCCATTGTTTAATCTCGGCAGGGCACGCCTCTAAATTACAGCAATTAGCCGGGTTTGTTATCGCGAGCGGCATATACAATTGGGTATAGTCAGCATAACATTCAATCATTCATTCATTATCCATACCGCTTATCCTCACAAGGGTCGCGGGCGTGCCAGAGCCTATCCCAGCTGTCTTCGGGCAGTAGGCGGAGGACACCCTGAATTGGTTGCCAGCCAATCGCAGGGCACACAGAGATAAACATCCGCACTCACAATCACATCTAGGGGCAATTTAGAGAGTCTAATCAACTTACCATGCATGTTTTTGGAATGTGGGAGGAAACCGGAGTACCCGGAGGAAACCCCCACAGGCACGGGGAGAACATGCAAACGCCGTCAGCATAACAATGAAAAGTAATGTTATATTTACGTATAATATCACCAAGCGGAAGCATGTAAATGCTAAACAATAGGGGTCCTAGTACAGATCCCTGCGGGACTCCAGATGTAACTTTACAAAACTCAGAAGTCACATTGCCATGAATTACACGGTGCGTCCTTTCTGAGAGGTAAGAATTAAACCAAGAAAGTGATGAGCCTGAGATACCAACACATCCTTCAAGGCGTTCTAATAGTATGTTATGATCGACGGTGTCAAAAGCAGCACTAAGGTCAAGTAAGAGTTGTATTGATGAGGTGTCGGAGTCCATAGCTAAGAGAACATCATTAGTTACTTTATCAAGAGTCGTCTCAGTAGAGCGATGGGCTTTAAATCCTGACTGAACAATTTCAAATAGATTATTAGCAGCCACAGAGTCACTAAGCTGTTGCGCTACAACTTTTTCGAGAATTTTCGCTATAAACGGGACATTTGAAACCGACCTATAATTACTGAGGTTCTCTGGATCAAGGCCATCCACCTTAAGCAGGTCGGGTCGGCGCCAGAAAGAAGGCCAATTATCTACAAACTGCAGTCCCTGCTCACTACAAAAGCTAGCCAGCCACCGGTTAAGCGAGAATAATTCTCGTAGACAAGGGGCCAGAGACAATTACTCGGTGCCGACTCATCTTTCTAGCGAGATCACAAGTCCTAGCTATGTTCTTCTTTGTGATCTCTGATTGCCTCATCCTAGTATCATTGGAGACGACGTGTATCACTATGTCGGAGTACCTAGTGTTGTTTGCTCTGTGCTGGTGTGTAGTCCTTTTGCGAGTCAGCTCCCTAAGATTAGCTTCAATGTTGGGTGCTCTGGCCCCAGCAATACACATTACCGTGGCTGGATTTTTTAGCTTAATGTTACGGGTAATGGAGTCACCTATTACTAAAGTGCGGGAGCCAGTAGATCGAGGTGGAATGGGACTAGCTAACGGGCTGAATCTGTTATGCGTCCGAACTGGCTCACCGCGATTAGCAGGCCGCTTAGGGCTAATGCTAACCGGACTAGCAGATTAGCTACAACCCATACTAACAGTTGTGTCCGCCACATCTACGGTTACCGCATTATTACAACACCCCTACCTGTCACCTGCAGAAGTTCTCTGACAACTCTGCGATTGTCGGCCTCATCACAGGCGGAGATGATCGGGAGTACAGAGAGCTTACTCAGGGTTTTGTGGACTGGTGCCAGCAGAACCGCCTCCTGATCAATGCGGGGAAATCCAAAGAAATGGTGGTGGATTTCGGTAGGCGCCAGCACTCTTCACCTGCACCAGTGAATATCCGGGGAACAGATGTTGAGAGAGTCTCAACTTACAAGTACCTGGGTGTTCATCTGAACAATAAACTGGACTGGTGCGACAACACAGACGCCCTCTATAGAAAGAGTCAGAGCAGACTCTTCCTACTCAGGAGACTGAGGTCTTTTGGGGTTCAGGGGACACTCCTCAGGAACGTTTATGACTCAGTGGTTGCATCGGTCATCTTCCAGGGAGTGGTCACCTGGGCAGGCGGCGTCTCGGCCCGGGACAAGAAGCGGCTGGACAAACTGGTCAGGAGGGCAGGCTCTGTCCTGGGCTGCTCCCTGGACTCTGTGGACTCGGTGGGGGACAGGAGGATGTTGGCCAAGCTGTCATCAATGCTGGGCAACCCGGACCACCCCCTCCAGGGCATCCTAACAGCACTCCACAGCACCTTCAGTGACAGACTGTACACCCTCGCTGTGCAAAGGAGAGATTCCGCCGTTCCTTCTTGCCTGCTGCTGTCAGACTCTTTAACAAGAACATTGTGTAGTCTCTACAAACTGGCGGACATTAGTGCAACTGTGCAGTTCTGCACCTGAGCTCATATCGTGCAATACCCAATATTCCCCACGACTGTAATACCGTGCAATACTCGACATTCCCCACTACTGTTAGTCTAGTTTTATTTTTATCCAATGCTGTTCCTTACATTTCACTACAGCACTGCAGCACTGTCACTTACTTAGAGTATTTTTTCCTCTGCACTATGTACAGGCCGAAATGAGTGTTCCTCATATTTTTTATGTAGATGTAGGTTGGTGTGTATATACATGTGTATATACACATGTTACTGCGTATATTTACATAGGTTTGATCCTAAATGTTTGCCGTCAATGTTATACATTAATGGCCACATTATGCCGCCGCCCCTGTGTGACCTATATCTTTGCTGCTGTAACAATGAAAATTTCCCCACTGTGGGATCAATAAAGGCATTCTTATCTTATCTTATCTTATTCTGCTCTAGCTGATGGCCACGTCCCTCTAGCAGGGAAAGCCTTTCAATGAGACGAGTGCAAGTGGTGCAAGAAGACATAGTTGCGTATAGTCGCCCAGTGGATGAAGGCAGTTGAGCAGCTGAAGGGCAGCCGAGGAAGCCCGCCGGTGTCCGAGTTGTTGTGCGGCCGACACACTGATGGAATCAGCGATCCGCTGCTTCCAAAAAATCTTCAGCGTAGTCTCAAAAAAAAGAAGAAAGTCGTAGGATGCAGGGGGAAAAAGACTCGCTCGTTCGTCGTTCATCTCTCTGGCAAATCTGCGAGTCGGCGCGGCAGCAGAAAACAGGCAGGACAGCGGCCCTCGAGGGTCAGAGTTCGAAACCCTTGCTCTAGCTTATAGCTTGCAGTTTGAACTGTGCTTTGTAGGCGTGTCACTTCGTGGGTGCCATTTTCAATGTTGTTATGCACAATGAATGCATATACCGGCACTATATACCTACTGGGGCGTGCCTTTAGCGTCCTCTGTCACGCCCACCTTCTCCCTTTAACGTCCGCATGGTGTCCTCACTCACGTCCGCCTTTTCTCTATATAACCAGCATGTTGGCAGCAAATGCTCCCAGTCAGTCAAACGCAGCGCTCAATATGGAACTCGGTGCGCACATAAGCTGCACCGCATTATAAGGCGCACTGTCCATTTTTGAGAAAATTTTAGACCTTTGGGTGTGCCTTATAGTCATGAAAATACGGTACCTAATCTGAAATTTTATTTTTGGGCGGCACAATTAAGAGCATTGATTACATGGATGCATTATGATGTGCATACAAGGTGGGTGGGCATTGAACAATCAATGTATTCCGTACCATTGCAAGCATTGCCATTTATTAGTACTCCAGTTAAGGGTCTGGCAAGATGGACTAAAACTACACTTGACATCTGGAAGAGGGTTAGAGTCGCCTTTAAATTACCAATTTTCGGCGCTGGCTAGAATTGGGCATTTGAAATCCTTCACTCCAAGTTGTCTTGATTCGGGCTTTTTGAAATGTAATTTCTGAAATTATATCGTTTATGTTCATCAGTTGGTTGATAAAGGGGTATTGTTGTCATTTGAACAGTTAAGGAGTCAATTTCAACTCCCAAAAAGTGATTTTTTTAGGTATCTGCAAATACCATCTTTGTTGATATCCCATAAAGAATGGGAGAAAATATTAGATTCATTACCAACTTAGACTTGTTTAATCAAAACTCAAAAACAACAAGAGGACAATGAAATTATCGCAAAATTGTATAAAATATTAGTATCAATGGCCCAAAATAAGCCCATTCAGGCAAAATAAATGGGAGGCGGAGGCGGAACTGGCTGTGTCGGATGAAAAGTGGAAAGAGGCATTTTTAGTGGCACATCGGACTACAAATTCAAAGACATAGAAAGAATTTAAATGGAAAATACAGTGTAGATCACATATGTCAAAGTCAAGGCCCGCGGGCTATATCCGGCCCGCAAGAAGGTTTTCTATGGCCCCTGGGATGATATTTTATTATTAGATCCGGCCCGCAGACCGCAGCAAGCCGGTGTGGGTAGCAGATATGATCGGGTCCTTTGCGCCCTCCGAAGACGTCACGCTTTAAAATATATTGTAGCGTCTTCCAAGAACACAGACGTAGTTTAATCATCACGTTTTTATCAGTCCAACCGGCTACTGTGGGCCGCAGCCGACACCAAATACAGTAAGACAACCGTTCAGTCAAAAAGTGCAACGGCTCTCCTCCTCTGCTACTCTCGCTTCCATCCCCTCCCATCCAGCGGGCCGCGCGATGCATTCACTAACCTCGGAAACAACACAACCCGGCAAAACACAAGTTTGACGACAACACAGATAACCCATTTTGTGACACTATTTCTGTAATATATTTCTTTCCATCTATGTTTGCCACCCCCTGGCTGTTGTGTTTGCTAAATATAAAATAACGAACATTACCGCTACTTTTGCGAGGATCTTCCTTCGGTCGCCTACTGAAGACTTCACGTCACTGTTTCGTGGCTTTCAAAATCAGATCGTGGTGAAAAGTTATTCGGAGTAAAACACGTTTTATTAAGAAATACTTTATGTTAGAAAGCTTACTGTTTTACTATTAGTAATTGTTGGCATTTGATAAATTCATTGAGTTTCGACATAGTGCTGAAATGTCCCACACTGTGAGCAGTTCATTGAACGCTCCTCGAGAGCTAAGTGTTGATAACGAGTGACTTTTTTTTTTCTTTTTCCTCCTTCGACACAGGTCGTAGTGTGTTCGTGCTAGAAAACTCAGTAGTTGCAGATTTCCCGTGTTTCACCACGTTTGTTGTAGTGTGTAAATGTTAAAAGGTGAATTTAATCATTTAAGTTCGTGTCAGGTAACTGCTGTACATAATAGCCTATGTTCTCGTGAGTGATGTCACGTTGATGAACACTAGTTAGTTTTTTCGGCTAGTATGCAAACTATTCTAATGATGAAACGTGTGAATGTGTATTGTATGTGTTGTTTGACTGTTTAATTGCTTAATCCAGTGAATTTTAATGTTTAGGCATGTTGTTAACTAATGGATGCGCATTGGATGATGTTGCTAGGTTATTCTTTGTGTTGTTGCAGACCACAATAAATAGACGTGTCAAGTGGAATAAGGGCCTGTGTTCTCTGACAGGAGCACCCACATCCATACCATGCCACTCTAAATTAGAGTCAGCAGGAGACATCATACCAATCATATGATCCGCTCCGTTTTACTTCACATTATGCACTGTTCATACAATCTTGCAGCCCGAGTCAACAAGAAAATTGTTTCCAGTTTGGCAGGAGAAACGTAAACATTCCACTGATCCTGTTTCACAAGACGGGCAGCGGCTTCTTCTCGGGTCATAAGTGACGTATGAGCTGCCTTGCAAAAATAGCAGTAATGTATTTTATTTTATTTTTTATTTCCTAACTCCGAACACAAAAACACAATAGCCAGGGGGGTGACAAACATAGAGGCAAAGAAATATATGACAGAAATATAAAGCGTGACATCATCAGCAGGTACGAAGGACCCGATCCAATCTGGACATTTAAAAAAATTTGAATGAACATTCTATCAGTCCGGCCCTCGGCTTGTAGCAAAATTTTTAATGTTCTTAGCTTGTGTTGGAGGCACTGTGGCACAGAGGTGCCAAATCATATGCATGTCTTTTTGGCATGTCCTAAAATACAGGGTAAACAATGTTTAAGAAGCAATAAATCAGGTTCTCAAAATGCCATTTCCCAGGGAGTTAATGGTGGCCATACTTGGTATTACACCACCAGGGGTGCAGGGAAGAATGGCAAAATACCTTCTGAATATCTTTTTCGCTGCCGCTCTGAAGTGTATCACAATTTCTAGGTTGCAAACAAGACTACCCTCCTTTAACTTGTGGATTTTAAAGCTGAGAGAACTGCATCATATAGAAAGAATAACTTATTCATTGAGACTTCGACTACATATTTTTAAAACACTGTGGGGCCCTGCGGAGGATTTGATACAAATGTATGAAAAGGCAATATGTTTTTCCTTTTGTTTTTGTTTTTTGTGTTTTGGTTATAATAGTTTGTGTTTGGCTGTGCCACTTTTGGATAATTGTAGTATTTGCATTTGTGCTGTATTTGGGAATGACTATCACCTTAGTGACTTTTATTTTATTATATGTTGGGATGTGTACAATTGTACGAATGTTCTGTTGTAGTTGAGAAAAAATGTTAATAAAATATGAGTTCTAAAAAAAAAGTCCAAAACGAGAACACAGCTTGCGTCCCGTGAACAACATAGATTACGCCAGTTTTGAAATTGCTGCATTGGCTCCCTGTGTGTTTCAGGATCGATTTTAAAGTACTTTTATTAGTTTATAAATGTGTTAATGGTCTTGGGCCATCTTATTTATCTGATTTGCTTTTATCATACCAGCCCTCGCGGATCCTGAGGTCCTCTGGCGCCGGCCTTTTATTTATTCCAAGGGTGAGGACCAAAATGCATGGCGAGGCTGCATTCAGCCGTTTTGGTCCTCACCTTTGGAATAGCCTGCCAGAGGACGTCAGGTCTGCAGAGACTGTTGATATTTTTAAGAGGAAGCTCAAGACACACCTTTTTAGTTTGGCTTTCAACAACTTTTAAATAATTTATCTTTTCTTTTGATTGAAGATAATTCTATGTTTTGCTTTGAATGTTTTAAAGCACTTTGAGTTGCATTTTTATGTATGAAAAGTGCTATATAAATAAAATGTGATTGATTGATTGATTGATTGATAGATGTCGCTTGTTGCTTGGGTGATGTTCCGGTATGTCAAAAGAAAGGTATCAAGCTGCTGATGCACTGGCGATGCACCTCTGGAAGATTTTAAGGCATGCTTGAACGTCTGCATAAAACGTTCCGCCAAACCATTAGTGGCAGGATGGTATGGCGCTGAACGAATGTGTTTGACCGCGTTGGACTTCAGGGAATTCTTCAGAACAAAATTCTGGTCCATTGTCACTAACAAGAATGTGAGGGATAAAATAGTGACTAAAAAGTCAACTTAGCACTTGGATACTCATAGCGGCTGTGGTGCTGTCCATGATGTGCACCTCAGGCCATTTTGAATGTGCGTCCACAACAACCAAATACATATGTCCTTAAAATGGACCTGCAAAATCCACATGTATCCTTTTCCACGGACTGGATAGTCACATGCACAGGTGTAACGGTGCCAGCGCAGGGTCTTTTTGTACTCGCTGACAAGAATGGCAGGATTTCGCTTGGAGCTCAATTTGAGAGTCTACGCCCGGCCACCAAACATAACAGCGAGCTAAACTTTTCATCCTCATTATACCCGAATGTGAGAAGTGTAGCTCCACCAGAACATGGGGGTGCAGCTTTAGTGTAACTATTACTCTCACACCCCACATGAGACATCCCTGCTGTATTGTGAGATCATTGTGACGCAAGATATAGGGTGATAGCTCTTCACCTGCGTCCTTTGCAAATGGAAAACGACCAGTTGAAACCATTTCCATGACACAGGATAGGGTGGAGTCAGACATGGTATCACGTCTGATCTTGGTGAGGTGTAGAATACCTCAACTGTCCCTGGTTTCTCAAAAGGTGCATGAGGGAGCGGTAACCTCCACTGTCCATCAGCGTTGCGGTGCCATGCACCTTTCCTGTACTGAATGGTGTAAATGTGTGCTGACAGTGTCCAGCGCTGCATTCAAGTTGCGGCCATCGATGGTGTGCTTTTCACTGGACTCAGGATGGTTGTTAGCGGGTGATGGTCCATGAGGAGTGTGAACTTGTTACCATAAAGATGTATACTGATGGAACTTTCGTACTCTAAATACTGTCGCTAACGCCTCCCTCTCAATCTGAGTGTAGTTTCTTTCTGCTTAATTGAGAGTTTGGGATTCATAGACAATGGGTTTTTCCTCACCACCAGGCATCGCGTGTGAAAGCACAGTGCCCACTCCATCTGGTGAAGTAGCACAAGCCAAGCGTAGATATAGCTCAGGATTGTAGTGAGTGAGTACCTGCTGGGATACTAGGAGTGCTTTAGCTTTCTGGAATGCTGACACACAGGCGGATGTCCACTGCCATTATTTTCCTTTATTAAGCAGTTCATTCAATGGTTTTAGAACAGTGGCTAGGTCAGGAATGAAACGTCAATAGTAGTTAAGCATCCCTAGAAAAGCACGTAGCTGGTGCTGGTGCTTCCACAATAGCTCGTACTTGTTCGGGTGATTTGTGGAGCCCTGTTGCATCAATGATATGCCCCAAATATTCCACGGACTCATGTAAAAAACAGGCACTTCTCTTTCTTGAGGTGCAAGCCATATTCCTCTAGTCTGCCCAGGACAGTATCAAGGGTTTTCAGTTGCGTCTGCTTGTCAGGACCACTGACTAGGATGTCGTCCAAATAGCAATGAGTGTGCGACAGTCCAAGAAGCACTTGATCCATGGCCTTCTGGAATAAAGCTGGGGAGGACTCTACACCAAAAGGTAAATGGTTGAATTGGAATTTTTGTGTAGATATTGTCAGCAGCTTCTTAGAGCTCTCTTCCACTTCTATTTGTAAGTAAGCATTAGACAAATCAAGCTTACTAAAATGCTGACGTCCTGCGAAAGATACAAACAAATTTCAATGCGTGGAATTGGGTACTTATCCATTCAGAGTGCTGGGTTGAGGGTGACCTTAAAATCCCCAAAAGTCTCACTGTGTCATCCTTCTGGCCGACAGGAACCACAGGCATGGCCCAGTCACTATGCGCCACTGGTAAAATTACCCCCAGCTCGGTCAGTCGCTTTAATTCAGTCTCCACTTGCGATCGAAGAGCATAGGGCACGTTAGCCTACGTGGTGGGCGAAACTTGGGCACACTGTTAGGCATTAAGGTTAGTCGGGCTTTAACATCCCCCCCATGAGCCCTCCATGAGCCATCACCCTATCGTGGTGGGGGGGCTTGCGCGCCCCAATGATCCTAGGAGCTAAGTTGTCTGGGGCTTTATGCCTCTGGTAGGGTCACCCATGGCAAACAGGTCCTAGGTGAGGGACCAGACTAAACACGGCTCAAAATGGCCCCTTAGGATGAATATAATGAATGGATCACATTTTCCCTCGCCCGGACGCGGGTCACCGGGGCCCCCTTCTGGAGCCAGGCCTGGAGGTGGGGCTCGATGGCGAGTGCCTGGTGGCCGAGCCTGCACCCATGGGGCCCGGCCGGGCTCAGCCCAAAAAGGAAACGTGCGTCTCTCTTCCCATGGGCTCACCAATGGTGGGAGGGGCCAAAGGGGTCAAGTGCCGTGTGAGCTGGGCGGTGGCGGAAGACAGGGACCTTGGCGGTCCGATCCCCGGCAACAAAAACTAGCTCTTGGGACATGGAGTGTCACCTCTCTGGCAGGGAAGGAGCCCGAGCTGGTGTGTGAGGATGAGAGGTTCCGACTAGATATAGTCGGGCTCACCTCCACACACAGCTTAGGTTCTGGTACCAGTCCTCTCGAGAGGGGTTGGACACTCTTCCACTCTGGAGTTGCCTAGGGTGAGAGGCGCCGAGCAGGTGTGGGCATACTTATTGCCCCCCGGCTTGGCGCCTGTACATTGGGGTTTACCCCGGTGGACAAGAGGGTAGTTTTCCTCCGCCTGAGGGTGGGGGGACGGGTCCTGACTGTTTGTGCTTATGCACCAAACAGCAGTGCAGAGTGCCCACCCTTTTTGGAGTCCTTGGAGGGTGTGCTGGAGGGCGCTCCACCTGGGGACTCCATCATTCTGCTGGGGGACTTCAATGCTCACGTGGGCAATGACAGTGAGACCTGGAAAGGTGTGATTGGGAGGAACGGCCCCTCCATCTGAACGCGAGCGGATTTCGGTTACTGGACTACTGTGCTCGTCACGGATTGTCCAAAACGAACACCATGTTCAAACATAAGGGTGTCCATATGTACACTTGGCACCAGGATACCCTAGGCCGCAGTTCGATGATCGACTTTGTAGTCGTATCATCGGATTTGCGGCCGCATGTTTTGGACACTCGGGTGAAGAGAGGGGCGGAGCTGTCAACTGATCACCATCTGGTGGTGAGTTGGCTCCGATGGTGGGGGAAGATGCCGGTCCGACCTGGCAGACCCAAACGTATTGCGAGGGTTTGCTGGGAACGTCTGGCAGAATCTCCTGTCAGAAGGAGTTTCAACTCCCACCTCCGGCGGGGGGCATTGAGTCCGAGTGGACCATGTTTCATGCCTCCGTTGTTGAGGCGGCCGATCGGAGCTGTGGCCGCAAGGTGGTCGTTGCCTGTCGTGGCGGCAATCCCCGAACCCGCTGGTAAACACCAGCGGTAAGGGATGCTGTCCAGCTGAAGAAGGAGTCCTATCAGGCGTTTTTGGCCTGTGGGACTCCGGAGGCAGCTGACAGGTACCGGCTGGCCAAGCGGAATGCAGCTCTGGCGGTTGCTGAGGCAAAATCTCAGGTGTGGGAGGAGTTCGGGGAGGCCATGGAAAATGACTTCCGGATGGCTTCGAGGAAATTCTGGTCCACCATCCGACGTCTCAGGAGAGGGAAGCAGTGCACCATTAACACTGTTAATAGTGGAGATGGGGTGCTGCTGACTTCAACCCGGGACGTTGTGGGTCGGTGGAGAGAATACTTCAAAGACCTCCTCAATTCCACCAACATGCCTTCCACTGAGGAAGCAGAGCCTGGAGACTCTGAAGTGGGCTCTCCTATTTCTGGGGTTGAAGTAACCGAGTTAGTCAAAAAGCTCCTCGGCGGCAAAGCCCCGGGGCTGGATGAGATCCGCCCGGAGTTCATAAAGGCTCTGTATGTTGAGGGGCTGTCATGGTTGACACGTCTCTACAACATCGCGTGGACATCGGGGACAGTGCCTCTGGATTGGCAGACCGGGGTGGTGATCCCCCTTTTTAAAAAGGGGGACCGGAGGGTGTGCTCCAATTACAGAGGGATCACACTCCTCAACCTCCCCGGTAAGGTCTATTCAGGAGTGCTGGAAGAGGGTCCGTCGGAAGGTCGAATCTCGGATTCAGGAGGAGTAATGTGGTTTTCGTCCCGGCCGTGGAACAGTGGACCAGCTCTACACCCTCAGCAGGGTCCTCGAGGGTGCATGGGAGTTCGCCCAACCTATCTACATGTGTTTTGTGGACTTGGAGAAGGCATTCGACCGTGTCCCTCGGGAGTTCTGTGGGGGATGCTTCAGGAGTACGGGGTACCGAGCCCCCTGATAAGGGCTGTCCGGTCCCTGTACCACCGATGTCAGTGTTTGGTCTGCGTTGACGGCAGTAAGTCGGATTCGTTTCCAGTGAGGGTTGGCTCCGCTAAGGCTTCCCTTTGTCACCGATTCTGTTCATAACTTTTATGGACAGAATTTCTAGGTGCAGCCGAGGTGTCGAGGGGGTCCGGTTTGGTGTTCTCAGTATTGCATCTCTACATTTTGCAGATGATGTGGTACTGTTGGCTTCTTCAAGCCACGATCTCCAACTCTCGCTGGAGCAGTTCGCAGCCGAGTGTGAAACGGTCGGAATGAAAATCAGCACCTCCAAATCTGAGACCATGGTCCTCAGTCGGAAAAGGGTGGCGTGACCTCTCCGAGTCGGGGATGGGATTCTGCCCCAAGTGGAGTAGTTCAAGTATCTTGGGTTCCTGTTCACGAGTGATGGTAAGATGGAACGGGAGATCGACAGGCGGATCGGTGCAGCGTCTGCTGTGATGCGGTCCCTGTATCAGTCTGTCGCGGTGAAGAAGGAGCTCAGCCAAAAGGCGAAGCTCTCAATTTACCGGTTGATCTACGTTCCTGCTCTCACCTATGGTCATGAGCTGTGGGTCATGACCGAAAGAACAAAATGTCGGATACAAGCGGCTGAAATGGGTTTCCTTCGCAGGGTGTCCGGGCTCTCCCTAAGAGATAGGGTGAGAAGTTCGGCCATCCGGGAGGGACTCAGAGTCGAGCCGCTGCTCCAGGAGCCAGTTGAGGTGGCTCGGGCATCTGATTAGGATGCCTCCTGGACGCCTCCCTGGTGAGGTGTTCCGGGCATGTCCCACCGGCAGGAGACCGCGAGGGCGACCCAGAACACACTGGAGAGACTATGTCTCCCGGCTTGCCTGGGAACGCCTTTGGATCCCTCCGGAAGAGCTGGAAGATGTTGCTGGGGAGAGGGAAGTCTGGGTTTCCGTGCTGAAGCTGCTGCCTCCGCGACCCGACTTCGGATAAGTGGGAGATAATGGATGGATGCATGGATGGCTTTAACACCTTTCATTGTGCTTAACTTTTTAGAGAAAATAGCTGAGTGTCTCTTTAACACAGTCTCTATACTGTCAGCTTGTTGTTGCTCAATAGCATGCACAGCCTTTAAATCTCTTCAGTTCAGTTTAATAACTCTCAGCCACTTCCTACCGAATAATGGTGGAACATCCACTTTGACCACGTACAAGGGCAAAACAGCACACTGCTCTTTTAACTCTACTTGCACTTTAATGACTCCTTCAGTCTTGACTCCTTCTCCAGTGTATGTCTTTAGCATGATATCAGTGGGTTGGAAAGGGGTTTGGCTCCAATGTCTTTTGTACTGTTCACAAGGCATTAATGACACAGCAGCCCCGGTGTCTAATTCCATCTCCATTTTCTTTCTATTAACTACAGGTATTACAGATACACGTGCATATCTCCCCTTCTGAGACACAGAATATAGTCCCAAATCACTCTCAGTGTCTGATTTAGTTTAATCACTTTCACTTTCGTTCGCCTCCACATGATGAATCTTCTTTTTATCTTTGACATAGCATTTAGTTTTATTACCTTTCTGTTTAGGTTTTCCGTCTTTGTGTTTATGTCCTCTGACTTAGCTGCTGTGGCTTCTACACATTTGTTTTGCGTGTCTTTTCCTACCGTGTGTCCTTTTCTATTGCTGGTAGCAATCCTGTTCCTTATACCAGCAGTCATCATCAGCATGATTTGTTACATCTCAGCTAGATTATTGCAATGCACTTCATTTTGGAGTCAGCCAGTCCTCCGTCAAACGTCTCCAGTTGGTCCAAAATGCTGCTGGCCTCCTTTCATTGGCTCCCAGTGCATTTCAGGGTTCAATTTAAGATTCTCCTATTTGTCTTTAAATCATTAAATGGCCTAGCCCCGGCGTACCTCTCCGAGCTCCTCCACTCCTACACACCTTCCCGCAGCCTCAGGTCTGCGGACCAGGCGCTGCTCGAGGTGCTGAGGACCAAGCGGAGCCTCAGAGGAGATCGAGCCTTTTCTGTTGCTGGTCCTTCTGTCTGGAATGACCTCCCATTGGTTGTTAGGCAAGACCCCTCCATCCATTTTTAAAACCCGGTTGAAGACACATTTCTTTTCTCTGGTTATTGATCAGACCTGAAATTTTTGACTCCTTTCCGGTGTCAATTGTCAATAGTGTTTTTTGTTAATTTAATGGTTTTATTTATTTATATGTCATATTATTTATATCTATATTTATTAATACCTGTATCACAGCCTTTTATTGTTTTTTTATTTATTGTATTGTTTGTAAAGTGGTTTGTTACAGCTCTAGCTGTTATTAAATGCGCTATATAGATAAAATGGTATTGTATTGTATAAGCGGTATCGATAATGGATGGATGGATGGATGGTATTGTATTGTTTTCCCACAATGGTGACATTTACTTTGAGTGAGCTGCTTAACTGCTGTACATCACGCACCGAAGTCTCGGCCGACACAGCGCAAATCTTCAGTTTTCTGAAAGGTGAGGTCTTTCTCCGTTAACAGACACTTCTGAACAGTTTCACATTTCAATCCATACACAAACCTGTCTCGTAGTGCGTCTTCCAAGTAACCTCCAAAGTCACAATTCTCCGAAAGTCTTTTAAGCACCGCGACATATTGCACCACTGTCTCTCCCTCCCCGATTCCTCTTGTGAAACCGGAATATCTCCGCGATAACGAGTGGCATCGGGGCTAAGTGGGCCAGCAGCGCAGCCACAACAGCATCATAGTTCATCGTTCCCGGCCTCTCAGGAGCCACCAAACTCCGGAGTGGTCCATACGTTTTGGGTCCCACCACGCTGAATAGCACTGACACCTTAGCCAAAATGTAGTTTTCAAAATGCTCAATTTACGTTGGCCATTGGTCACCAGCCTCCTCAAAAGGATCCATATGGTCGATCACTCCAGCCATAATGTGTCTGCCTGTGGTCGGTTACACTGTAAAATCAGAGTTGTCTGCAGAAGAGCCGCTCCTCTGTACTAGCACATTAGCTTTGTTGTTCGCCACAATGTGGGTGATCGACTTCGTCCAAACAGACTCCTACCGGCACTTCCTTTTCCTTTCACAGCCGCAGAGACACTGGACTACACACCTTGTTACCAATTTATATTATGTTGCTCCCGTATCTTGTCAATGTGTAAACAATTTTACATTACATACAGAGCTACACAGACACATTGCTGGGTGTTTTTCACTTCTTCTCTTGTAGCTTATTTTATTTTTTTATTTTATGAACAAGGAGGGCTTTACAACTGATACCACCTACTGGTACACATGGTATAACATGTTCATATAGAACAGCACCCATTTTGTTAACCAAATTATGAAAAGGATAGGAGTGATGGTTCGCATGGATCTGAAGATTCATTGTGCTTGCCACCCTCAAAGCGCTGGATTGGTGGAAGGGGTGAATGGAACAATAAAAGACTACAAAAGTGCATTGAAGAAACGGGAAGTACCTTTCATAATAAAATAACACTTAGACAACAAGAACGCAAACAAAACATACACACAAAGTGGCAAAAGAAGCAGCTGTTGGCATTTATGACACACTTTCAGCAGACCAAATAAAAGATGAAAACACACCACTCGACAACACAATACTGAAAGACATGCAAAACAGTGCACCAGATAGTGAATAAACCTTTTGGGAAATTGAAGGGGTAATATGAAATGATGAATCATGTGTAGTAAAGAAGGTGAACCCATCCTTCCGAAAGGCTTGTTTACGTGGGCAGCAATTATGAGTCATGGGCCTTGCCACGTCTCTACGGGGGGAGGGATGGTACAGATAGTGGAGCATCACTTTTCTACATATCGATGTCGAGCATGAGTAAATGACAATACAAATACAGTATTGCCTAATGCTAATTAATGTGTTTTATGTCTTTGGCAAAGACATAGAACACAT
Organism: Filicampus tigris; assembly: GCF_054856515.1. Taxonomy (NCBI): domain Eukaryota; kingdom Metazoa; phylum Chordata; class Actinopteri; order Syngnathiformes; family Syngnathidae; genus Filicampus; species Filicampus tigris. The sequence continues at coordinate 27,388,433 of NC_141224.1, read as the reverse complement.
TAATTACGGTATGTGTTTTACATAGACATTGTGTGAATATATTGTTCCACAGTATGTAGTACAGATAATTTGGAGTGATAGTGGAAGTCATTTTGTAAATATATTGAGAAAACAGGCCAAAATTTAGTTATCCAGTTAAAGCACCATTGTTTCATAACATCCACAAAGTGCACAACTGGTGAAAAGAACGAATGGCACTCTAAAAAAAAAATGTAGAATTGTGAAAGGAGCAGGACAGTTAAATCTGTTTGAAATTCTGTAATAGTCCGCTGATAGTGTAGTGGTACACACGCCTGAGTTGTGTGCAGGCAGCGTGGGATCGATTCCCGCTCAGTGACAGTGTCTATGTGTGCCCTGCGACTGGCTGGCGACCAGTTCGGGGTGTAGTCTGCCTTCGCCCATTGACGGCTGGGATAGGCTCCAGCAACTCCCCGCAACCCTGTATAGGATAAGCGGTTTGGAAGATGACATGACATGAAATTCTGTATGGAAGACCGTTTATGTTACCCATTGTAAATAACCCATGAGGTCCTGAGCAAATTGGAAGAAATTAACTTTAGTAAATATTTTTACTAAAAAAAATTTTCAGGATTATACGTTGCTCCGGAGTACAAGTCGGACAAAGAAGCATAATAAAGAGGAAAAAAAATATGTATAAGTCGCACTGGAGTATAAGCTGCATTTTGGGAGGAAATGTATTTGATAAAATCCAATACCAAGAACAGACATGTCATTTAAAATTTAAATGATGAACAATTTAAAATAAAAATAGAATTGAGGCAAGAACAGGCTGAACGGTATGCTTACGTTACATTAAATCTCATCCATCTGGCTTTGCCACCGAGGAGCTTTTTAATTACCTTTAGTTACTTCAACCCCAGAGATAGGAGAGCCCACCTCGGAGTCTCCAGGCTCTGCTTCCTCAGTGGAAGGCATGTCGGTGGAATTGAGGAGGTCTTCGAAGTATTCTCCCCACCGACCCACAACATCCCGAGTTGAGATCAGCAGCACCCCATCTCCATTAAATACAGTGTGAATGGTGCACTGCTTTCCCCTCCTGAGACGCCGGCTGGTGGACCAGAATTTCCTCGAAGGCGTCCGGAAGTCATTTTCCATGGCCTCACCAAACTCCTCCTACACCTAAGTTTTTGCCTCAGCAACCGCCAGAGCTGCATTCTGCTTGGCCAGCCAGTACCTGTCAGCTGCCTCCGGAGTCCCGCAGGCCAAAAAGGCCCGATAAGACTCCTTCTTCAGATGGACAGCATCCCTTAGCGCTGGTGTCCACCAGCGGGTTCGGGGATTGCCGCCAGGCACCGACCACCTTGCGGCCAGAGCTCCGATCGGCTGCCTCAAACAATGGAGGCACGAAACAAGGTCCACTCGGACTCAATGTCCCCCGCCTCCCCTGGGACGAGGGCAAAGTTCTGTCAGAGGTGGGAGTTGAAACTCCTGGTGACAGGGGAGTCTCCCAGACGTTCCCAGCAAACCCTCACAATACGTTTGGGTCTGCCAGGTTGGACGGGCATCTTCCCCCACCATCGGAGCCAACCCAGCACCAAGTGGTGATCAGTTGACAGCTCCGCCCCCTCTTCACCCGAGTGTCCAAAACATGCTGCCGCAAATCCGATGATATGACTACAAAGTCGATCATCGAACTGCGGCCTCGGGTATCCTGGTGCATAGTGCACATATGGACACCCTTCTGTTTGAACATGGTGTTCGCTATGGGCAATTCGTGACGAGCACAGAAGTCCAGCAACAGAACATCACTCGGGTTCAGATCGGGGGGGGGGGGCGTTCTTCCCAATCACGCCCTTCCAGGTCTCACTGTCATTGCCCACGTGAGCATCAAAGTCCCCAAGCAGAACGATGGAGTCCCCAGGAGGAGCGCTTTCCAGCACACTCTCCAAGGACTCCAAAAAGGGTGGGTACAATGCACTGCTGTTTGGTGCATAAGCACAAACAACGGTCAGGAACCGCCACCCCACCCTAAGGCGGAGGGAGGCTACCCTCTAGTCCACCGGGGTGAACTCCAATTTACCCCGGTGGACTCCAATTTACAGGCGCCAAGCCGGGGGGATATAAGTATGCCCACACCTGCGCGGTGCCTCCCACCTTGGGCAACTCCAGAGTGGAAAAGTGTCCAACCCCTCTCGAGAGGACTGGTACCAGAGCCCAAGCTATGTGTGGAGGTGAGCCCGGCTATATCTAGTCGGAACTTCTCAGCCTCACACACCAGCTCGGGCTCCTTCCCTGCCAGAGAGGTGGCATTCCATGTCCCAAGAGCTAGTTTCTGTTGCCGGGGATCAGACCGCCAAGGTCCCCGCCTATAACCGCCGTCCAGCTCACACGGCACCCGACCCCTTTGGCCCCTCCCACCAGTGGTGAGCCCATGGGAAGGGGGACCCATGTTTTCTTTTCGAGCTGAGCCCGGCCAGGCCCCATGGGTGCAGGCCCGGCCACCAGGTGCTCTCCATCAAGCCCCACCTCCAGGCCTGGCTCCAGAGGGGGGCCCCAGTGACCCGGCAAGGGAAAACGTGCTCCATTTATTTTATTCTTCATAAGGGGTCATTTGAGCCGTGCTTAGTCTGGTTCCTCACCTAGGACCTGTTTGCCATGGGTGACCCTGCCAGGGGCATAAAGCCCCAAACAACTTAGCTCCTAGGATCATTGGGACGCGCAAACCCCTCCACCACGGTAAGGTGACGGCTCATGGAGGGCTCAGCCCTGCACCTTTATAATGGCCAGTCATTTTACAAAGGGCATAATTGGAAAAGAAGTATTTCTAATGAAAATCCTTCGTGAATGGGAATTTGATTGTAGGATACACACCAACAATGAAATTTACTTTGCAAATCTCATAGTGTGCCATGGTAACGTCTGGGTGAAATTTGACTGTGTGCTGTGCTTTTCCACACAAGGAATAGTTGTGTCTGAGGGGTGGGGAGCGGCTAGTAGGTGCTCCACTCGTTGAAAGGGTACTTAAGAATACAATGGAAAGAAATTAGGGGTCTGGTACTCATTCAGTTACGGTCGAGGGGGAACCGGAGTGCAGACTAAAATCTGCTCATTGGGAGGTGCAGTGTACAATGTTGACACTAGGCAACACTACCATGCCATGAAATGGTGCTCAGACCATACATTGCAGGTGAGTTTATTTCATTCTATTACATTTACAGTTAATTGAAACAATGCAGAAAAGTTATGCCATGGCTGTGTTAAGCTTTCCCATCCTTATGACAAGGCTGTCCCATGAAATAACTGGTCTACCAGCAGAGCTTTGGTAAATATGGTTTGGTGTTCTCAGTATTGCATCTCTACATTTTGCAGATGATGTGGTACTGTTGGCTTCTTCAAGCCACGATCTCCAACTCTCGCTGGAGCAGTTCGCAGCCGAGTGTGAAACGGTCGGAATGAAAATCAGCACCTCCAAATCTGAGACCATGGTCCTCAGTCGGAAAAGGGTGGCGTGACCTCTCCGAGTCGGGGATGGGATTCTGCCCCAAGTGGAGTAGTTCAAGTATCTTGGGTTCCTGTTCACGAGTGATGGTAAGATGGAACGGGAGATCGACAGGCGGATCGGTGCAGCGTCTGCTGTGATGCGGTCCCTGTATCAGTCTGTCGCGGTGAAGAAGGAGCTCAGCCAAAAGGCGAAGCTCTCAATTTACCGGTTGATCTACGTTCCTGCTCTCACCTATGGTCATGAGCTGTGGGTCATGACCGAAAGAACAAAATGTCGGATACAAGCGGCTGAAATGGGTTTCCTTCGCAGGGTGTCCGGGCTCTCCCTAAGAGATAGGGTGAGAAGTTCGGCCATCCGGGAGGGACTCAGAGTCGAGCCGCTGCTCCAGGAGCCAGTTGAGGTGGCTCGGGCATCTGATTAGGATGCCTCCTGGATGCCTCCCTGGTGAGGTGTTCCGGGCATGTCCCACCGGCAGGAGACCGCGAGGGCGACCCAGAACACACTGGAGAGACTATGTCTCCCGGCTTGCCTGGGAACGCCTTTGGATCCCTCCGGAAGAGCTGGAAGATGTTGCTGGGGAGAGGGAAGTCTGGGTTTCCGTGCTGAAGCTGCTGCCTCCGCGACCCGACTTCGGATAAGTGGGAGATAATGGATGGATGCATGGATGGCTTTAACACCTTTCATTGTGCTTAACTTTTTAGAGAAAATAGCTGAGTGTCTCTTTAACACAGTCTCTATACTGTCAGCTTGTTGTTGCTCAATAGCATGCACAGCCTTTAAATCTCTTCAGTTCAGTTTAATAACTCTCAGCCACTTCCTACCGAATAATGGTGGAACATCCACTTTGACCACGTACAAGGGCAAAACAGCACACTGCTCTTTTAACTCTACTTGCACTTTAATGACTCCTTCAGTCTTGACTCCTTCTCCAGTGTATGTCTTTAGCATGATATCAGTGGGTTGGAAAGGGGTTTGGCTCCAATGTCTTTTGTACTGTTCACAAGGCATTAATGACACAGCAGCCCCGGTGTCTAATTCCATCTCCATTTTCTTTCTATTAACTACAGGTATTACAGATACACGTGCATATCTCCCCTTCTGAGACACAGAATATAGTCCCAAATCACTCTCAGTGTCTGATTTAGTTTAATCACTTTCACTTTCGTTCGCCTCCACATGATGAATCTTCTTTTTATCTTTGACATAGCATTTAGTTTTATTACCTTTCTGTTTAGGTTTTCCGTCTTTGTGTTTATGTCCTCTGACTTAGCTGCTTTGGCTTCTACACATTTGTTTTGCGTGTCTTTTCCTACCGTGTGTCCTTTTCTATTGCTGGTAGCAATCCTGTTCCTTATACCAGCAGTCATCATCAGCATGATTTGTTACATCTCAGCTAGATTATTGCAATGCACTTCATTTTGGAGTCAGCCAGTCCTCCGTCAAACGTCTCCAGTTGGTCCAAAATGCTGCTGGCCTCCTTTCATTGGCTCCCAGTGCATTTCAGGGTTCAATTTAAGATTCTCCTATTTGTCTTTAAATCATTAAATGGCCTAGCCCCGGCGTACCTCTCCGAGCTCCTCCACTCCTACACACCTTCCCGCAGCCTCAGGTCTGCGGACCAGGCGCTGCTCGAGGTGCTGAGGACCAAGCGGAGCCTCAGAGGAGATCGAGCCTTTTCTGTTGCTGGTCCTTCTGTCTGGAATGACCTCCCATTGGTTGTTAGGCAAGACCCCTCCATCCATTTTTAAAACCCGGTTGAAGACACATTTCTTTTCTCTGGTTATTGATCAGACCTGAAATTTTTGACTCCTTTCCGGTGTCAATTGTCAATAGTGTTTTTTGTTAATTTAATGGTTTTATTTATTTATATGTCATATTATTTATATCTATATTTATTAATACCTGTATCACAGCCTTTTATTGTTTTTTTATTTATTGTATTGTTTGTAAAGTGGTTTGTTACAGCTCTAGCTGTTATTAAATGCGCTATATAGATAAAATGGTATTGTATTGTATAAGCGGTATCGATAATGGATGGATGGATGGATGGTATTGTATTGTTTTCCCACAATGGTGACATTTACTTTGAGTGAGCTGCTTAACTGCTGTACATCACGCACCGAAGTCTCGGCCGACACAGCGCAAATCTTCAGTTTTCTGAAAGGTGAGGTCTTTCTCCGTTAACAGACACTTCTGAACAGTTTCACATTTCAATCCATACACAAACCTGTCTCGTAGTGCGTCTTCCAAGTAACCTCCAAAGTCACAATTCTCCGAAAGTCTTTTAAGCACCGCGACATATTGCACCACTGTCTCTCCCTCCCCGATTCCTCTTGTGAAACCGGAATATCTCCGCGATAACGAGTGGCATCGGGGCTAAGTGGGCCAGCAGCGCAGCCACAACAGCATCATAGTTCATCGTTCCCGGCCTCTCAGGAGCCACCAAACTCCGGAGTGGTCCATACGTTTTGGGTCCCACCACGCTGAATAGCACTGACACCTTAGCCAAAATGTAGTTTTCAAAATGCTCAATTTACGTTGGCCATTGGTCACCAGCCTCCTCAAAAGGATCCATATGGTCGATCACTCCAGCCATAATGTGTCTGCCTGTGGTCGGTTACACTGTAAAATCAGAGTTGTCTGCAGAAGAGCCGCTCCTCTGTACTAGCACATTAGCTTTGTTGTTCGCCACAATGTGGGTGATCGACTTCGTCCAAACAGACTCCTACCGGCACTTCCTTTTCCTTTCACAGCCGCAGAGACACTGGACTACACACCTTGTTACCAATTTATATTATGTTGCTCCCGTATCTTGTCAATGTGTAAACAATTTTACATTACATACAGAGCTACACAGACACATTGCTGGGTGTTTTTCACTTCTTCTCTTGTAGCTTATTTTATTTTTTTATTTTATGAACAAGGAGGGCTTTACAACTGATACCACCTACTGGTACACATGGTATAACATGTTCATATAGAACAGCACCCATTTTGTTAACCAAATTATGAAAAGGATAGGAGTGATGGTTCGCATGGATCTGAAGATTCATTGTGCTTGCCACCCTCAAAGCGCTGGATTGGTGGAAGGGGTGAATGGAACAATAAAAGACTACAAAAGTGCATTGAAGAAACGGGAAGTACCTTTCATAATAAAATAACACTTAGACAACAAGAACGCAAACAAAACATACACACAAAGTGGCAAAAGAAGCAGCTGTTGGCATTTATGACACACTTTCAGCAGACCAAATAAAAGATGAAAACACACCACTCGACAACACAATACTGAAAGACATGCAAAACAGTGCACCAGATAGTGAATAAACCTTTTGGGAAATTGAAGGGGTAATATGAAATGATGAATCATGTGTAGTAAAGAAGGTGAACCCATCCTTCCGAAAGGCTTGTTTACGTGGGCAGCAATTATGAGTCATGGGCCTTGCCACGTCTCTACGGGGGGAGGGATGGTACAGATAGTGGAGCATCACTTTTCTACATATCGATGTCGAGCATGAGTAAATGACAATACAAATACAGTATTGCCTAATGCTAATTAATGTGTTTTATGTCTTTGGCAAAGACATAGAACACATTAATTACGGTATGTGTTTTACATAGACATTGTGTGAATATATTGTTCCACAGTATGTAGTACAGATAATTTGGAGTGATAGTGGAAGTCATTTTGTAAATATATTGAGAAAACAGGCCAAAATTTAGTTATCCAGTTAAAGCACCATTGTTTCATAACATCCACAAAGTGCACAACTGGTGAAAAGAACGAATGGCACTCTAAAAAAAAAATGTAGAATTGTGAAAGGAGCAGGACAGTTAAATCTGTTTGAAATTCTGTAATAGTCCGCTGATAGTGTAGTGGTACACACGCCTGAGTTGTGTGCAGGCAGCGTGGGATCGATTCCCGCTCAGTGACAGTGTCTATGTGTGCCCTGCGACTGGCTGGCGACCAGTTCGGGGTGTAGTCTGCCTTCGCCCATTGACGGCTGGGATAGGCTCCAGCAACTCCCCGCAACCCTGTATAGGATAAGCGGTTTGGAAGATGACATGACATGAAATTCTGTATGGAAGACCGTTTATGTTACCCATTGTAAATAACCCATGAGGTCCTGAGCAAATTGGAAGAAATTAACTTTAGTAAATATTTTTACTAAAAAAAATTTTCAGGATTATACGTTGCTCCGGAGTACAAGTCGGACAAAGAAGCATAATAAAGAGGAAAAAAAATATGTATAAGTCGCACTGGAGTATAAGCTGCATTTTGGGAGGAAATGTATTTGATAAAATCCAATACCAAGAACAGACATGTCATTTAAAATTTAAATGATGAACAATTTAAAATAAAAATAGAATTGAGGCAAGAACAGGCTGAACGGTATGCTTACGTTACATTAAATCTCATCCATCTGGCTTTGCCACCGAGGAGCTTTTTAATTACCTTTAGTTACTTCAACCCCAGAGATAGGAGAGCCCACCTCGGAGTCTCCAGGCTCTGCTTCCTCAGTGGAAGGCATGTCGGTGGAATTGAGGAGGTCTTCGAAGTATTCTCCCCACCGACCCACAACATCCCGAGTTGAGATCAGCAGCACCCCATCTCCATTAAATACAGTGTGAATGGTGCACTGCTTTCCCCTCCTGAGACGCCGGCTGGTGGACCAGAATTTCCTCGAAGGCGTCCGGAAGTCATTTTCCATGGCCTCACCAAACTCCTCCTACACCTAAGTTTTTGCCTCAGCAACCGCCAGAGCTGCATTCTGCTTGGCCAGCCAGTACCTGTCAGCTGCCTCCGGAGTCCCGCAGGCCAAAAAGGCCCGATAAGACTCCTTCTTCAGATGGACAGCATCCCTTAGCGCTGGTGTCCACCAGCGGGTTCGGGGATTGCCGCCAGGCACCGACCACCTTGCGGCCAGAGCTCCGATCGGCTGCCTCAAACAATGGAGGCACGAAACAAGGTCCACTCGGACTCAATGTCCCCCGCCTCCCCTGGGACGAGGGCAAAGTTCTGTCAGAGGTGGGAGTTGAAACTCCTGGTGACAGGGGAGTCTCCCAGACGTTCCCAGCAAACCCTCACAATACGTTTGGGTCTGCCAGGTTGGACGGGCATCTTCCCCCACCATCGGAGCCAACCCAGCACCAGGTGGTGATCAGTTGACAGCTCCGCCCCCTCTTCACCCGAGTGTCCAAAACATGCTGCCGCAAATCCGATGATATGACTACAAAGTCGATCATCGAACTGCGGCCTCGGGTATCCTGGTGCATAGTGCACATATGGACACCCTTCTGTTTGAACATGGTGTTCGCTATGGGCAATTCGTGACGAGCACAGAAGTCCAGCAACAGAACATCACTCGGGTTCAGATCGGGGGGGGGGGGCGTTCTTCCCAATCACGCCCTTCCAGGTCTCACTGTCATTGCCCACGTGAGCATCAAAGTCCCCAAGCAGAACGATGGAGTCCCCAGGAGGAGCGCTTTCCAGCACACTCTCCAAGGACTCCAAAAAGGGTGGGTACAATGCACTGCTGTTTGGTGCATAAGCACAAACAACGGTCAGGAACCGCCACCCCACCCTAAGGCGGAGGGAGGCTACCCTCTAGTCCACCGGGGTGAACTCCAATTTACCCCGGTGGACTCCAATTTACAGGCGCCAAGCCGGGGGGATATAAGTATGCCCACACCTGCGCGGTGCCTCCCACCTTGGGCAACTCCAGAGTGGAAAAGTGTCCAACCCCTCTCGAGAGGACTGGTACCAGAGCCCAAGCTATGTGTGGAGGTGAGCCCGGCTATATCTAGTCGGAACTTCTCAGCCTCACACACCAGCTCGGGCTCCTTCCCTGCCAGAGAGGTGGCATTCCATGTCCCAAGAGCTAGTTTCTGTTGCCGGGGATCAGACCGCCAAGGTCCCCGCCTATAACCGCCGTCCAGCTCACACGGCACCCGACCCCTTTGGCCCCTCCCACCAGTGGTGAGCCCATGGGAAGGGGGACCCATGTTTTCTTTTCGAGCTGAGCCCGGCCAGGCCCCATGGGTGCAGGCCCGGCCACCAGGTGCTCTCCATCAAGCCCCACCTCCAGGCCTGGCTCCAGAGGGGGGCCCCAGTGACCCGGCAAGGGAAAACGTGCTCCATTTATTTTATTCTTCATAAGGGGTCATTTGAGCCGTGCTTAGTCTGGTTCCTCACCTAGGACCTGTTTGCCATGGGTGACCCTGCCAGGGGCATAAAGCCCCAAACAACTTAGCTCCTAGGATCATTGGGACGCGCAAACCCCTCCACCACGGTAAGGTGACGGCTCATGGAGGGCTCAGCCCTGCACCTTTATAATGGCCAGTCATTTTACAAAGGGCATAATTGGAAAAGAAGTATTTCTAATGAAAATCCTTCGTGAATGGGAATTTGATTGTAGGATACACACCAACAATGAAATTTACTTTGCAAATCTCATAGTGTGCCATGGTAACGTCTGGGTGAAATTTGACTGTGTGCTGTGCTTTTCCACACAAGGAATAGTTGTGTCTGAGGGGTGGGGAGCGGCTAGTAGGTGCTCCACTCGTTGAAAGGGTACTTAAGAATACAATGGAAAGAAATTAGGGGTCTGGTACTCATTCAGTTACGGTCGAGGGGGAACCGGAGTGCAGACTAAAATCTGCTCATTGGGAGGTGCAGTGTACAATGTTGACACTAGGCAACACTACCATGCCATGAAATGGTGCTCAGACCATACATTGCAGGTGAGTTTATTTCATTCTATTACATTTACAGTTAATTGAAACAATGCAGAAAAGTTATGCCATGGCTGTGTTAAGCTTTCCCATCCTTATGACAAGGCTGTCCCATGAAATAACTGGTCTACCAGCAGAGCTTTGGTAAATATGGCTTGATCCATGACCAGCACCACTATTTTTTTTCTTTGTCTAGCAGCAAGCAACAGCAATGGAGTGACTCAATGTGTAGTGTTGACACCTGCTGGGCTAGCATCGATGACTGGCAAATAGCCAACAATTATTGAGGATTGTGTCCTGCTTTAACTTAATGTTGAATCCTGACTCTTTTTTATTTTTGATTTTTAGGTAAGCATGAGTTGTTTTGTGCTCAGGAACTTGAGAATTGTATGAGCAGTGGCCTAGGATGTTCAGAAGTCGTATGAGTTGTGCAGAGCCAGTCATGTGCCGAATCTTTTGCTGTTGGAGGCCAAGAGAGCTTGGGTGAAGATTTTGCTGTGTTCCGAATGACATCTGAGTGTGAGAGCTGCATAATATTTTATAATGTTGCATGTGACATGACCCCTACGCTTCATTGTCCTCAGCTTCTCCATCAGATGAGGGGGACACGAACGGAGAAGAAGAGGAGGTGGCAGTGGCAACTACTTAATGAAGGATCACCAACATATACAAATACTTATTTTCTGTTTCTTGGCAATCCATGTAACAATGACTATGTGGCACATAGCATGACAACAAAGTTTTAAGGTCAAATCTCTGCACTGCCTCTTCTGCCACAGTACTCTCTGGTACCAAGGTCTTCATCGAGTGGAACTAAAATGAGCCCAAATACTATTTAAAGAAAAATAATGATTTAATGCCTGGACATATTCAAAATTATTCATTGAAAGCAAATGGAACTGCAACTTGAGAGAATTTAATTTCAAAATGAGGATCATGCAAACAACTGTTTTCTGTTTGTGGAGTCAAAGAATGGTTTAGTGGGGGGTTGAAACAAATATCATCCAATGTAAGAAGAGGTACAGTGGTACCCCTACTTACGAAATTAATTGGTTCTGGAAGTAATTTCTTAACTAGAACATTTTGTAAGTAGAGACGTGTTTTCTATATAAATGCCCTAATCCGTTCCAAGCCCCCCAAAATTCAGACATAAATGTTTTATAAAGCATAAAAATACATCAAAACATGTAACAAATACAAGTTACAATTAGATTTTTGAAAAATAAATGAGAGTTGTGCATAATGTTAAAAACAAATAGAGTAAAAAATAAAAATGATGGTCATTTACCTTTTAATTACAGTCCTCATCGCTTTTTGCCCTCTTTGTGTCAGGGTTCCGGGAGGACCCGGAACCAAAGCAGACTCTAAAAGCGTGGACTCAGATGGTGTTTTGAGCAAAAAGGGTTTATTGGACAAAAATAAGCAAGACCGGCAAAGTGCAACTAAAGGCGCTGGTATGACAAAACCAGGAAAACGAGAACAACCAAAAACGCTTGCAAAAGGCAAGGAAAGAAATAATGAAAATTGCTTGTCAAAAAGACAAGACCACACCAATTCCAAAAGGTTCAACCGAGGGTAGCTTTAATAACATAAGATACTATGGCGAAAAACTTGAGGCAACAAAAGGAGCAAAATACATGGCGAAAACATGAGAGGACATCTAGAAAATTCAATACTTAGTGCTATGGTCACGAGCAAGCAGAGGAATAATCTGACAAGGAGTTGTCTGCTTGGGGAACAACAAAAAGAAAACATGACCACATCAAGAACAGACCATGACAGTGCCCCCCCCCCCCCCAATGGGCACCTCCCGGCGGACCACCAAGCTTGGAAGGGAAGGACGAGTGGAAGGTACGGAGAAGGGACGGCGACCCAGGAGCGGGGGATCCACTGACGCTCCTCTGGTCCGTAGCCCTCCCATTCGACCAAGTAATGGACACCCCGACCCCTGCGCCTGGAGTACAAAATCTCCCTCACCGTGTACACAGGTCCGCCGTCGATCACCCGCGGAGTGGGAGGGGGGCAGGGACGTGTGGAAGACGGGATGGACCTTCATGGTCGGTGGTAACCGGAGCCGGACAATGGCATCCACCTCGAACGGACCTGTGAACCTTGGTCCCAACTTGCGCGATGAGCCAGCAAGATGCAAGTCCTTGGTAGAGAGCCACACCGTCTGCCCAACCTGGTACGCTGGCGCTGGACGCCGCCAGCGATCCGCAATCGCCCGATTGCGAGCTGCAGTACGTGAAAGGGTGGCCCTGGTCTCCCTCCAAACCTGACGGTTTCCCACCACAACTGGTGCTCAACGGACGGAACCACAACCAGCCTATCCTGCGACGGGAACAACGGAGGCTGGTACCAGTAGGTGGCCATGAAAGGTGAACGCCCCGTGGCTGACGAGACCAGCGTGTTGTGCGCATATTCCACCCAAGGTAGATGAGTGGCCCATGTAGTGGGCCGACTCAGGCATACACACCTGAGTGCAAACTCTACGTCCTGATTTGCCCTTTCGGATTGACCATTTGATTGAGGGTGGTATCCGGAAGACAAACTGGCGGTGGCTCCCATGGCATGGCAGAAACGTCTCCACACCTGGGAGACAAATTGGGGACCCCGGTCCGATACTATGTCCACTGGGATCCCGTGCAAGCGGAAGACATGGTTAACTAGCAGGTCGGCGGTCTCAAGAGCAGATGGTAACTTAGGCAGAGCGACAAAGTGAGCAGACTTCAAAAAATGGTCAACAATGGTGAGTATGACAGACTTGCCTTGGGATGAAGGAAGGCCAGTGACAAAGTCCATAGAGATGTGGGACCAAGGTCACGATGGATCCGGTAAAGGCTGCAGTAACCCCGCCGGTGGTTGGCGGGAAGATTTGCTGCAGGCGCAGGCAGAGCAGGCCTTGACGAAATCTAAGACATCCCTCTTAAGCTCCGGCCACCAAAATCGCTGTGAGATGAGACAACACGTGCGGTCCACCCCGGGATCGCACGCCACCTTTGACGTATGCCCCCACCGTAACACATCCGATCGGAGTTATGGGGGCACAAACAGTCTACCCACGGGACATTCAGCTGGTACTGTCGTCCCTCCTTGCGCCTCCTGGATCCTCCGCTCCACCTCCCATCTCAACGGCCCCACAATACAGTGATCGGAGATATATTTCGGGAATGTTGTCGAGTCAAATCTCCACTGTAATTTCCCAGGAAGGTTTACTGCCCTCGACAGCCGACCTCAGGCAGTGAGCATAACAAAAGGAACTCCAATTTACAATGGCAGGGCGGTCCCATGAGATGACCGGGTTGTGGGTCTTAAACCATGGTAATCCTAAAACTACTGGTGCGGCTCGTATGGGCATGACGAAAAAGCGTCTATTCTCTACGTGATTGCCGGAAATTTTCAAGATCAAAGGCCCCGTGACTTGCTCAACCTCCGCCAGGAGTCGCCCATCAAGATCGTTCACCCGCTTGACCTCTTTTAACGACTCGACCGGACAACCTAATTCCTTAACCAAAGCCGGGTCAATAAAGCAATCATCCGCCCCAGAGTCAACGAGTGCGCGGATAACAAGGCCTTGGTTAGGGCCGATAATTTCTCCCTCGAGTTGGAGTCTGTTCCCTCGCACCGACCTCAGTCTCTCCCCCCAGAGTCACCCAGATATGTGCCCACGTGGAGCTCAGCACCTCCACCCAGCCCGACAGTCGGTCCTCGACAACAAGGTAGTGGCGCCCGCCGTAATCAAAGAAGTCAGCAAACGCCGCCTCGAATGGGGTGGATGGCGGCGAGGACAGCAGGGGGGAGTGTGACTGCCTGTGAAGGGCATTATGATTGCAGTCAGCATATTGGTACTTGGTGGCATGTATGTCCTTACACATCCCAGGCCAGTAGACTATAGTGCTAGCACGCCGCTCCATTACCGAGATGCATGGAATTGCTGAAGCATCTTACCACGGAGGGGCGGAGGGACCAGAACACGGTCGCGATACAGCAGGACGCCATCTTGCGCATATGCGGAATCACATACGGGGAACAGGCCTCCCAGGGCAGGGTCTTTCACGTCAATCCTGCCCTCGTGCTGGATGAGGTGGAGAGGTGAGCAAAACACGCATCCGCCGCAGTCTCCTGCGTGAGGAGGGTCCATCAGATGGTGCCGAGTTCTTGTGCAGACGCCACCACATCAGGCACGTCAGATGACCCCAACGATACTGCATTCTCTGAGCCCGAGGGAGAAGGATGTCTCGAAGCAGCATCAGCGGCATGGTTGCTCTTGCCAGGCAGGTGCACAATTTTGAAGCACCATATGTACGTTACTTGAGTCTGAACAAACGGGAGTTACTTATCTTATCCAGCGTACGGTCGCCAAAGAACTTTACCAGGGGCTTATGGTCAGTCACCGCAATGAGGTTGTTACAATGTCACATCCTTGCGTGAAATAGCGTGTCTGCTCAAGGCCCGAGGCCACGGCCAGGGCCTCACCTTCGATGGCAGTGTAGCGCTGTTCCGCAGAAGACAGGAAACGAGAGCCGGTGAGGGTGATCCTCCAACCCCCTAGGCAATTAACAGTGCGTAGGGCACCACCGTCCATTGGGGGCACCATCTCGTCCGTTGAGGGCAACATGTCGTCTGTGGGGACACATTGCGAGATCGTCGAGTGCGCACATCATGCGTGCACAGGCTTGGGGAGTAACAAAATACATGTACTGGAGTTACATATTCAGGATACCAAAAAAATGTAACTGTAACTGTATTCCATTACCATTGCAGAAAAAAACCCAATCTGATTACAGGTACATTTAATAAAAATTTGGATTACAGGGAGTCCTCATTTTACGAAGTGCCTACGCGCAGACACACGATCGAGACACTCTGCACATTCTCAAACGCACTGCAAGGAATGCTAATCTTTGTAGTACAGGAAGTGCTTGTATGCGGAAGTGTGGTGTTTGGAGCGCACCCACCACAAATGCACAAGCAGAGGTAAACAGGCTCAGAGACGCAGCACAACAGCACACTTTTGGAGCGAGGAGGAAACTGGCCGCTTCATTTATGTGGTGAGTGACATGAATATCAAGTGTTTTATTGACAGTTGAAAGTAACAAGCGGAAATGACGTCCATTTCAGTCATGACGCCATGTGTCGCACGTACACAGTGGGTCATTCAAATGCCGGAGCAATTCTGTCTGCTCAATCATGTAAACGGGATATTCAGAATGATTTAGAAATCGGAATTTTGATTTTTAACCCAAATATTGACTGCATGTAAACGTAGTCACTATGGTGCTGGGGACAAAATGGATGAGGATGCATGGGCGTCGTAAAATCAAAACGTCGTAAGTCGCGTACGTCAGAGTCAACTCAGTGTTTCCTATCTCAGAGTAGATCAATTCAGACTTCAGGATTAGACTCAGAGTTTGATGAACCTGCTTTGTGATATAGAGCCCTGGTCACAATATCCCTCAATGGTCATCCAGCATATAGGCTTTTGTTGGCCAACAATTAAATGACTGAGACAGGTCAGAGCTGGCTGGAGACTTGTTGGTTTTACCGCAATCAGTTTCAAAAGTGACTCGAAGTGAATGGATGGTGACTGTTTTGGATCGTATTCACTGTAAGACTTACCAGTATTCATTTTGAATAACATTTATATTTCAAATTACTGCTGGGATAGGCTCCAGCACATGAGGAGAAGCAGTATGGATAATGAATGAATGAATAATGTGGCCATTGCACTTTACCGTTTGGTAAAACAACATGGGTTACAGACATGAAGTCTGACTCCAATGTGGAAATAGTTGACGTCTGAGGAACCTAGACTTCGAATAAAACAACAACCTGTTTGAGGTCCTGATGACAAATGATTGTAGTGATGACAACATATAGAATGACATTACAATAACCAAGCAAAAATGTTATACATATGTCCTTTGCCGTCAACACGGCATTCTCATGGAAACAGGATGAAACATATGCAGGTAACGATAACCAAAGTTATTTTTGATAATGTTACAATCATAAACAGTCATTTTTATAATTTGC
Organism: Filicampus tigris; assembly: GCF_054856515.1. NCBI lineage: Eukaryota > Metazoa > Chordata > Actinopteri > Syngnathiformes > Syngnathidae > Filicampus > Filicampus tigris. The sequence goes on along the minus strand of NC_141224.1, from coordinate 27,372,199 downwards.
TTAATTTAAATGTAACATACAACATATTTTCCACAGGTAACAAAGCGTCACCTACCGTTCCGTCAGGGCGTCATAGTAAAAGGCAAGACTCTTTGACCGCTGATACTGAGAAAGTGACGCGCTTCTGTTTGCAGGCATCTTACATCACAGGGAGGAGTTAAAAAAAACAAAAAATAGGAAAGAAAACACCACCTCTTCCTTTCTGAGAATACCCTTTCCGGTCTGACAATACCGCTGTCTGAGATTACCCCCTTTCCGGCCAGATACCTCTCCCGCATGTCATGTCATGTCATGTCATCTTCCAAACCGCTTATCCTATACAGGGTCGCGGGGAGTTGCTGGAGCCTATCCCAGCCGTCAATGGGCGAAGGCAGACTACACCCCGAACTGGTCGCCAGCCAGTCGCAGGGCACACATAGACACTGTCACTGAGCGGGAATCGATCCCACGCTGCCCGCACACAACTCAGGCGTGTGTACCACTACACAATCAGTGACTGAGCTCTCCCGCATGTCATTGGGTGGAATTTTTGTACGTGACTCTGCCGGAAATATGTCTTGACGTGTAAATATCGTTACGAAGTTGATCATATTTATGTATAATTTCAATTATTATTTTGTTAAAATCACAATTTACACGTTTACCTAGGTATTTTGTCCTAGTGTTGCTACCGTACTTAGCAACCTTATGCGCATGCGCCGCACATACAATACACATTTGATCTATATAGCGCATTTCATAACAGCTAGAGCTTTAACAAAACACTTTACAAACAATACAATAAATAAAAAAACAATAAAAGGCTGTGATACATGTATTAATAAATATAGATATAGATAATATAAACTATAAATAAATTAATTAACATAAAACACTATGTACGATTAATGGAGCCATAGCTCACATTGACTGGTATACCGAATCCGAGTTTTATTTTACTACTACTTTACTACGTTTTAAGTTAATTTTAAACACCAACATTGCCAAAACAACAGCCCGTGCTGCTCTGCCCTTTTTTTAAAATATCTTTATTTAATAAATGCCAAATATAATAACAAATTGAACATAATTTGCATTTTAACACACACATACAAAAAGAAAACTAGGGGTGAACATAAAATACCATATAAGAAGAACATTTGTTATTTAAATAAAAACATTAAATTCAACACAAGCAGAAACAGTTGTAATTGCTTTCTGTTTCAGAGAGTATCTAATTGAAAAGATATAATGTTTGAATTCGTTAATGAAAACAGTGAAGATAGGAATCCTTCCCATGACCTTACATTTATGAATATGAAATGTTGCCATTATTAAAAGTAAATTAATCAAATACAATTTATATTTTCTCACATTTTTTCCACCAAAACCAAAAAGCACATTCTTCCAAAATAACACAAAACTTTTTTCAATATAATTTGTTATAAAGATACTTAATTTACACCATAAAGATTGTACTGAAGAACATTGCCAAAACAAGTGAATGACAGTTTCAGGAGAGTCAGAACAGAAGTTACAATTTATATCAATGTCTTTCTTGAACTTTTTTTGAATATAGTCTTTAGTTGGATAAATCCGATGAACAATTTTAAATGACACTTCTTTAATTTTATTTGTAATTAGATTACGATTAGGTAAGAGCCAGACATTCCTCCAAACTATATTATCCACAAAGCCAGACCAGAATGTGATCACATGAGGGACTGAGGTAACATTTTTCTGAAAGAGTACTCTTATTTGTTTTTGTCAGGTTTGGAGAAGCATTCTTTACCCACAAATGTACATATTGGAGATAACAAGGACATTCTCTGGGCATCAAGCCTGGGTTGAGATTTAAAAAGCATACAAACTCCTGAAGGGATGGCACCAAAACGTTTTGCATAATCCCCAGGTGTAACAGGTATGCCATATTCCGACAAAAAACTATCATATGAAAAAAGAGTACCATCCTTATTAAATAACTGATCCACCCATATAATATTATTATTAAACCAAGTTTTCATGAAGAGAGTCTTATATTTATAGAGAATGTCGTTGTTATTCCATAAATAGTAATTATGGGGCGAAAAATTGTGCTTGTAAATGAGAGACGAAGATAAAAAAGATTGGTGATGAAAATTAGCCATCTTTACAGGTACCTTGTCAATATCATAATTACACACTAGAAACATTTTTAACCCGCCCTTACTAGAAAGAAGGTGCTGAGGTATGATATTCCATATGGAGGTGTGATTTGTAAAAAATTGTTTCAGCCATTTTATCTTAAGTGTATTATTCAAAGTGTAAAAATCCAAAAAATTAAGACCACCATTTTCATACGAATTCATCACAACAGCTTTCCTCAAGTAATGAGTCTTGTTTTTCCATAAAAAATTAAAGAGCATCTTGTCAATCTCTTTTAATAGCTTGTCATCAAGGGAAAGAGCCATTGCGGCATATATGAGTCGTGAAATCCCTTCAGCCTTTGTGATCAAAACCCTTCCTTTTAATGAGAGATCTCTTAAAAGCCCCAAATTATTATTTTTTTTAGTTTTCTGTTTGATTGGATCATTTTTTGATCCTTGGTAATTGTGATTCCTAGGTATAATACCTCTTTTTTTATGGAATACCATGAATTACTGAATTAGGACATTCCTTAATGACCATAAGCTCACATTTACTTTTATTCAAATATAGACCAGAAGCTTTGGAGAACTCTTTGATCACCTCAAAAGCAATAGGTATTTGGTTTTCATTCTGTAAAAAGAGAGTAGTGTCATCCGCAAGTTGTGTGATAACCAACTCTCTAGAATCAGAGGGATCCCTTTCAATGAACTGGATTTAATGTGGTCTGCAAGTAACTGGGCCACTATCAGAAACAGGCACGGAGAGGCAGGGCAACCCTGCCTTATCCCTCTGGACAAAGCAAGTCTAGGAGAAGTACCACCGCTCAATTTTAGAGAACTATTACTATTTTTATATAGTGTTTTAATGGCCGTAGATAAATAACATCCAAAAATGATTTTTTAAGAGACTGAAAGATAAATTGGTGCTCTACAGTATCAAAAGCTTTGCGGAAATCTCAGAAAAGAATGAATCCTTGATCGTGAATTAAATCAGGATAATCAATAATGTTTAAAACTATCCATCCATCCATTATCTAAACCGCTTCTCCTCTCAAGGGTCGCAGGGAGTGCTGGAGCCTATCCCAGCAGTCTTTGGGCAGTAGGCGGGGGACACCCCGAATTGGTTGCCAGCCAATCGCAGGGCACACAGAGACAAACAAACATCCGCACTCACAATCACACCTAGGGGCAATTTAGAGTGTCCAATTAACCTACCATACATGTTTTTGGAATGTGGGAGGAAACCGGAGTACCCGGAGAAAACCCACGCAGGCACGGGTAGAACATGCAAACTCCACACAGGGAGGCCGTGGCCGGGATCGAACCCACAACCTCTGAACTGTGAGGCGGACGTGCTAACCAGTCGACCCTCGTGTCGCCTGTCTAAAACTAATCTAATATTTATCATGTGTCTATTTGGCATGAAGCCGGACTGTTTCATCAATAATAGAATCTAGTACACTCTTTAGTCTCTGAGCAAATATAATAGCAAATATCTTATAGTCATTATTAAGTAGACAAATCGGCCGCCAGTTATCAATAAGTAAAACATCTTTATTAGGTTTAGGTATCAGGGTAATAATCCCTTGAGACATAGAGTGAGGAAGTTGTTCTTTTTCAATACTCTCCACAAAAACCTTATATAAAAAAGGAACCAGATGACTTGCAAATCCTTATAGAATTCTGAAATTATCCCATCTGTGCCAGGTGATTCATTATTCTTCAAGAGATTTATTGCACTTTTTATATCTTCTAATGTGATTGGTTCATCACAATATTCCATTTGACTTCGATCAATAGTTTTAATTGTAAGGGAATCTAATAGCCTATCAGCAGACTCCTGGCAAAAGTCTGAAGTATATAAAGTTTCATAACACTTACTACAAAAACTGGATACGGACACTGTTACAGACTATATAAATTTCTGCATGGAGAACACCATACCCACCAGGACAGTAAGGTGTTTCTCCAACAACAAACCCTGGATCACACCGGACATAAAAGCTCTCCTGAAGGAGAAGAGGAGGGCTTTTGCGTCAGGCAACATAGAGGAGCGGAGGACTGTGCAGCGCCAGCTGAGGAGGAGGATCAGAGAGGGGAAAAGGTCCTACAGGAAGAGGATGGAGGAGCAGCTGCTGCAGAATAACGCCAGGGGAGTCTGGAGGGGCCTGAAGACCATCTCAGGCCACGGACAACCCAAGACCCGGACTGGGGGGGACCTGCAGTGGGCAAATGAGCTAAATCTCTTTTTCAATAGGTTCGATCAGATGCCTGCCTCCACTCCGTCTCTCCTGCTGCAGTCTCCACCTACTCCTCCTGCTGGGCGTGTCACCCCCTCCCCTCTTTTCTCCACAGTCTCCAGCTCCCAGCTACACCAGATAGCCACCACTCCTTCCTGTCCAGCCTTGGCCTTCACAACATCTCAGGTGAGGAACCAGCTGAAGAAGATGAAGGCGAGGAAGGCAGCGGGTCCAGATGGCATCAGCCCCCAGCTCCTCAAATCCTGCGCAGACCAGCTGTGTGGAATTGTCCAGCACATGTTCAACCTGAGCCTGAAGCTGGGCAGGGTCCCCCAGCTATGGAAAACATCCTGCCTGGTCCCGGTGCCAAAGACCCCCCACCCGAAGGAGCTCAACAGCTTCAGACCGGTGGCGCTGACGTCTCACCTGATGAAGACCCTGGAGAGACTGGTCCTTGTCCACCTGGGCCCCCTGGTGAGCTCCTCAATGGACCCACTCCAGTTCGCATACCAGCCTGGCATCAGTGTGGATGATGCCATCATCTACCTCCTCCACACTTCACTCTCCCACCTGGAGAAGGCGGGGAGCACTGTGAGGATCATGTTCTTTGATTTCTCCAGTGCTTTCAACACCATCCAGCCCACCCTACTGGGAGACAAGCTGGAGCGGGCGGGGGTGGCGCACCACCTCACCACATGGATCCAGGACTACCTCACAAACCGGCCACAGTATGTGAGGACACAGGACTGTGAGGACACAGGACTGTGTGTCTGACGTGCTCCTCTGCAGCACGGGGGCCCCACAGGGAACTGTCTTGGCTCCCTTCCTGTTCACCCTCTACACCTCGGACTTCAACTACAACACCCCTACCTGTCACCTGCAGAAGTTCTCTGACGACTCTGCGATTGTCGGCCTCATCACAGGCGGAGATGATCGGGAGTACAGAGAACTTACTCAGGGTTTTGTGGACTGGTGCCAGCAGAACCGCCTCCTGATCAATGCGGGGAAATCCAAAGAAATGGTGGTGGATTTCGGTAGGCGCCAGCACTCTTCACCTGCACCAGTGAACATCCGGGGAACAGATGTTGAGAGAGTCTCAACTTACAAGTACCTGGGTGTTCATCTGAACAATAAACTGGACTGGTGCGACAACACAGACGCCCTCTATAGGAAGAGTCAGAGCAGACTCTTCCTCCTCAGGAGACTGAGGTCTTTTGGGGTTCAGGGGACACTCCTCAGGAACTTTTATGACTCGGTGGTTGCATCGGTCATCTTCCAGGGAGTGGTCACCTGGGCAGGCGGCGTCTCGGCCCGGGACAAGAAGCGGCTGGACAAACTGGTCAAGAGGGCTCTGTCCTGGGCTGCTCCCTGGACTCTGTGGACTCGGTGGGGGACAGGAGGATGTTGGCCAAGCTGTCATCAATGCTGGGCAACCCGGACCACCCCCTCCAGGGCACCCTAACAGCACTCCACAGCACCTTCAGTGACAGACTGTTACACCCTCGCTGTGCAAAGGAGAGATTCCGCCGTTCCTTCTTGCCTGCTGCTGTCAGACTCTTTAACAAGAACATTGTGTAGTCTCTACAAACTGGCGGTCATTAGTGCAATTGTGCAGTCCTGCACCTGAGCTCGTATCGTGCAATACCCAATATTCCCCACTACTGTAATACCGTGCAATACTCAACATTCCCCACTACTGTTAGTCTAGTTTTATTTTTATCCAATGCTGTTCCTTACATTTCACTACAGCACTGCAGCACTGTCACTTAGAGTATTTTTTCCTCTGTACTATGTACAGGCCGAAATGAGTGTTCCTCATATTTTTTATGTAGATGTAGGTTGGTGTGTATACACATGTGTATATACACATGTTACTGCGTATATCTACATAGGTTTGATTCTAAATGTTTGCCGTCAATGTTATACATTAATGGCCACATTATGCCGCCGCCCCTGTGTGACCTATATCTTTGCTACTGTAACAATGAAAATTTCCCCACTGTGGGATCAATAAAGGCATTCTTATTCTTCTTATTCTTATACCACAGTGTGGTTCTCTGTGACAGTCCCATTAATGTTAAGCCTATCTATGGTATTATTTTTGCAGCGATAATCTTCTAAACAAAAAAAAATAGTGAGAGTTTTGTTCACCTTCTTCAAGCCATTTCGCTCTGGATCTGAGGGTTTAAAGCACCCTTTGCTTTAAACATAAAACATAATTCATCTAACTTCAACTGTAAATAATTTAACTTCACTTTATCCTCCTCTGTTACTCACTTTTTTTTTGGAGCAACTGGGATATTCCAGCCACAATATTAACTTCTTCAGCTCATCTCAAGTTGGCTTGAAGGCAACCAAATTTCCTTAAATACTTGGCAATCTCATATTTAAGTAATTCCCAATTAAGGCTGTATTGTTTTTCTAATTTCGCTTTGGTCCAATGATAAGATATCAATGTAGTTATCTCATTTTTGACATCTCCATTTGATAAAAGCGAACAGTTGAGTTTCCAGTAGGTTGACCGTAAGTTAGTGTTATAAGAGAAGGTCAGATTCAATTTAAGTAGTATAGCTTTATGGTCTGTAAGAGGAGTAGGTAAAATATCAACTTGAACATTAGCTCCGTCAAAACTCTCAGAAATTAGCCACCGTGCTGCCATACCCGCTGACTCAGGGGCATACGTCGAAGACGTCACACGCACAGTCCCAATTCTGCAATTTTTGCACTCTTGTAACCTGCGCCCTCGAACACTGCGTGCATTTCGACTACGTCTGTACACTTCAGTGAAGACTGTCGGGTGCAAGTGTAGGTATTGGGATTACCATGCATTCTAATTGATAGCTAAATCGGCTAAAAAAACACTTGTTGCAGAACCTAACCCTCTTTTCATAATATTACAAACTATATTACTATACATATACTATACATTACATATTATATTATTGTTATTATATTACAGTTGTTACGAAAACCTGATGCACTGCAGAAAAAAACGAGAGCAGAGTCGGAAAAGCGCAAAAAAATAATCTACAACAGTTTACTTGCATCTCAGACTAAACATTTTGCACATATTTGTTGTCCAGTGTATTTTTAGAAAACTACTGCTTTTGCTTTGAAAAAAATTCCTTCAGTCACGTCACTCCCGGAAGTTTTTGTTTCCCTCGCCTGCCTGCTCTGTTAAGATTCCACTGTGACCTCATTGTTCTCTTGATAAATGCGTGTCTTTTATCAATAATACATGACATTACCATCGTGGACAGCAGACCTCTGACCGAGGACAGCGTTTTGACACGGTTAGTAAGTCGTGTGCTGAAAACAAATGGTTGTCTTTGCCAAATGCTGCAGATAGCCAAGACGTAAGCATCTGGCTAGCACGGCTGCTACGATTTCAAACTAACGCCCCGTTGCCATTACATGATTTGTCGATTCCCTGTCATTGCACAATACTTCTAGTTTTAAAACGGACACATTCCTTCCGAATGTAAAGTCAATACATTTTGCTTAACCTCTAGCGTGAGCAGCATTTTTTTACATTAGCTTTTAAAATCATGGATTCATTTATTGTTTTTTTCGTACCGAAGATGCAAGCTATTCATCGCCCCTGTTTAATCGACTTTGTAAGAATGTGTGCAAAATTAAAAAGGTTAATTGATAAACATGAAAACAAAGTTATATTAGACGATTCCAATTATGTACCAATTATGTATACGTAAATGGTTATTTTGCTGATTTGCCGTGAACCGCGCGAGAACGGTGATATATATATATATATATATATATATATATATATATATATATATATATATACACACACACACACACACACACACACACACACACACACACACACATATATACTTTATACGACTTAATTTTTCTTCTTTTGGTAGCCAGTAGAATGCTCGCCCCTTCTTTTGCTCCTTGTCTGCTATTGTCATGGTGTAGAATTTACTCCAATTAGTGACAAGTTTTATATGGCCTTGTTTGTACCCGGCATAGGGCATTGGAGGATGCGTGACGCCAACGACAGGGGTTCCATCGTGTTTTGCGCGTTTTTTTACTTTTTACAGCTGTGGCGACCCCTGAGGGGAAAATCCGAAAAGATAGCAACATACTATTTTCATCTGAGAAAGTATTGTAGGCGCAAGAGAGCATTAGGCCTACGTGTGCTGATTTGGTCAAGTGTAATTTGTTATATCGGTGCAATACTATTAAAATATATTTTTTATTCATCGAAGTGATTGGAAAAAAGCACTATTGGTTAATAAAAAGTATAGTGTGTGAACCTTTTGATTTGTTGGCTATTCTCATTCTATTTGTTAAAATTTATGAAATGCATAAATATGCGTGCTGATCTTTTTGTCAATGTTAACAAAACAGTTGAGTTCCACAGTTAGTGTAGGGAGCCTATATTTGATGGTTAACCCGGGGCCAATGAGTAGGTAAAGGCGACCCTGTATACAAGCACAAGTGAGCAACAAACTAACTGATCTAGAAACAACAATTTGAACCTCAACGTAACAATGCTGAGACACGTTTTCAGGCCACTGAGACCCGACTCAGGGAGGTTGAGGCTCAGCTCATTAATTCCGTTCCCTCTGTGCCGCCATCTGACAGCATCGACCTGGAAAACAAAGTTGCAAAATTGACACAGGACCTCACCGTGTGCATGCAAACTGCCCGTGGCATGTGTCATTTGCTCTGACCTGCACTGTGAGCTGTAAGGTCTTCTATAGACAGGTGTGTGCCTTTCCTAATTCATTTCCTAATTCGCTAACCATTAAAGTACCTTCTACGCATGCGTGAGATGTAATAACCCTCCATACCATCGGCGGCGGTACTCACTATTCTTTATTGTTTGAAAAATCTTTTGGCCGGGAGCGGATTATAAAAACTGAAACAATGCATTCATCTATACTTTTCATTCACGATGAACTCACGCGAAGTAAACCCTCACATTCTTGACACATCGTGAAATACTTACTACATTGTCAACCCTCACTCTTGTACGAAGATTAAGGCAGCAAAGTCGCGCTTACTTTTAATCCGCATTTGTCACTTCCCGTTCGTGCTCTGTGCGTGGGTTCGCTAATCTAACAGCCAATCAGAGTGACCAAATGTCACGATGCCGATTCAACATGCTGAAACGTCAGCCCACCAGAAACTTCCTGACGACGTCCGATGTTACAACGGTGTTCGCTACACCAATCAGATGGCGCAATCAGACGCCTCAATGCTTACTGACGTCAAATTAGTGTACCTAGGCCTTAAAGTGTAAGTCAACCCAAACATATTTTTTTCAAGAATATGTTCCCAGCAGGCCCACTAGTTGAAACACAGCATTCTGTTTAATTTTGCGTTTGTGGAATATGAGTTAAGCAGCAAAATGCACTCGTATTTAGCCATCTCTGGGGGCGGCCATTTTGTCTTCTGTCGACTGAAAATGACATCACGCCGGCTCACAACTACCAATCACGGCTGACCTCTTTTCGACTCTTTTCGATATGCGACCTGGCCGTTCAGACCGTAGTCGCATTGCAAAAAAGCGTATACGTATCTGATTTAGGACCACATACGAAAGTGACCACGGTCGAATTTGAAAAAAAGTCAGAATTGAGCCGTTCAGACTGTCAAAAAAAATCAAATACAGTTCACATATGGGCAAAAAAAATCACATCTGGGTCGCATTTGCCTGCGGTGTGAACCTAGCCTATCACAGGTGGCAAACTTCAGTCCTTGGGGGCTGCTGTCCTGCCTGTTTTCCATCTCTCCCTGTGGCAACATAAGTGTTTCAAATAATCAGCTCATCAGCAAGTTCTGCAGGGGCCTGATCCCGATCCCGATCATTTGAATCAGGTGTATAGCAGGAGGAAACCTCTAAAACATGCATGCGGCCCCCGAAGACTGGAATTTGACACCCCTGATAGTTGAAGACTGTAATGAGGCATGAAACACAAACATAATACACATTTGCACAAATCTTGTCAAGTTATTCTCAAAACACATACACATGATTAGGGCTGGGCCAATAATTTGATATCGATATGTATCGCGATTGACACATAATCGATACCAATAGAAAATGCCTTTGATAAAACGTTCGATAGAAAAAAAGAAAAACAAATCCGATCGCAGCATGGTGCGTGATGTAGGCAGCACGCTTCTGCCTCCAAACATGAAGAAGAAGCGTTTAAACCAAAGAAGAAGCAGCTTTTAAACCAACGAGGAAGAAGCTGTTAACTCAATGGAGCATGCTCGCGGGCCGGCGGCCATGCGCTACGCTCGCGGGCCCGGCGGCCGTGCGCTATGCTCGCATCCAGCGAGCAGGCGCCGTAACTTTGCTCAAATAAATGACTACTCGACTCAGTACAACTCTTACAATTAAATTATATTATGCATGATAACCCTATTAAAAACCTGTGGATGGATCCATGATGTACAAGTAGAGGAGTTCTTGTCTTTGACATGCTAGCAGTAGTTGGCCTTATCCGACACCGGCATCGCACTCAAGGTAAAATCAAGCAAGTAAATATGAATGGACTATGGCAATAATGAGTCCGCTAAAAATATAAAGTATAACTAAGACGGTTGGTCAACAATAATGCATGCACTGCAAGAGAGTATTCGTTCACTTACATTGGATGAACATTGAATGAAGGCTAATATATGTGTCAACAACTGCTTTGGGGTAGACCTAGACCTAATGCAAATAAGCATTTACAATGCACTGATGGATGACAAACTGCACATTGCACTACATAGCGATGTACAAAAAACAGTTAACTGTTATTTAAAGAAAAGGTAAAACAAAATCAATAATTATCAATATTGACTGATATGAAATACTGAGATTGTGACAGTTTTTCAAACATTTCTTAGCCCTTCTAAGCACATTATCTTTAAAATTGAGTTTATTTAATCTTTTTATCGACCAGTTTATATCACTGTTTCATTGTTACATTGACCTCTTATTAAAGGTTAAGTATTATGTAAAAATAACCCAAATGTATTTTTCTTCGGGTCATTATTTTCAATAGTTGAAAAAAATTCAATATATATCGATATCGACCAATATGTAACACTTATATCGTGATGTACTTTTCAGTCATATCGCCCAGCACTACACATGATGTTACATATTTGTGTGAAGGCGAAGGCCTTCAAACATATGTTATTCCTATAAGTTATTATTATTGTGTGAAGACGAAGGCCTTCACACATGTTATTCCAATAGTTTATTGTGTGAAGCGAAGGCCTTCACACATATGTTATTCCTATTCTTTCTTATTATTATTATTACGCCTTATTCCTCCCACTTTTTTGGTGTGCGTCTCCTTCCACATTTTTCTCCAGGTTCACTTCATTCAAGTTTCAAAACATTCAGAATATTCATGCCTTCTGGGGTAGTATTTTTTCTTGTTTCACATATTTTCAAATTTTTCACAATTTCAAAAAATTTACGGTTTCCCCAAAATTTCCCGTTTTTCACCAAAAAAAAACCCCTTTAATTTCCAATGGCACATTCAACATTTCACATTTATACCTTTCCAATTTCAAATTCACAAGATTCAACTCATTCAACTCACAGTGATAAAGCTTTTCACACACCCAAAATTCCTACTTCCCACACATTGAACTTATTCACCCGTACCAAAACCCACAAAATTCCACCATTCATTCTTATTGCCATATTCAACAATTCACATTTACAACATTCAAATTTGAAATTCACAACATTCATCTCATTCAACTCATATTGGTCAAGCTTTAAAACACACCCCAAATTCCTATTTCCCACACATTCAACTCATTCACCCTTAAAAAAAACAACAAAAATTCCACTATTAACCATTAATTTCCATTGGCACATTCAACTTTTTACACTTACACCATTCCAATTTCCACACATTCAACTCATTCCAACTTAAAAACCCACAATTTCATCATTCATTTCAGTGGACCAGTGTTATTGCCCCTTGGTCTCCACAGTGCGGCGGCCATCTTGGACAGGGACGTTAGCTAGACTGGGGATACTCACCCCGAGGTCTCCCCGGTGCGGTAGCCATCTTGGACAGGGAGATTAGCTAGACTGGGGATACTCACCCCAAGGTCTCCCCGGTGCGGCGGCCATCTTGGACAGGGACATAAGCTAGACTGGGGATACTCACCCCAAGGTCTCCCCGGTGCGGCGGCCATCTTGGACAGGGACATTAGCCAGACTGGGGATACTCACCCCGAGGTCTCCCCTGTGCGGCGGCCATCTTGGACAGGGAAATTAGCTATACTGGGGATACTCATATGAGGTCTCCCCGGTGCAGCGGCCATCTTGGACAGGGACATTAGCTAGACTGGCGATACTCACCCCTAGGTCTCCCAGGTGCGGCGGCCATCTTGGACAGGGACATAAGCTAGACTGGGGATACTCACCCCGAGGTCTCCCCGGTGTGGCGGCAATGTTGGGCATGGACATTAGCTAGACGTGGGAAACTCACCCCAAGGTTCCCCGGTGCGGCAGCAATCTTGGAGAGGGACATTAGCTAGACTCTGGATGATCACCCCGAAGTCTCATCATTGCGGGGGCCATCTTGGACAGGGACATTAGCTAGACTTGGGATACTTTCCCTGAGGTCTCCATGATGAGGTGGCCATCTTGGACAGGGACATTAGCTTGACTGGGGATACTCATCCCCGAGGTCTTCCAAGTATGGCAGCCATCTTGGGCAGGGACATTAGCTAGACTGGGGATACTCTCCCCATGGTCGCCACAGTGTGGTGGCCATCTTGGGCAGGGACATTAGCTAGACTGGGGATATTCACCCCGAGGTCTCCCCAGTGCGGCGGCCATCTTGGGCAGGGACATTATTTAGACTTGGAATACTCACCCCGATGTCTCCCCAGTGCGGCAGCTATCTTGGGCAGGGATGTTAGCTAGACTGGGAATACTCACCCTGAGTTCTTGCCAGTGCGGCAGCCATCTTGGCCAGGGACATTAGCTAGACTGGGGATATTCGCCCCGAGGTCTCCCCAGTGTGGCGGCCATCTTGGCCAGGGACATTAGCTCGACTGGAGATGCTAGCCCCGAGGTCTCCCCGGTGCGGCAGCCATCTTGGAAAGGGACCTTAGCTAGACTGGGGATACTCACCCTGAGATCTCCCCGGTGCAGCGGCCATCTTAGACAGGAACATTAGCTAGACTGGGGATACTCACTCCGAGGTCTCCTCGGTGCGTGGGCCATCTTGGACAGGGCCATTAGCTAGACTGGGGATACAAACCCGAATTCTCCCCGGTGCGGCGGCCATTTTGGACAGGGACATTAGCAAGACTGGTGTTATTCACCCTGATGTCTCCCCAGTACAACGGCCATCTTGGGCAGGAATATTAGCTACACCCATGATTCTCGCCCCAGTAAAGCGGCCATCTTGGGCATGGACATTAGCTAGGCTGGGCATACTCACCACGAGGTCTCCCCAGTGCGGCGGCCATCTTGGACATGCATATTATTTAGACTGGGGGTACTCGCCCCGAGGTCTCCCCGGTGCAGCGGCCATCTTGGGAGGGGACATTAGCTAGACTGGGGATACTCACCCCAAGGTCTCCCCAGTGCGGCGGCCATCTTGTGCAGGGACGTTAGCTTGACTGGGGATACTCACCCCGAGGTCTCCCCAGTGCGGTGGCCATCTTGGTCAGGGACATTAGCTAGACTGGGGAAACTCACCCCGAGTTCTCCCCAGTGCGGCAGGCCATCTTGGGCAGGGACATTAGCTCGACTGGAGATACTCACCCCAAGGTCTCCCCGGTGCGGTGGCCATCTTGGTCAGGGACATTAGCTAGACTGGGGATACTCACCCTGAGGTCCCCCCAGTGCGCCGGGCATCCTGGGCAGGGACGTTAATTAGACTAGAGATACTCGTCCCTAGGTCCCTCAGGTGCGGCAGCCATCTTGGACAGGGACATTAGCAAGACTGGGGATACTCCGATGTCTCCCCATTGCGGTGACCATCTTGGACATGTATATTATTTAGACTGGGTATATTTACCCCGAGGTCTCCCAAGTGCGGCGGCCATCTTTGACAGGGACATTTGCTGGACTGGGGATACTCACCCCGAGGTCTCCCCAGTGCGGCAGGCCATCTTGGGCAGGGACATTAGCTCAACTGGAGATACTCACCCCAAGGTCTCCCCGGTGCGGTGGCCATCTCTGGCAGGGACATTAGCTAGACTTGGGATCCTCACCCCGGGGTATCCGCAGTGCGGCGGCCATCTTGGGCAGGGACATTAGCTTGACTGGGGATACTCACCCCGAGGTCTCCCCAGTGCGGCAGCCATCTTGGGCAGGGACGTTAGCTAGACTGAGGATACTCCCCCTGAGGTCTCCCCGGTGCGGCGGCCATCTTGGACGGGGACCTTAGCTGGACTGGGGATACTCACCCCGAGGTCTTCCTGGTGCGGCGGCCATCTTGGACAGGGACCTTTGCAAGACTGGGGTTACTCAACCCGATGTCTCCCTAGTACAACGGCCATCTTGTGCAGGGATACTAGCTACACCCATGATTCTCGCCCCTCTGCCAGCCCCAGTAAGGCTGCCATCTTGGGCATGGACATTAGCTAGACTGGGGATACTCACCACGAGGTCTCCCCAGTGCGGTGGCCATCTTGTACGTGCATATTATTTAGACTATGGATACCCATCCCGAGGTCTCCCTAGTGCGGCGGCCATCTTGGGCAGGGACATTAGCTAGCCTGGAGATACTCACCCCGAGGTCTCCCCCGTGCCGCGGCCATCTTGGGCAGGGACATTAGCTAGACTGGGGATATTCACCCTGAGGTCTCCCCAGTGCGGCGGCCATCTTGGGCAGCGACATTAGCTAGACTGGGGTTACTCACCCCAAGGTCTCCCCAGTGTGGTGGCCATCTTGTTCAGGGACATTAGCTAGACTGGGGATACTCACCCGTAGGTCTCCCCAGTGCGGTGGCCATGTTGGGCAGGGATATTAGCTAGACTGGGGATTCTCATCCTGAAGTCTCTTCAGTGCGGCGGCCATCTTGGACAGGCGGCCATCTTGGGCAGGGACATCAGCTAGATTGGGGATATTCGCCCCGTGGTTTTCCCAGTGCGGCGGCCATCTTGGGCAGCGACATTAGCTAGACTGGGGATACTCGCCCCGAGTTCTCCCCAGCGTGGCGGCCATCTTGGGCAGGGACATTAGCTAGACTAGGGATACTTACATCGATGTCTCCCCAGTGTGGTGGCCATCTTGTTCAGGGACATTAGCTAGACTGGGGATATTCACCCCGAGGTCTCCCTAGTGCGGCGGCCATCTTGGGCAGCGACATTAGCTAGACTGGGGATACTCGCCCCGAGTTCTCCCCAGCGTGGCGGCCATCTTGGACAGGGATATTAGCTAGACTGGGGATACTCACCCTGAGGTCTCCCCAGTGCGGCGACCATCTTGGGCAGGGACATTAGCTAGACTAGGGATACTTACATCGATGTCTCTCCAGCTCGGTGGCCATCTTGAGAGGGACATTAGCTAGACTGGGGATATTCATCCCGTGGTCGCCCGGTTGCGGCGGGCAACTTGGACAGGGACATTAGCTAGACTGGTGATACTCACCCTGAGGTCCCCCCAGTGCGGCGGGCATCTTGGGCAGGGACGTTAATTAGACTAGAGATACTCGCCCCTAGGTCCCTCAGGTGCGGCGGCCATCTTGGACAGGGACATTAGCTGGACTGGGGATACTCGAGGTCTCCCCAGTGCGGTGGCCATCTTGGACATGTATATTATCTAGACTGGGTATACTCACCCCGAGGTCTCCCCAGTGCGGCGGCCATCTTGGGCAGCGACATTAGCTAGACTGGGGTTACTCACCCCGAGGTCTCCCCAGTGTGGTGGCCATCTTGTTCAGGGACATTAGCTAGACTGGGGATACTCACCCGTTGGTCTCCCCAGTGCGGTGGCCATGTTGGGCAGTGATATTAGCTAGACTGGGGATTCTCACCCTGAAGTCTCCCCAGTGCGGCGGCCATCTTGGACAGGCGGCCATCTTGGGCAGGGACATTAGCTAGATTGGGGATATTCACCCCGTGGTTTTCCCAGTGTGGCGACCATCTTGGGCAGGGACATTAGCTAGACTGGAGATACTCACCCCGAGGTCTCCCCCGTGCCGCGGCCATCTTGGGCAGGGACATTAGCTAGACTGGGGATATTCACCCCGAGGTCCCCCCAGTGCGGCCGCCATCTTGGGCAGCAACATTAGCTAGACTGGGGCTACTCACCCCGAGGCCTCCCCAGTGTGGTGGCCATCTTGTTCAGGGAAATTAGATAGACTGGGGATACTCACCCGGAGGTCTCCCCAGTGCGGCGGCCATCTTGGGCAGGGACATTAGCTAGACTGGAGATACTCACCCCGAGGTCTCCCCCGTGCCGCGGCCATCTTGGGCAGGGACATTAGCTAGATTGGGGATATTCACCCCGTGGTTTTCCCAGTGTGGCGACCATCTTGTTCAGGGAAATTAGATAGACTGGGGATACTCGCCCCAAGTTCTCCTCAGCGCGGCGGCCATCTTGGACTGGGATATTAGCTAGACCGGGGATACTCACCCTGAGGTCTCTCCAGTGCGGCGACTATCTTGGGCAGGGACATTAGCTAGACTAGGGATACTTACATCGAGGTCTCCCCAGCTCGGCGGCCATCTTGAGAGGGACATTAGCTAGACTTGGGATATTCACCCCGTGGTTTTCCCAGTGTGGCGACCATCTTGTTCAAGGAAATTAGATCAATCAATCAATCAATCACATTTTATTTATATAGCACTTTTCATACATAAAAATGCAACTCAAAGTGCTTTAAAACATTCAAAGCAAAACATAGAATTATCTTCAATCAAGAGACTGGGGATACTCGCCCCGAGTTCTCCCCAGTGCGCTGGCCATCTTGGACCGGGATATTAGCTCGACCGGGGATACTCACCCTGAGGTCCCCCCAGTGCGGCGGGCATCTTGGGCAGGGACGTTAATTAGACTAGAGATACTCGCTCCTAGGTCCCTCAGGTGCGGCGGCCATCTTGGACAGGGACATTAGCTGGACTGGGGATACTCGAGGTCTCCCCAGTGCGGTGGCCATCTAGGACATGTATATTATTTAGACTGGGTATACTCACTCCAAGGTCTCCCCGGTGCGGTGGCCATCTTGGGCAGGGACATTAGCTAGACTTGGGATACTCACCCCGAGGTCTCCGCAGTGCGGTGGCCATCTTGGGCAGGGACACTAGCTTGACTGGGGATACTCACCCCGAGGTCTCCCCGGTGCGGCGGCCATATTGGGCAGGGACATTAGCTAGACTGGGGATATTCACCCTGAGGTCTCCGCAGTGCGGCAGCCATCTTGGGCAGAGACATTAGCTAGACTGGGGCTACTCACCCCGAGGTCTCCCCGGTGCCGCGGCCATCTTGGGCAGGGACATTAGCTAGACTGGGCATATTCACCCCGAGGGCTCCCCAGTGCGGCGGCCATCTTGGGCAGCGACATTAGCTAGACTTGGGATACTCACCCCGAGGTCTCCGCATTGCGGCAGCCATCTTGGGCAGAGACATTAGCTAGACTGGGGCTACTCACCCCAAGGTCTCCCCGGTGCGGTGGCCATCTTGGGCAGGGACATTAGCTAGACTTGGGATACTCACCCCGAGGTCTCCGCAGTGCGGCAGCCATCTTGGGCAGAGACATTAGCTAGACTGGGGCTACTCACCCCGAGGTCTCCCCGGTGCCGCGGCCATCTTGGGCAGGTACATTAGCTAGACTGGGCATATTCACCCCGAGGGCCCCCCAGTTGCGGCGGCCATCTTGGGCAGCGACATTAGCGAGACTGGGGCTACTCACCCCGAGGTCTCCCCAGTGCGTTGGCCATCTTGTTCAGGGACATTAGCTAGACTGGGGATACTCACCCGGAGGTGTCCTCAGTGCGGTGGCCATCTTGTTCAGGGACATTAGCTAGACTGGGGATACTCACCCGGAGGTCCAAAAAGTGCGGTGGCCATGTTGGGCAGGGACATTAGCTAGACTGGGGATTCTCACCCTGAAGTCTCCCCCGTGCGGCGGCCATCTTGGACAGGCGACCATCTTGGGCAGGGACATTAGCTAGATTGGGGATATTCACCCTGAGGTCTCCCCAGTGGGGCGACCATCTTGTTCAGGGAAATTAGATAGACTGGGGATACTCGCCCCGAGTTTTCCCCAGTGCGGCGGCCATCTTGGACAGGGATATTATTTAGACTGGGTATACTCACCCTGAGGTCTCCCCATCGCGGCGGGCATCTTGGGCAGGGACGTTAGTTAGACTAGAGATACTCGTCCCTAGGTCCCTCAGGTGCGGCGGCCATCTAGGACAGGGACATTAGCTAGACTGAGGATACTCCCCCAGAGGTCTCCCCCCCGGTGCGGCGGCCATCTTGGACAGGGACATTATCGAGACTGGGGATAAAACCCCGAGTTTTTCCCGGTGCGGAGGCCATCTTGGACAGGGACATTAGGAAGACTGGGGTTACTCACCCCGATGTCTCCCCAGTACAACGGCCATCTCGGGCAGGGATATTAGCTACACCCATGATTCTCGCCCCCCTGCCAGCCCCAGTAAGGCTGCCATCTTGGGTATGGACATTAGCTAGACTGGGGATATTCATCACGAGGTCTCCCCAGTGCGGAGGCCATCTTGGGCAGGGACATTACCTAGACTGTAGATACTCACCCCGAGGTCCCCCCTCTGCGGCGGCCATCTTGGGCAGCGACATTAGCTAGACTGGGGCTACTCACCCCGAGGTCTCCCCAGTGCGTTGGCCATCTTGTTCCGGGACATTAGCTAGACTGGGGATACTCACCCGGAGGTCTCCCCAGTTCGGTGACCATGTTGGGCAGGGACATTAGCTAGACTGGGTATTCTCACCCTGAAGTCTCCCCAGTGCGGTGGCCATTTTGGTCAGGGACATTAGCTAGACTGGGGATTCTCACCCTGAAGTCTCCCCAGAGCGGCGACCATCTTGGGCTGGAAAATTAGATACATTGGGGATATTCACCCATTGGTTTTCCCAGCGCGGTGGCCATCTTGGACAGGGATATTAGCTAGACTGGGGATACTCACCCTGAGGTCTACCCAGTGCGGTGACCATCTTGGGCAGGGACATTAGCTAGACTAGGGATTCTTATATCGAGGTCTCCCCAGTGCGGCGGCCATCTTGGGATGGACATAGTTAGACTGGTGATATTCACCCCAAGGTCACTCCGGTGCGGCAGTCATCTTGGACAGGGACATTAGCGAGACTGGGGATACCTACCCCTAGGTCTCCCCAGTGTGGCGGCAATCTCGGGGGGGGGACCAAAAATCAACATGAAGTGACCCATATTCAAAAGGAAGTAAACCCAAATTACCCGGAAATTAACCGGAAGTGACCTTAGTTGCTCGAAGTGACCCAAATGACCAAGAAATGGACTGGAAGTGACCCAAATAACCCGGAAATGGACCAGAAGTGACCCAAATGACCTGGAAAAGAACCGGGAGTGACCCAAATGACCTGGAAATGGACCGGAAGTGACTCAAATGATCCGGAAATGAACTGGAAGTGACCCAAATAACCTGGAAATGAACCGGAAGTGACCCAAATTATACGGAAATCAGCTGAAAGTGACCCAAATGACCTGGAAATGGACCGAAAGTGACCCAAATGACCCAGAGGTGACCTGAATGACCGGAAATGGACCGGAAGTGTCCCAAATGACCCGGAAATTGACCAGATTTGACCCAAGTGACTCATAAAATGGACTAGAAGTGACATAATTGACCCGGAAATGGGCCGGAGGTGACCCAAATGACTCGGAAATGGACTGGAAGTGACCAAAATGACCCGGAAATGACCCGGAACTGTTTCAAATGACCCGGAAATGAACCTAAATATACTCAAATTAGCCAGAAATGAACTGGAAGTGACACAGAAGTGACCCAGACTACCTGGAAGTTACCTGGAAGTTACTTGTATCCTTCTTCATTTCTTACTCCCCTTCTGTGTTTTCTATCCTCATCCAGGCCATTGTACATCATTCGATATTATTAAACCTAATTCAACTACATTCCACTTCATACAGCATTATATAACCTCAATTCACTTAATTTTGCTTCATTTCATATCATTCATCTTCATTCAACTTCATTCAACTACATATCACTTCATACAACTCATATTGGTTCAGCTTTTCAACACACCTGTAATTCATACTTCCCTAAAATTCAAATTTTTAAACTTTAAAAAAAACATCACATTCGTCACTCAGTCCCACTTCCACATTCAACACTTCCGTTTTACAGCCTTCCAGTTAGGTCCTTGATGGTCTTGTGGTACACACGCTGAGTTGTGTGCAGGCAGCATTGGATCGATTCCCCCTCATTCCAAAACATCCCACAATTTTTCATAGAGCACATTCAGCTTCATCCCACTTGATTCAACTTTATTCAGTATCATTCAAATTTATTTAGTATCATTCAACTTAATTCCCCATTATTCAACTTCAGCATCATTCCGCTGAATTCAATTTCATTCAGTATCATTCAACTTTATTCAGTATCATTCAACTTTATTTCACTTTTTTCGCCTTCCTTTGCCTTCACACGCAATTTCTCCAGAAATTGCATTCTCTACTTATTCTTTTTCTATTTTATTCCTCACACTTTTCTGGTGTTCTTCTACTTCCACATTTTTCAACTGATTCTCGCCGTTCCAACTTCAATGTATTCCAAAAATTCACGGCAACATGGGGTCCTTATTATTAATTCAAAAAAATTATAGTTCCCCCAATATACCCTGTTTTTCACCCCCTAAAAAAATTCATTAATTCATTCATTTCCAATGGCATATTCAACATTTCCCATTTCCACCATCCCAATTTAAAATTCACAAGATTCAACTAATTCAACTCACATTGGTAAAGCTATTTAACACAGCCACAATTCCTCTTTCCCCAAAATTCAACTTATTCAGCCGTGAAAAACCCACAAAATTCCACCATTCATTTCCATTGCGTTATTCAACAATTCACATTTACATCATTCCAATTTGATATTCACAACATTCATCTCATTCAACTCATATTAGTCAAGGTTTTCAACACACCCAAAATTCCTATTTCCAACACATTCAACTCCATCCATCCATCCATCCATTATCTATACCGCTTATCCTCACAAGGGTCGCGGGGCGTGCTGGAGCCTATCCCAGCTGTCTTTGGGCAGTAGGCGGGGGACACCCTGAATTGGTTGCCAGCCAATCGCAGGGCACACAAAGACAAACATCCGCACTCACAATCACACCTAGGGGCAATTTTAGAGAGTCCAATCAACTTACCATGCATGTTTTTGGAATGTGGGAGGAAACCGGAGTACCCGGAGAAAACCCACGCAGGCACGGGGAGAACATGCAAACTCCACACAGGGAGGCCGGGGCTGGGATCGAACCCACGACCTCTGAACTGTGAGGCGGACGTGCTAACCAGTCGACCACCATGCCGCCCCACATTCAACTCATTCACCCTTAAAAAATAAAACCCACAAAAAAATCAACTATTCACCATTCATTTCCATTGGCACATTAAACTCTTTATATTTACACCATTCCAATTTCCAGAAATTCAAGTCATTCAAGTCATTCAACTCACATACAGTTTTTCAACACCCCCAAAATTCCTACATTCCACCTATTCAACTCATTCACACTTAAAAAACCCACAAAAAAATCAAGTATTTACCATTCACTTCCATTGAATCGTGCGGCGGCCATCTTGGGCATGTTGTTCAACAGTATTGGGACACCCAAAATTGTCATCCCCAGGTGTCCCTAATGAAGGGGCCATGTTGTTCAAAAGTATTGGGACAGCCAGAATTTTCATCCCCAGTTGCCCCTAATGAAGCGGCCATGTTTTTCAAAAGTACTGGGGCACCCAGAATTTTCATCCCTAGGTGTGCGCAGTGAAGCGGCCATGTTGTTCAAAAGTATTGGGACACAGAATTTTCATCGCCAGATGTCCCTAATGAAGCGGCCATGTTGTTCAAAAGTATTGGGACACCCAGAATTTTCATCCCCAGGTGCCCCTAATGAAGCGGCCATTTTGTTAAAAAATATTGGGACACTTGAATTTTCATCCCCAGGTGCCCCTTATGAAGCGGCTATGTTTTTCAAAAGAATTGAGGCACCCAGAATTCTCATCCCCAGGTGTGCCTAATGAAGCGGCCATGTTGTTAAAAGTATTGGGACATCCAGAATTTTAATTCCCAGGTGTCCCTAATGAAGCGGCCATGTTGTTCAAAAGTCTTGGGACACCCACAATTTTCATCCCCAGGTGTGCCTAATGAAGCGGCCATGTTGTTCAAAATATTGCGACACACAGAATTTTCATCTCCAGGTGTCCCTAATGCGGCGGCCATTTATAAAAAAAATATTGAGGTACCCAGAATTTTCATCCCCAGATGTGCCTAATGAAGCGGCTACGTTGTTCAAAAGTATTGGAACACCCCAATTTTTCATCCCCAGGTGTCCCTAATGAAGTGGCCATTTTGTTAAAAAATATTGGGACACCCCGATTTCTCATCCGCAGGTTCCGTCCTTCCCGAGATTCCTTCCTTCCTTCCTTCCTTCCTTGCTTCCTAGTGTCCTTTCTTCCTCATAACTTTCCTTCCTACTATTTTGTATTCTTACTTAGTTTTTCTTTCTTGCTTGTTTTCCTTGCTATCTTGGTTCCTTTCTTCCTCCCTTCCTTTGATTCCGTCATTCTTTGTTTTCCTTATTTTTTTTCACTGACTTCCTTCTTTCATTGTTTTTCCTTACTTCCTCTTTTCTTGTTTCCCTTCGGATTATTTTCAAGGTCATTCAACTTCATTCAACTTCATTCCAACGCATTCTGAGGTTTCCATTCAGCTTCCTTTGCCCTCACACGCAATTTCTCCAGGAATTGCATTATCTATTTTAAATTGTTATGTACAGCAGCGCGAAGAAGACGCGAAGTTCTTGTGGCTGCACTTTATGGGTCTCATATGCCTCTCTGAAATGTGAGTCTTCAAAGTGGATGATGGTGATCAGTGGGGGATGGTCATCACCCACTTTAGAGACAAACCAGTGTCCTCTTTGGAGATGACGACAGAAGTCTCTTTAGGCTTTGTGGACTGTCCGACATGGGGAACTGTCAATAATTGTTAAATGTTTTCTGTGCATGAAGCACAGGTACAATGAAATATCACAAGGTGTCTTCCCCTGAATGTTAAAATTTGATTTTAAATGGAATCTCTGCATTATAATCCCACAGGCCTTCAATCTGCTTCATAGTACACCTGTGCAGCCATGGAACACCAGGCTGTGGATGATGACATCTGCATCCTCAAACATGAGACAGCCTACACTGCTGCGGGAGAGAGACCTGTATCGGTGTGTGCTGGCGATGAATCTGTAGCTTCTCATTTTGCCCTCGTCACAGCCTATGAAGACATCAAAAAGCGACTGAGAGAGACTGAGCGAGATAATACTTTCCTTAGGAAACGAGTTAAGCAGCTGGAGGATAAGGTATGGATGCAATGCAATGTTGAAGTCAGGCTTGCAAAGGGTTGGATAATTTCTGGTAAATCTATGGAAAGTTTCAGGTAAAATCCATGGGAAGTTAAACTAAAATTTTGAAAATAACAAGCATAAACAAACTGTTTTATTCTTAAAAAGACATACATCCAAAGCAACTTAGTTAAGAAGCATTTCAAAAGATGTATTTTAAGTTGAACTTAATCATGTGCTAATTAACCACGTGGCCCCTCCGATTCAAAAATGAAGATAAAATAAAAGCATGCCACACCCAACAAAACCAACAAAAGCCCACTCTAAATGTTACGTAGAAGAGCCCATCCCCGATCAAAAGTGCCCCATTCAACATGCAAATAAACAAGCATCTTCCCTCAAGCTTCTCAAGCCTAGCCTCTGCCATCCATCCATCCTAACATCAATTCACTTCTGCTTTTCCGGGGTCGTATTGCGGGGTCAACAGCTTTAGCAGAAAAGCCCAGACTTCCCCGTCTTTTCCAGAGGGGAGCGGGCGGGTGCCGATGTGTTCTCAGGCCAGCCGGGAGACATAGTCCATCCATCTTGTCCTGGGTCTTCGCAGGGGTCTCCTCCCAGTCTCCTAGTTGGGCATTCCCCGAAACACCTCACCAGGCAAGTGTCCAGTCGACATCCTAATCAGACGATCAAGCTACCTCGTCTGGCTCCTTTCAATGTGGAGGAGCAGCGGCTCGACTCTGTTCCTCCCGGATGACCAAGCTTCTCACCCTATCTCTAAGAGAGAGCCTGGACACCCTGCGGAGGAAACTCATTTGGGCCGATCGTATCCGTGATCTTGTTCTTTCGGTCACGACCCACAGCTCGTGACCATAGGTGAGGGTAGGAACGTCGATTGACCGGTAAATTGAGAGGTTTGCCTTTTGGCTCAGCTCTTTCTTCACCATGACAGACCGATACTAGGGCCCAATGCCCATACCATCCCTTACGTCTCGTCTTGTCCCTTAGCCCTAGATTTACACTTTGACAATAACCAAGAAGTGTCCTAATGCTGTGCTTTAGGGGTAGGATCACAGACAAGGGGAGTAGGACCCTACAAGACAAACACAGACCCCAACCTCTCTCGACAACAGAATTCTTCACTCTCTGCTCCCTCTGCAACAGGCAACAACAACATTGGCAAGCGAAAAGAAAAGGGAAACATGCATTTCAGTAATATTTATTGACTTTCATGGTAATGGCATTTGTGATTTGATTTGATGTTACAGTACAGTACTGAATATACATTGGTCTTCTGAGTTCTTAGTAAACGCTCACTATAGAGCTGGTTGCTGGACCCAAATAGCAACACTGATGCTAGTGACAAATTGGTTTTCATACTAATGACACTTGTTATTTTATTAGATACTTTCGTACGATTACCTGTGTTTTAAAGTTGTTGGTAAATGCTCCCTATAGAGCTGTCTTACACACGATCGTAGCAAAATAGTTGCACAACCGCTGTTGCTTCTGAATACCGTGACAAATTGAATTTCATTGTAATGATACTTGAGATTTTATTAGATATTCTATACATCAATATAATCAGCAATGCTTTAAGTTGTTGGTAAACACTCACTACAGAGCTGGGGTCCGTTTCACATAGCAGGTTTAGTGAAAACTCAGAGTCTGGTAACTAGGGATGTGCGCGACTAGTTGTTTAACCGTCGACGATTTATTAAACGTTTTGTATTTTAATAGTCGGTTAAACACGGCATTAAGTATCACGCATCTTGTTCCACACGCCTCTGCCTCTGCCTCGGCC
The DNA here is from genome assembly GCF_054856515.1 of Filicampus tigris. Classification (NCBI taxonomy): domain Eukaryota; kingdom Metazoa; phylum Chordata; class Actinopteri; order Syngnathiformes; family Syngnathidae; genus Filicampus; species Filicampus tigris. The sequence continues at coordinate 27,346,482 of NC_141224.1, read as the reverse complement.
TCGGCCTCTGTAAACATGCTGAGCACAAAGAGAGAGAATTGCTCCCTCCCCTCTAAAAAAAATCCTATTTTGTTTGTGTAAGCGTTCATATTACATTAAAAATGCGACATCTGTCTTGTCTGCTGTATGAACACATGCGTCGTCAAAGTGGCCCGCCTGCGCAGAAGAAGAGACGACGTCACACCCGACGTTGTGTTTGCGGAAGTAAATGTGGTCCAGCGTGTCGGGGCATTCAAGCGATTAGATAGCAGGTAGAAATAAATACAGTATTTGGGGCAAATTATGAGGCAAGGCTTTATTATCTCATTTCATGGAGACGTCACTAACGATGACGTCACGTCATAACCGTGTGTGAAAAAATCAATCTATCTGAGCCGTGGCTGAATTACTTCGATTGCTATAAATGTCCACTTTATGCTTCACGTTTCAAGTGGGATTAAATTAAAGTAAAATATAAGATCAATAGTGTTCCTCAAAACAACTTTGCAGATTCGATCCCCCTGCTGCCAGCACCAACCGTCCGCCTGCACGGAGCGCATCTTGGGCTCGTCAATGTCGTATACAGTGTATGCGACGTGGCCGTTCAGACCGCGAACGCATTGGAAAAGATCGGATACGTATCCGATCTAGGACCACATATGAAAGCGACCCAGGTCGCATTTGAAAAAATCTGAATTGAGCCGTTCAGACTGTCATAAAAAAATCAGATCTGGGTGGCATTTGCCTGCGGTGTGAACCTAGCCTTAGAGGAAAGACACACAGCTGAAAACTTGGCTGCTCTCCTGCGGAGTGTGATGGGTATGTGGGCACTACAAAATAAAGTCGTCGCCTGTGTGCATGATAATGCAGCTAACATGGTGGTAGCGAATGAGACCCTGCTGGACTGGGAGTCGGTACCATTACTCATTACATTATTCATAATAAATGGCATGCATTGCTTTGGAATGGAAAATTTATCAGAAATGTATTTATCTTTCAATTGTTCACCTTTATTCAGTCAATTGTTGTTACAAAGATATAATTTAAATTAAAAAACTGTCCTGAATGTTTGGGCCAAAATAGACCCTAAATACACACAACATTTGCATTTTAAACTTTGAATTCAATATGTATTAAAATTCAAGTATTTTTCCTAGACTAGTCGACTAGTTGCAAATGAAATTTGAGACTAGTCGGCGTGCAAATTAGTTGAAATTCCCATCCCTACTGGTAACCCTGACATGAGGGAAACTCTTGAGTTTCCATATCAAAAAGGGAGGTAACTCAAACCAGAGAAAGAGGGGTAACTCTAGCTGATATATTTCAGAGAGAGGTAACATAAGCTCACGGTCTGTTACCGCAGTAACAGACTCTCTGAACCTAACCTGTTCAGAACCACATTTAACTCAATGAACCTTGAGTTTCTCTCTGTCTCAGCCCTCTTTCAGAGCCACACACTCCATTTCATTTCCTCTTTCATTCCATTCGCAGGCGAGTTTTGGTGAAGACTCGTTCTGCCGTCTGTCATTGCAAAAAAATTGGAGTCGGTGTATGAGAAGTCCATTAGGCACAGTATCACTGAAAAAAGTTTGTTGAATTTACTCAATTTTATTTCTTCAAGTGGTTGCACAAAAAATATAATCATCTGGATTAAGATCATTTTTTAAAGTAGATATACAGGGTTTTTCCTGGCGCCGATTGAGGCAGAGGTGATCCTGACCATGCACCATGAAGTGCGTATAAACTGTTAATTCAACTGACTAGCTTTCTTTTAAAAAGGAACATAGAGTTCCGTCAAAATCAGCGTAGTTTTATTTGCCCGTTGCTGTGGTGGCAGCCACAGTCGCTGCTCGGGCCCTAACTAGAGCTGCAAGCAGCTATAAAGGGCCCTCGCAGCCCTGGATACGTTGGAGTACCGGCACGTCAGGATGCTCGCACATTGGAACTGAATAATCGAAATTATCACGTGAATCAAGTTACAGCAGGTTTTGTAGTCAAGGTGAGTCCAAACTTTAAAGTAAATTCAAAATGGTGGACTTCCTCTTTGGTATAGCATATGGCTCCAAGAGGCTTTTTTGTAGGTCTCTTCCTGTTTCATATACTACCAAATTTTCGTAGATGTAGGTCAAGCGTACAAACGGGGCCACTTTTAAAAAATATTCTAAGGGGCGGTTGTGAGCCATCTTTTAAAGATTGCACAATTTAAAAATTAATTATTGATTCATTTACCAGGCCTTCTATGTTTGCAACGTTTCATGACTTTTCGTGCATGTTTACATTCTTAAAATCAGCATTGTTTTATTGCCAAACTGGCCGTTACCGCTGGCAACCGCTTTTTGCGAAAAATCTCAAATTTCATGTTTTAACATCATGAAGGCCTAAAACACTCTTCCGAGCAAATATGAGGGCGATCTGGCTAACCTGCCAGGAGAGAAACATGAAAGAATTAAACATGTACTTCATTTAGCCAGTAGGCGGCACTCCCACTACGATGAAAAGTTAGTTCGTAGATGTCTTCAGGTGTAGACTGTCATCAAATGTGTGACATTTGGACACGATATTATCATGTGGATCACATTACAGCTGCTCAGTCGGAGCCAGGAAAAGTCAAAAGTCAATGTGATGCCGAATTGTAAAGTAAATTCAAAACGGCGGACTTCCTGTTATGTTTAGCACATGGCTCCAAGAGACTTTTTTGTAGGTCTTGACCTGTTGCATATACCACCAAATTTTCGTAGATATAGGTGAAACATACAACCGGGGCTGATTTTTTTAAAAAAAATTCTAAGGGGCGCTAGTGAGCCATTTTTTAAACAATTGCGATGTAAAATTAAAAAAAAAAAAGGATTTCACAAGTGCTGATGTGTGTCCAAAATTTCGTGAGAATTCATGCATGTTTAGTCAAAATCAGCGTAGTTTTATTTGCCCGTTGCCGTGGTGGCAGCCACAGTCGCTGCTCGGTCCCTAACTAGAGCTGCAAGCAGCTATAAAGGGCCTTCGCAGCCCTGACAACGTTGGGATACATGCACGTTGGATTGGTCGCACATCGGAATTGGAATTTTTTTTTAAATGAAGAACATCAGATTAAAAGTCATTTTGATCAAATATGACCTCTACAAAAGGCCAAAAATTAGGCAAATTCAAATTAGAAATTTAGTGTCGGGCTTCGAGGGTTTTTTGTCGGTCTTGGGCTGTTACATGTGCCTCCAACCTTTGCTAGAACTTGGTGACACGTACAATAAGGGCTGCTGTTTGGCCCATCAGTTGTTGCCCCAGGTCTTAAGATGGTATATCCGAAGTTTGAAGTCAATCGAATGAATCCTCTGGGACATTGTTGAAAAAGTGTACCCCCTGTAAATGTATGTAATGTATGTAAATATGCAATTATGTGTCATAGTATATCAATGTAGTAAATACACAAATATTTTTTTAACCCAAAAATGTTTAGAATTTTGTACTAATGTACATGTTCTTTGTACATAAATGTAAGATTATATGTAAATATTTTTCCAAATTTTTGCTAGACACTTAACTGCTTCAAACAGAGACTGAGGGGTTAGCAATATGGCGTCTCATCCGGAAGGGTTGGAGAACAGGTACTTATGCTGTGAACATAGCTGCGGACCTGCAGGAACCTAAAGAAATGATTACGAGGTACTGTATATCAAATTTTGTCACGTCAAGTCAAGTTGTTCAAAGGTTGCAAATGTGTTATGTCTAGATCTCGAAGTCTTCCGACACCTCTGTTGAACCAAAGAACGAGCATTATCGACCATAGATGACTGAAAGGCAGGGTTAGTCGCAATCAGAGCAGAGAATGAGCCTGTCTGAAGACCGATATGACGCAGAAACTGATTCCAAATCTTCAGCATCACCTGAACACAAATATTTGGCGTAAAAGATATAAATGGGTTTGTAACAGGAGTGGACCAAGGAAGACAATGATGTAGGTTTAGATGAAGCTGCCTCCATCTCCAACCACACTGGGAGTGGAATCATATATGTGCTTGGCATCCAGTATTGAATGGTCTTAAGATTTGCTGCCCAATAGTAAAACCTGAAATTTGCGAGTGCAAGACCACCGTCAGCTCTACATCCCTGCAAAAATTGCCTCCATATCCTCGGGGTCCTATTGTCCCAAACAAAAGACAATATAAGACTATCTAACTTCTTAAAAAAGGCCTGAGTAAGAAAAATGGGAAGACATTGAAAGAGATTAAGAAATTTAGGTAAGATGTTCATCTTAATTGAATTAACCTGTGCAATCAGTGAGAGCCGGAGCAGAGACCAGCGTTCCAAATCCTCTTTCACACAAGTAAAAAGTGGAAGAAAATTTCCCCGAAAAAGAGCCTCAAACCTGTCGGTAACGTTGCACACCACGATAGTAGGGGTGTAAATCTCTCCATTAAAGACAATTCGATACGCATCTCGATACATGGGGTGTGATTCGGTTCAAGGACGGTTCGATTTTTAAGTGGAACGATTCGATTCAGTTCGATTCTATGACTACGATTCGATTCAGTTTGAACCAGTGTAGAGATGGCACGATTATTTGATCAATCTACAACTTTCCATTATAAAATTAATTGATAATCATTTTGATATGATTAACAGCCTAGATACCTTAATTTAAAATGATAAATATTCTTGGAATTAGTACATTTGCTTTTACTTTGGAAAGCGTGATCAAGTGCAATTGGCTGGGGACCAGTTAAGGGTGTACCGCATCCCGCGCCTCTTGTGATGATAAGCCGTTAAAACATTTTTTTGCATTTTTTGACATTTTATAGAACAAACCAGTAACTGAATCATAATTTCTTTGTGCTTTTTCTGCACTGACAATCAATTAATCAAGGACTAGAAAATGTATATTTGCATGTTTTTGTCATCTTTATTAACAGATCTCCAAAGCCCAAAATGTTCAAGTTAATTCAATGCAATTTAACAACAGATCTGTGAAGACTCAGATCAAGGCACAACAAGCTGGTGAAGAACAACATTTCAAGACATTCTTTATACATATTTCCATGAAAAGAGAAACTAAGACAGCTAACTGTAAGCAGATTGTCTTGTAAAATTCTGTTTTATCTACTTCATAAAACCCTCCAGTAGAAACTAAGAGTGCATTTGTTTTTTTAAAGTGCCAAAGGTCGACTAAATATATATTTTTAAATAACTAAAATAATTACATCTCACTCATTTTCCATTTGTTTTCATTCTTACGAGAGCTCCCAAAAGCCAAAAATATTCTGTGTAGCCTCAGACAAGCCTCAGCTCCCAGTTGGTAGAGATATGGTGTGCTTTGATTGTCACATAGGACTAAATAGCACACGATGCCCAGGCATCAGTGGTGATTGCCACTCATTGTGCATTGAACAGCTGCTCTTTGGCTTCATCCTTAACTTGGTTGTACAACTCTGGCACGCACTTGTTAGTGAATTGCTGTCGAGTCGGTATGGTGTAACGGGGCTCTAATATTTTTATCAAGTCCCGAAAGCCCTCATTCTCCACAACAGAGTATGGTCGTAAATCTTTAACAATAAACCGAGTTATTGAGGCCTTTCCTCTCACTGAGTTGTAGGTGAGTTTCGGTTGGAAGAAATCCTGTAGGTTTGCGTCTTTTTCTGTACGTGTATTTAGTGTTAGCTGTGCTAGATTCCTCGTCAAATCCATGCCTCCTCACAAATGAATGCGTAGCTTTGTCCTACTACTAGTGTACTTTAGCGCAGTTTTACAGTCTTTGCATATGGTGACGGTTTTTATCCAGAAATACATTCTTTTTATAAAATACGAATTTCTTCCATACTTTGGATTCTTGCCCGAGCGTTGTGAATATTGTCCAAGTCTGCCATTACTCCACTCATTCCCTCACAAACTTGAAGCGCTGTCTGATGTAACAGCGACAAGTCTCGCGTGAAATTGAAAGAGGGATATGCAGTCGTCACAAGCTAGTGTATGACCTCTTATGACGAATGAGAATAATGGATCACGTTTTCCTTGCCCGGACGCGGGTCACCGGGGCCCCCCTCTAGAGCCAGGCTTGGAGGTGGGGCTCGATGGCGAGCGCCTGGTGGCCGGGCCAGTACTCGTGGGGCCCGGCTGGGCTCAGCCCGAAAAGGCAACGTGGGTCCTCCTTCCCATGGGCTCACCGCTGGTGGGAGGGGCCATAGGGGTCGGGTGCTGTGCAAGCTGGGCCGCGGTTATAGGCAGGGACCTTGGCGGTCCGATCCCTGGCAACAGAAACTTGCTCTTGGGACATGGAATGTCACCTCTCTGGCAGGGAAGCTGAGGCTGAGAAGTTCCGACTAGATATAGTCGGGCTCAGCTCCACACATAGCTTGGGCTCTGGTACCAGTACTCTCGAGAGGGGGGGGACACTCTTCCACTCTGGAGTTACCCAAGGTGAGAGGCGTCGTGCAGGTGTGCGCCTGTACATTGGGGTTTACCCCGGTGGACGAGAGGGTAGCTTCCCTCCGCCGTGGGTGGGGGGGACGGGTCCTGACTGTTGTTTGCGCTTATGCATCAAACAGCAGTGCAGAGTACCCACCCTTTTTAGAGTCCTTGGAGGGTCTGCTGGATAGCGCTCCACCTTGAGGACTTCAATGCTCACGTGGGCAATGACAGTGAGACCTGGAAGGGCGTGTTTGGGAGGAACTTATAGTTGTATCAACGGATTTGTGGCCGCATGTTTTGGACACTTGGGTGAAGAGAGGGGGGGAGCTGTCAACTGATCACCATCTGCTGGTGAGTTGGCTCCGATAGTGGGGGAAGATGCCGGTCCGACCTGGCAGACCCAAAAGTTAGCTGGGAACGTCTGGCAGAATCCCCTGTCAGAAGGAGTTTAAACTCCCCCCTCCGGCAGAACTTTGCCCACATCCCGAGGGAGGCGGGGGACATCGAGTCCGAGTGGACCATGTTTCGTGTCTCCATTGTTGAGGCGGCCGATCAGAGCTATGGCCGCAAGGCCTGTCGTGGCGGCAATCCCTGAACCCGCTGGTGGACACCAGCGCTAAGGGATGCTGTCCAGCTGAAGAAGCAGTCCTATCGGGCCTTTTTGGCCTGCGGGACTCCGGAGGCAGCAGACAGGTACCGGCTGGCCAAGCGGAATGCAGCTTTGGCGGTTGCTGAGGCAAAAACTCGGTGTGGGAGGAGTTCAGTGAGGCCATAGAAAATGACTTCCGGACGGCTTCGAGGAAATTCTGGTCCACCATCCGGCGTCTCAGGAGAGGAAATCAGTGCACCATTAACACAGTTTGTAGTGGAGATGGGTTGCTGCTGACCTCAACTCGCGACGTTGTGGGTCAGTGGGGAGAATACTTCGAAGACCTCCTCAATTCCACCGACACGCCTTCCACTGAGGAAGCACAGCCTGGAGACTCTGAGGTGGGCTCTCCTATCTCTGGGGATGAAGTAACCGAGGTAGTCAAAAAGCTCCTTGGTGGCAAAGCCCCAGGGGTGGATGTGATCCGCCCGGAGTTATTAAAGGCTCTGGATGTTGAGGGGCTGTCATGGTTGACACGCCTCTACAACATTGTAGACAGTGCCTCTGGACTGGCAGACCGGGGTGGTGGTCCCCCTTTTTAAGACCGGGGACCGGAGGGTGTGCTCCAATTATAGAGGGATCACACTCCTCAGCCTCCCTGGTAAGGTCTATTCAGGGGTGCTAGAAAGGAGGGTCCGTTGGGAGGTCGAATCTCTGATTTAGGAGGGGCAATGTGGTTTTTGTCCTGGCCTGGCCGTGGAACAGTGGACCAGCTCTACACCCTCAGCGGGGTCCTCGAGGGTGCATGGGAGTTAGCCCAACCAGTCTACATGTGCTTTGTGGACTTCGACCATGTTCCTCGTGAGTTCTGTGGGGGGTGCTTCGGGAGTACGGGGTACCGAGCCCCCTGAAAAGGGCTGTTTGGTCCCTGTACCACCGATGTCAGAGTTTGGCCCGCATTGCCGGCAGTAAGTCAGATTCGTTTCCGGTGAGGGTTGGACTCCGCCAAGGCTGCCCTTTGTCACCGATTCTGTTCATAACTTTTATGGACAGAATTTCTAGGCGCAGCCGAGGTGTCGAGGGGGTCCGGTTTGGTGGCTTCAGTATTGCATCTCTGATTTTTGCAGATGATGTGGTACTGTTGGCTTCTTTAAGTCGTGATCTCCTCGGTTCGTAGCCGAGTGTGAAGCGGTCGGAATGAAAATCAGCACCTCCAAATCTGAGACCATGGTCCTCTGTCAGAAAAGGGTGGCGTGCCCTCTCCAGGTTGGGGATGGGATTCTGCCCCAAATATCTTGGGGTCTTGTTCGCGAGTGAGGGTAGGATGGAATGGGAGATCAACAGGCGGATCAGTGCAGCGTCTGCTGTGATGCGGACCCGGTATTAAATTCCCTATTGATTACAAGTGGATCAAGTGAAGTTCCAGAAGTTACACGAATTTCAGGAATTTGGCCCGACACTACTTGACTACGGAGCTTGTGGGCTAACAATTTACTTTATTTGTCGCCTTGTTCGAATCCGAAGCCACATCTTGTACCAAAGTCTCATTAATAAAGTCCACCACGTGCACCGGATCATTGAACTTGTGTGTAGTGTTGTCTGAAAGAGTCAGTCTCAGAACCGCTGGCTACATGAGGCCGAATTTCACTCCCGGGTACGACCGTACTCGTTTCTTCACGGCGCCAAAGCTAGCCCGCTTCTTAGCCACCCAATGTAATCAGGAAAAATGGAGATCCTCCTTCCCTGATAGATGATTGGCGACATCTCACAGGATTTCTTCAATAATTCATTGCGAACATGAAAGAAGTGAACACGGATTACAAATGGACAATGTGGTTCTCCATCTATGGGTTTTTTACGGAGAGTACGTGCACGATCCAGCAGTGACCTCGCCGCAAAGCAGAGGAGCCCCTACAGCAACCGCGCCATGAAGTCAGTTGGCTGTGTGCCCTCCGACACCTCCGGCGCACCAATGAGGCGAATATTGTTTCTCTGCATCCTACTGTCCATGTCCTCACATTTATCACTGCGGTAGATCATCTTGATTTGCAGTGAGCTAACGCTAGACTCCATCTTAGTGATCCGGTCATCATTGTCCGTAGCACTTAAGTTTAGATAAGGTCGCTCCATATACCTCGAGTTTCTCTTGCATTCCCTCGACGTCCTTCATAAATTTGTCTTTCATCGACGACATTTACGACCTAATGTTGGTGGCCAAAAAGTCAATTTTGTCCAAGATGTCAGACATGAGGGTGCCAATAGTGGAATGCAAAAGTCCTACAGTCAGCCGTACAGCAACGTCCAGGTCAGCAGAGTCCAAAGTCGTATTTAGGGGCCCAGGCCTGCCTCGGCCTGTTTTAGTTGACACCGTTTTTGGACGGGTAGACGTCATTGTTCGGCAAGGGTTTTGGTGGTCGCTCAGTAAGACGTTACGATTCTTCAGACGTCAGTTAAATGAAAATGAACATAGTTTAACAAGTTTAAATGTATAGATATATGGTCACTAGCTCAGGAGCAGCGAGAAACGCGTCCTACTCCTTCCCCATCCAGGCCATGCCCCCCCCAAACCTTTTCCTGTGAGGGCCACATAACTCTTTCCTTCTTTGATGGGGGCCGGGGACAGTTTGTAACAGAAAAAGTGTGACGATCGCACGGGTACCAAAACGTCGACATTTATTGTTTTTATGAAAGCCACACATAACCAAATATTAGTAACCCTTTCTGGTATCTTCATAGAAAAAAGTCAGGATATAAATAATAACTCTATTAATGAAATAACACTATTTATGAAACAATAACCAAATAACCCTCTCTGGGATCTTCACAGAAAAAACTTAGGAAATAAACAACAATATTTGTGAAATAAAATTACACTATTTATGAAATCAATAAAACTCAACTAACCCTTTTTGGGTTCTCCACAAGAAAAAAAAGTCAGGAAATAACACTATTCGTGTAATAAATAACCATATAACTGTCTCTGGGTTCTTCATAGAAAAAACTCAAGAAATATATACTGTATTTTCTGGACTATAAACCGCAATTTTTTTCCTGGATTTTGAGCCATGCGGTTTATAGTCTGGTGCGTCTATTCTGTGGATTTTTCTTCCACCGCTCGGGGCACTCTAACCGGAATGACAGTCCAATTCAATACAATACATTTCCCATTAACTGGATGTGACTGCAGGTGGAGGAGTTCACCAGGCGAGGGCGCCATAGACTAGGTTATTGCATTAGGTGCAATGCTTTGTGTAATGCTTTGATTCTATGTTTTCCTAGAAGTCCGTGAAGTGCACATAAATGCGATTGGCTGATGTTACGTCTGTTCTGTTGTTTTCGATGTGAAATGCTATTGTTGATTTAGCACGTCATGTGTTGGATTGGCTGACTTTATTAACATTAACAAGACAGGCGCATATGTAGAATGTAGTAGAACAATAGATGGTGGAGTCTGGTGAACGTTAACTGTCAAACTGGAGCGGCAGTCGGTAGTGAAATGAAGATAAGTACTGTTTATTTTCTCTTGGTTCTCTTCTGATTTAATCAGCAACGTTGCTGCAGTGTTAAAAGGCACTGTTAGGAAAGAATCTGCTCAGGTACATACATGTACATTTAAAGTTCATAATCATTCTGTAAATGCAGTAAATATAAAAGTTTTCAACATAGATAGGTGCGGCTTATATAAAGGTGTGGCTTATTTAAGGTTATTTCCAAAATATTCTAAAAATAGAGTGGGTGCTGCTTATATAACGGGGCGTCTTATAGCCCGGAAAATACGGCAATAACATTATTTATGAAATGAATAATGATTTGGGTTGGGCATCCTTTGAATCTGGACGGTTCCGATTCCGGTTCTTTGATTAGATTACAGTTCCTAATGATTCTTGGTTCTGATTCTTAAAAAAGGGAGGAGTTATTTTCGGACAATCTTATAAATTTCTCTGTTCTTTAAATATCATAAACCTTTTACTGTTTGTGAATTTTACCATGACTTACTAAAAGGCCTATTTTTAACCATTACATTTATTTGTATATCTTTTATCTTATTTTTCACAAGAGCATTGTTTGTGAGAACCTCAAGAAAATACAATAATGCAGCAGTTACTTAAAGTTTACTGCTGAACAAAGAAAGCTTCATGGACTAACTTAATTTTGTTTTACTTACTAGAAAAACATGACAAACACAACGCTGCATTGTAAGGGCGGACAAGGAAAATGTATCTAATCTCAGCAGTCTACATAAAACTTGCTGTATGTGCATATGTATTAATTTATGTAGCTGCAGCTATGCGTATGCTTATAAGCTAAATATTAGCTGTATATGCGCATTTGTGTGTTGACTCACTGTTTTATTTCCAGCTGAACTTGTTGGCTCAATATTGGCATTAGACGTCCTTATTCTTACATAAAGCGGAAATCAACCCAAACATATTTTTTTCAAGAATATGTTCCCAGCAGGCCCACTAGTTGAAACACGGGATTCTGATTAATTTTGTGTTTGTGGTATATAAGTTAAGAATAAGAATAAGAATGCCTTTATTGATCCCACAGTGGGGAAATTTTCAGTGTTACAGCAGCAAAGATATAGGTCACACAGGGACGGCGGCATAATGTAGCCATTAATGTATAACATTGACGGCAAACATTCAGGATCAAACCTATGTAAATATAAGCAGCGAAATGCGCTCCTTTTTAGCCATATCTGGGGGCGGCCATTTTGTCTTCTGTCGACTGAAAATGACATCACAACTGCTCACAATGACCAATCACGGCTGATCTGTTTTCTGAACCTGAGCCGTGGTCCTTGTGAGCAGTTGTGATGTAATTTTCAGTCGTCAGAAGACAAAATGGCCGCGGAGATGGCTAAAAATGAGTGGATTAACACTTATTCCACAAATGCAATATTTATCAGAATGCCCTGTTTCAACTAGTGGCCTTGTATGTAATAAAATGTGTGTGTTGATTTCCACTTTAACTTCCAGATGGATACCAGTTCTTAGAAGGTTAGCCGGCAGCTGAGGCAGCCCGCTGGGTCGGGCTGGGCAGGATCACCGACCCAGCAAAGACTGACTGTTGAAAAAAAAAAAAAAAACACTGCTTCTTTGCTGATAACGGTTAGGACGAGCGAGGCATTTAACACCAGTCAGGATATTTACAGAGACTGAAATAGAAATGAGTAGACGTGCACATTCATTTGGATGAAGAATGGCCCCATTTTCTCGATCGACAACACGCTGTCCAATTTGGAACGTAAACAGCCAAAAAGGTACGTTCCAATGCAGCCACACTCGGTTGTGGAGTCAGCCTTGCTGGAACTTTTTGTTCGCTGAACATTGACGCTTGTTTGATGAGGGCTTACCACTAGAACGCCCCGAAGACGGTCATTTGACTACTTATGCTTTACATTTGACGATGTCACCCCACCATATCACCTGCTATTTTGGCAAGGAATGGCCAATTTACAAATTAAAGTAATCTACTTGTAGCCAACAGAGTTGTTTGTCATATCACCTAGATTTGTCATTCAATAGTAGTTGCAAAAAAAGTTGTAAAAACCCCTGGGCGTTCTCAATCTCTGGCAGCTCTCTGCCAGACAACGCACACCACTGCTTGGGAGGCAACCCCGCGACTTGAGGATCGACGCAGGCTGGACGTAGAGTAAGAAGCTAATGTTGTTGTGCTAACACCTTTTGTTTTAACGACCTGAATCTAGTTGTTGCTATTAGCCGTCCTATTTTCCTACTTTTAGCCGGTGAGGGAAGAGGGGGGCATAAAGCTCCAATCTGCCTGCTGCTGCAAGCCGCCGTCTCTCTCCTGAGAGTTGACACGAGTTTAGCGTCGCTAAATGTCCGAAATATAACCAGTTGGGGTTCATGTGCGCATTCATGCTCTTGTTCGCTTCAACTTGTGAAAGTGGAGGAGCAATCGCCGCGGTATTTTTGATTTTGTGGAGGTGATCATGATGAGATTACGTTTTATGTCAATAAATCCAAACTATTGTGCAGAACACTTTTATAGTTTCACAGGTTGAAGTGGACAAGAGTAGTAATGTGCATTTGCATTTTGGTGGCGATCGGTCACTGTTTTAGACAAGAGAACTGACAAAGCAAGCAATATTAACACACTTGGCTCCCTCCCGTGACGTGGACAGCTGAGAGCGAAAACATATAAGCCACGCCCTAAAAAGGGGCGGGGAAATTTGTCGTAAACCTAATCACAAAAAAAGCCCTTAAATTACTAAATAGTCTTTCATTTTTACATGCAAACTTATTATATAAGTGCCAGTGTTAAGCTCACCCAAGTGTCTCTTTAAAGTGTCTGGGACATAGAAAAAAAATTACCCTAAAAAACGTATTAAGAATGAGCACAAGTACAAATAACAAGATTTCAATGATTACTGTGTTGAAAAAGCAATAAAATTAGCTTTTTATGAGCTGGGAACGCCCACTAGCAGCGCTGACGACTTTGACCTGCGTGCTGACGTCGCTGGCCCACTGTGGTCAGCTCAGAGCGATACCAAGCTCTCATTAAGTATTGGTCGCTCAGTTTTTATTGTTTAACCCTTGTAATATGTTGAAAAAAAAATTACATTGATTATTTTGTGGGTCATTTTGACCCGTACTGTGGAAATCTATACAAAACAGTCAAATAAAACAGGTTACACCAGTAAAAAAAATATTTTAGATGATGTAAACATTCAGAAAAGAGACCAACAGATTTTTAATCCCAACACTATTTTCAACCCATTAAGGACGGGAGCGCATAACCGCGTTCGTGCCACTAGAGCTGGGAGCGCTGTTGCGCCTTTCTACCCTTAAAGCTGCTAAAGCGTAAACGTTATTTTCTATTTATTATTTAATTCTCGGTCTCTTAACCAATGAAATGCATCAGAATAGACATGTGACGGTGTCGTGAGTTGTCGGAGGATATCAGGAATTTTTTCGAACAGTAATGGCGGACGCCATCGATGGCGGGAGCTCTGAAATGAATAACGACAGTGATATAGAAATCACAATTGTGGACTTTGAACCAGTCGAACGAGATATATGATTAAGATATATGTTTGGGAAGTTTGAATACATAAAAGAAGGCCGACCCACGGCCTTGTATGTATTCAAGCTTCCATAATTTAGTACCAGTAGCACTTAAAAAGATTCTGACCATTGAGGAGAAAAAATCAGGTGTTATCTCTAAAAAGACACCAAAACTATGCCGATACTCCAAATGGTTCAAGTACAGCATCAAATTTACTTTGGTGCACCTTTCGTTCAGGTAAAACTGCCAGGTGGAATTGCAAAGGGCTACCCTGTGATAGTGAACATTATAATTTTAAAATGCCAGTCAACTTCATAAACAGTGTTTAACCATAAACTGCCAGTAGTGCTGCAAAACAGATATAATAGTAATAATAATTATTATTATTTGAAACATAAGAAAGTCAAATAGTTCACTCATTTTTCATTGCAGGGAAACAAAAGAGTTCAATTAAACCTGGCATGAAAGTAAAGTGATACACGTGAGCATTTGGAATGAAAATAGTTGAACTGTTGCTGGACTCTTCTGTGAGCAGAAGATTTAGGGTTAAGAGGAAGGAATGGGATTGGATACAAGTCTGCATCACTGCAGACTCGTGAACAAGACCCCAAGATACTTGAACTCTTCCACTTGGGGCAAGATATCATCCCCAACCTTATGATTGCACTCCGCCCTTTACCGACTGAACACCCTGGTCTCATACTTGGAGATGCTGATTTTCATTCCAACCATTTCATATTCGGCTGCAAACCGTTCCAGTCAGAGTTGGAAATCACGGCTTGATGAATTCAACAGAAGCACATTATCTGCAAAATGCCCAGATGCAATACTAAGGCCCAAGGATGATGTTGATGGCTAGGGGGCTAGATGTACACTGTACTATCAACAGTGTACTGTTCCGCTGCAGCCCTTGGCTTGTGCACGCCCATTTCGGCCTGGAATGGACCAGCCATACTGGAGTTTGCCTCTGACCTTCTCTAATCCTTGGTGCGCCAAGAAATTCTGCCCATATACATTATGAACATAATCGGTGACTAAGAGCATCCTTGGCAGAGTCCAACTCTCACCGGAAACAAATTTGAATTAGTGCCGACAATGCAGACCTAACGTTGTTCTCTATGGCCTCACTGAAATACTCGCTCACCCGAGTTTTTGCCTCAGGGACCCATCAGCTGCCTCCGGAGTCCCACAGGCCAAAAGGACCAATAGCATTCCTTCAACTGAGAGCATCCCTCAGCGCTGGCGTCCACCAGCGATTTCAAGGATTGCCGCCACAACAGGCACCGACCACCTGGCGGCCACAGGTCCAGTCCGCTCTCTTCACCCGAATGTCCAAGACATATGGTCACAAGCTCGATGAGATGGCCACAAAGTAAATCATCAAACTGCGGCTTAAGGTGTCCTGGTGCCAAGTGCTCCATGGCGATGTGCAACTCTCATTGGAGCAGTTCGCAACAGAATGCGAAGCAGTTGGGATGATATCCTTATATGCCTGCACATGGTGTTCGTCATTGACAATCCATGATGAGCACAGAAGTACAGTAAAAGAACACCACTCAGGTTCTGATCGGGGTGGGGGGTAGGTAGGCATTTCTCCCAGTCACACCCTTCGAGGTCTCATTGTCATTGCCCACGTGAGCTTTGAAATATCCCAGCATGAGAATGAAGGCACCAGCTGGCGCGCTTTCCAGCACACCCTCCAAGGACTCCAATAAGGCAGGGACTCTGATCTGTACTTTGCTGCATAGGCACAAACAACAGTCAGGATCCGTCCCCACACAAGAAGGTGGAGGAAGGCTACCCTCTCATCCACCTGCTTGAACCCAAAGTACAGGCTCCAAGCCGGGGGGCAATAAGTATAACCACACCTGCTTCACACCTCTCACTGTGGGCACCTCCAGAATGGGAGAGAGTCTGACAATATCTAGTTGGAACTTCTTGACCTTGCACACCAGATCAGGCTTGTTCCCTGCCAGAAAGGTGACATTCCGCATCCCTAGAGCCAGCTTCTATAGTCTGGGATCCGACTGCCAAGGTACACACTGCACCTGACCCCCTCACCCCCTCCCGCAGGGGCAAGCCCACGCGAAGGGCCTTGTCTCTGTATTTTTCCTAAACATCTTCAAAAATGGGCACTTCATATTCATCTGTCATTAAAGTCTCTATCAAGATTTCAATTTCATGAATCCCTGGATTATCCTGTCAATTCCCATAAATTATCATTTAGTCGAATAAATTCTCAATAATTCAATGGAAATCTTACAGCTTTGATTAAACCTGAATTTTCGCAAACCAAGTTAAACTAATTTCATTGCATCATTTATGATTAATATCATATCTGCTTTGGTTTTCAACTGCATTAATGTAGATTGGATGTTATGGAACATGATTAATATATGCACTTATCAGCCTATTTTTGTGCACCCTTGTGTCACTGTTTTAGCTCTTCCGGCCTGAGGCTTCAGAGGGTCCTCAATATGTCAACAAGGCCTTCAGCGCATATCGAGGAATCTATATTGAAAAGGAGGACCTGCAGATGGAGCTAAACAAACTGGTGCGTTTTACTGGTTAAAGGAATATTTGACTATAGAGTAAACATGTAGAAAACTTTATTCCAGGAGATGTATTACCTTGTACTGTTTTTTTTATTTAAATTTATTTGATGTCTGTCCATCCATCCATTTTCTTCTGCTTATCTGGGATTGGGTCGCAGGGGCATTAGTTTTAGCAGGGAAGCCCAGACTTTCTTCAATGCCCAGATTTCCTGTGATGTTGCAGAGGCGTCAACCCGAACAGCTCCACAATATCCAAAGCCTTTAAAAATTCCGGCCAGATGTCATCCGTCCTTGGAGCCCTGCCACAGAGGACCTTTTTAACCACCTTCGTGACCTCAACCCCAAAGATAGGAGAACCTGCCTTAGAGATCCCAGACTGCTCCCTCATGGGGAGGCGTTGCGGTGGAATTGAGATCTTCCAAGTATTTTTCCCCACCGACTCAACATCCCGAGTCGAGGTCAGCGGCACCCTCATCAACATTATACATGATGATAGTGCATTGCTTCTCCATCCTGAGATGCTGGATAGTTTACCATAATTTCCTCAAAGCTGTCCAGAAGTCGTTCTTCATGGCTTCACCGAACTCCCATGCCCAGTTTCTTGCCTCAATAACCACTAAAGTTGTGTTCTGCTTGGCCAGCTGGTATCCATCAGCTACCTCAGGAGTCCCAAAAGGCCTGATAGGACGACTCCTTCAGCTATAGGGCATCCCTCACAGCTGGTGTAGACCAATGCGTTTGGGGGTTGCCACCATGACAGGCACCACGGGTCGGTCTCCCCAACAATGCAGGAACAGAACATGGTCCACTCAGACTAATTGTCCCCTGCAAGTTTAATGGAAGTTGGAGTTGAATCTCTGTCTGAGCACTGTCAATCGTTTCCAGCAAACTCTCATAATGCGTTTGGGTCTGCCAGGTGGGACTGGCATCTTTACCCACCATCGGAGCCAACGCACCTCCATGTGGTGATCGGTTGACAGCTCCGCCCCTCTCTTCACCCGAGTGTCCAGAACATGCGGCTATGACTCAGATAAAATTACCACAAATTTGATAATCAAACTGCGGCTTAAAGTGTACTGTTGCCAAGTGCACATATGGAAAACTTTGTTGGTTTAGGGTGTCCTGGCGTTCCTTCCAATCATGCTCTTCCATATCTAACTGTTATTGCCCATGTGAGCTTTGAAGTCCACCAGCATAACAATGGAGTCCCCAGTGGTAGCGCTCTGCAGCACCCCCTTCAAAAACTCCAAACAGGTTGGGTACTCTGAACTGTTGTTGTCATAGGCAAAAACAAGTCAGGAACAGTCCCCCCACCCGAGGACGGAGGGAGGCAACACTCTCGTCCATCGGGGTTAACCCCAATGTACAGGTGTCAAGCCGGGTGGTCAATAATAATATGCCTAAACCTGCTCGGGCAACTCCAGAGTGGAAGAGAGTCCAAACCCTGTCGAGAGGACTGGTACCAGAGCCCAAGCTGTATGTGGAGGCGAGCCCGACTACATCTATTCGTAACTTATCAACTTCGCACACCAGCACGGGCTCTTTCCTTGCCAGAAAGGTCAAAGTCCATATCCTTAGAGCTGGATCAACAAGCTCACTGCCCCATTCACGCTGCACCTGTAGTGAATTGGGTTAATCATTTAGGACAAGGGGGCAAAAGTGTGACCCCTGTAAACATGTTGAAACTGTAACTCATTTCCTGTAGATGTTCGGCTATGGGTACCAAAGTCTTTTATTGTACATCTGAGGGTGCTACACGTGCTTCCCAGTTTTCGTAGCCGTAGGTCAAACTTACTGAGGCAGGGCTCCAATAAACCACTTGAGGCCGCAGTACAGACCCATTTTTTAATACTCGTGTATTGCGACTTTAAAAAACCATATTTTTCCCCAGGCCCGATGTGTGTGCAAAGTTTGTTGGATATTTGTTCACGTTTAGTTCCTCAAACGTGTGAGTCTTTATGGAGAATAATAATAATAAGAAGAATATCTATGAAAACAATAGGGTCCAAGCAACGATTGGGCCCTAATAAGAATTTCTGCAAAAAAAATACGATCCTTGCAGCATTGGCTGCTTGGGCCCCAAAAATAATGAGAAGAATATTTCCAAAAACTATAGGTACTTAGCAGCGTTCTCTGCTCGGGCCCTAATAATAATAATGAGAATTTCTACCATGTTTTCGGAGGATGGAACCCAGGGGCAGCAAATACAAGGAGAACAGCAAGGGCCCCAAAATAGAACCCTGTGGAACACCATACGATAGAGGGGCAGACCGGGACTCAGAGGAACCTAGGCTAACAGAAAAAGACCTGCCAGCCAAATAGGATCTAAACCACTCTAGAGCGCATGCACAAATGCCCACTTGGTGTTGCAAACGAGTCAAAAGTATACTGTGGTCTACCGTATCGAATACTGCAATCAAATCCAACAAAACGAGACATACATAGTATCCGGTGTCATTTGCCAGGAGGATGTCATTAAAAATACGTTACAGGGCTGACTCTGTGCTATGCATCTTCTTGAAGCCTGACCGGAAAACCTCCAGAACATTATTTTCATCCAAGAAAAGAGCTTAACTGTGAGTGCACAACTTTTTCCAGAATTTTAGTAATAAAAGGCAGCTTGGAAATGGGTCTAAAATTGGATAGCACAGCTTGATCAAGGCCAGGTTTTTAAGCAGGGGTTACACTACAGCATGTTTAAAATGTTGGGGGACTACACCAGAAGACAGGATGCTGTTGATAATGGCCAAAGCGTATTTACCAATACTCGGGAGAATCTCCTTAAAGAAGTGTGGCGGAACAGAGTCACAAGGGGGCCAGATGGCTTAATATGGCAAACCACATCCAAAATGTCCAAAAATGTCAAAGAAACCATCTCAAAGGAATCAAACACTGCTGAACAAGGAACGTGAACAGAGTAGTCAAATGTGGCGTTCGAAACGAGAGCCCTAGCTGTAGCAACCTTGCCAACGAAAAACTGCAAGAATCTATCGCACATTTCAAGGGACAGGTCCATGCAAATCAGTTGACGGAGTTTCAGTTCAGTCAAATGGAGCACGTGGATTTGGGGGATTTGCCTGAATCAGACATGACAAGTGGGCTCTCTTGGACTCCTTCATCTTTCTCTGGTAACGACGCCAGGAGTCCTTTAGGATTTGATAAGAGACCTGCAGCCTGTCTCTTTTTCACCTGTGTTCAGATCTGCGGAATTCCTGTTTAGCTGCACGAGTGCTCTCATTAAACCATGGCTCCGGTCTAATTTTTTTAATCACATTTTTTAATGGAGCCACGGAGTCCAAAATAATAAGTCAGGATAATGGAACCAAGTGCTGAGTTCCTCTGTGTTAGATGAGGAATATTCAATTGAATGTGATGTAAGTATATCATGCTCTGCATTAAGCCTTAATCGTTCTTTGCATGAATCCGGGGAAGGGGATTGAGCATTCCTATTATCAAGATCGGCTATTTTATTTTCCAAATCTTTTTGTTTATCCTCTTCTTTCCAGCCACAAAAGATATCGCCTGCCCTCTCAAATACGCCTTGAGGGACTCCCATACCATCGAAACAGAAACATCTGATGTCATGTTAACGTCTAAAAATAACGGAATTTGCTCAGATATGAAGTCCAAAAATGTTTAATCTAATAACAAAAGAGATTGAGCCTCCAGAGTCGTTTGGAAGTCATAACGTCGGGCATCTTAAGTTTAAAGAGGAAGTCAACCCAAAACATATTTCTTTCAATCATTTGTTCTATGCAAGCCCATGAGTTGAAACAAGTCATTCTGATAAATATTGCTTTTGTGGAATAAGAGTTAATCCACCTGTTTTTAGCCATCTGTCATTGCCCTGAGTAGTTGTGATGTCATTTTCAGTCGACAGAAATGACAAAATGGCTGCCCCCTGAGATGGCGAAAAACGGGTGGATTTTGCTGCTTAACTCACATTCCACAAAGGCAATATTAATCAGAATGCCATGTTTCAATTACTGGGCCAACTGGGAACATATTCTTGAAAATAAATATGTTTGGGTTGATTTCCACTTTAAGTAAAATAGGTGCATGGTCCGATACTACTATAGGTTGATATTCACATGATAAAATGTCAGATGTAATTTTATTATCAGTGAAAAAAATGATCAATTCGACTACGTTTGTTGACAGTATGAAAAAAAATATTGATTGTCCTTAGGGTGCAAAAAATGCCAAGTATCCAAAATACCATAAGGCGAAAGAAAAGACCGCACATCAGATTTAGATATTACATATCCAGGCCTGACAGATTACCTATCCATCACAGGGTCCAGACACAAGTTAAAATCCCCTCCCAAAATGAGTAAATTAGAATTTAAACAAGGGAGCAAACTGATGACATGAGAGAAGAATCCAGGGTCATCACAGTTTGCATAAATATTAGCCAATGTGTCAGATTCCGCTTACCCGAGGGACCAATCGGGAAAGGTCCCTATGCCGAATCTCCGTTTTAAGGGTCAGAACTCTCCTTTTCCCTCGCCTGCTCTAACGCGGTCACGCGAGGGGACGGGAGCTCTTTAAGTCGGTGTCGAGATAGATTTGCCTCGGTGTCTAACTGCCCCAGTTATAGAAAGCCAATCCGGTTTTAATTAATTTATGTCTACTTTAAGAGTAACCGACTAGAATAAAAGAGAATAAAACGAACACTTTCATTTCACAGCAGCTCTATCCCTTGAATCAATTGCATTTGTTATTGACCTAGGAAGGTTTAGGTGTTCTTGTTAGAACCTCTCGCATTCGTTAATTAATTAAGCCGGAGTAACTATTAGTTTTCAATATTGACACTATGCCCCGGTGGTGAGGGGGTAACTGTACTTCCACATAAGAAAGTTGAGTGGATAAAAATAAGAATGGGTTCATAAGAGTGACAAAGATAGATAAAATTTAAGAGATTTAATGAAAATAGTAATAATTCAAACAACGATCATCAATCAATAATCATTCCAGCTTTGCATGGAATACAGTCAGTAATCAGATAAATCACACGTTGGAATTATTACAGAAAAGTCCCAATAAGTTTAAGTCATCAAAAAGTTACATTTGATAGAAAGTAAAATTATAATAATCAATAAAATTGTAAGGATGGTAAATAGTAATGATAAAATTGGTTAAATGCGATTAAACACTAAGTCTAATTTAGGTGAACTTCAAGGTGATCAGTCTTAAAAATACACAGTCTAATTATTGACAAGATAATTTTGGGAAAACAAAGAATTAAAGACGCTCGACTGGCTCAATCTATCTGCGCAATAGTGTGTCTCTTTCAGGGAATTACCTTATCATTGCTATAATTTTAAGATGTCCAAAAAAGAAGAAGAAAGAAGATAGTCCTTTCGGCTCAGCAAAAGTTGCGAAGTGGAAAAAGTTTTTCTTCCTTCGTCGAAGATGCCTACACACACTACTGCACCACACGCCTTTTGGTTGATAAAGAGCCATGTTGCTTCGAGACACTGGCTTTAATAACCTCGCCTCACAAGCATTGAGATCATGGAACATTCCAGTAAATGTGGAAGGTCCTGAACAAATGGAAAGTCCCTTGTGGTTGGGACTTTCCAGCCAGTCAGTATCTATTTACTTAATGATTTGCAAAAACCATGGCAACATGTACTTCTACTCCCGAGAAAAGGCGTTGTCCTTCTCGAGCTGCTGCTGGCCATCTGTTTCCTGTTCTTGGCCAAAGATCATTGCAGAGAAAGGGTGTTGTTCCCCTTTTGAGTTGCTGGCCATCTGTTTCCCGTTAAGGCCTCGCAACAAAGAACATTTTGTTATTGTTCAATAGTTCACTAAGTTAGACTTTTGACAAAATACATTTCACTTCTTATGCTTGAGCAATAAAACATAATAAAATAATGTTCACACAAACTTTGTTACAATCTCTCATGTCAACAATATGTATGACATTAGTTATATTTCTTTACATTTGTGATATTTTTGAGAGTGATAATACACATGGGCTAATTATCCTTAATCGCTGTTACAAGCAATATCTATTCTAAGTAAGATAACATTCATGTTGCTAATGATTTACAACATTTGACACACCGCGGTCTTGGTATTATGTCCTGTAAAAATATAAAGCAAACCAAAGTCAATGCAGCAACTTGGACCGTTTAAACATTAATCGGTTTGGCTCTTTCGACAACGCGAACCTGTGAACAAGTTTCGCGTGGCAAAGAGGTGGAAACTCTAGGAGGTTGCATAACAATGCTCGGGGATCCGGGTGGCAATGCCCGTTCCACGGTGTGACTCCGAGGTGGAAGGGTAAAAAAGGCTGAATAGGTGAAGAACCAGGCAACTAAAACCAATTGATCAATTACACCTAGCCAGAGGAGTAGGGATATCATTCTCCATACTACTCCCCATAAAACTAGTTTACCTGTGCGAATAATCCAAACTCTACTACCGAAACTAACAGGGCTTCGTGTAGGCGGTAGACTAAACTCATAATGTACAGGGCCATAGCCATGGCAAGTATTCCTTCCAGTATTACTGCACCATACATTACTTAAAAAATCATTATCAACGTTGTATCCATTATAACCCTGCACAGAAGCAAGAAAGTTTCTGCCATTCTGGTGGGTGTTCTATAGTTAATCACTACTTGGCCATGCATGTATACCACAAACAGTCCTAGACCCAAGGTGTATTTACAAAACACGAACCTTAAGACCAGGACATTTGTCACCGACACAAGCATCACAATCGGCCTCGTAGCCTGATGCAAGTACCACTGGCCAGTACCACTATGACATAGCCACATCATAAAAATAATTCTATTTCACTACTCACGTTTCTCAGCGCGCCTGGTCTTCTATGTGGTCCATTAGAAGCGTCACTACAAGCCATGGTTAAAAAAAAAGGTTACCTTCCCACTTAGGAGTTCTCAGTGTAAAAGTCGGAGCCCGGTGCTCAGCAGAGTCGGGCGTCGTTCTTATAGTCGCGCTGACTCCTCCCAGGTGTTGTCCCTCCAGCCACCTCTGGCTCCTCCCTCCTCCTTCGGAACAGCCTCATGGGAACGCCTTCTCTCGATGACGTCGTCGTCTCTTATCGTCTGGGTGGGGACCATTTCAGGACCCCTTTCTTGAAGATCATGAAGGCGGCAGTAGCAGCAAAGACGAGGGTTAGTCCCAGCAGGAACCATCCTCCAGATCTCACGAAGGCGTCTCGTAGCCAGGTGCCCACACCTGACAGTCCTTCAGCTACTACTTCCACGATGGTTCTAACAGCAACTTTTGCAGTCTGAACAACTGCTAGTCCCATCTTCTCGTACCATTGGCACTCATGAAGGTTGATCCCATGGCCACATGTCATCCAATGTTCGAAGGGAGAATGGCAGGTTCCATTATTGTAAATCTTGTTAGGGCCAACCCAGTCAAATCCAATTCCTTCACACAAACTTTTCCTAAAAGCATGTCCTTCTATGATTTGTACCAAAGGCTCAGGTTATAGGGGAATTTGTCTTCGATCGGGGGTTGTTTTAAGGCCATGGTCTTTCCGCCATCTAATACAATATTGTCTTCCAGTGGTGTCTCCGTGTCCATTATCCAGCACGCTCCTTGACCCATAGAGCACCTTCAATGGGGCAATAGTCATTATCTTTATATTTGTCTGCACATTCATCTTTCCAACTGGCTATATTTCCACAGGGTTGTTTTGCGAGTTCTATTTTGCAATTTGTTTCAGTTTGGCATGTCATTTTCCACGGTCTTGGGTTGGCATATAAATAAGGTCTTTTGGATGGCCAAGTGTCTTGTTCTTTGGAGTACACTGTAGCCATATACTGGTATTGAACCCAGTAATACACTGATTCATTCAAACAAGGTGTTACATACTTCTTCATCTCATGTTGGTTGAATCCCCTCCAGGTTTTACTGAGGTCTCTGGTGTGGACTTCCTTCCACGCTTGAAGAATTCCTCTTACTGTGCCGTTCTTTTTCAGGCTTGTACAATTGTGTATCCATCGAGGTAAAATTGTTCCTTGAATCTCTTCTAAGGGACATTGCGGTGAGGTTCCTACTTGCCAATCTTGTAAATGGAGTGCTTCATAAATCCTTGTCACTACGCACTGGTCTATCTCGTTAAAGTCATTTCTGGCCACGTTTCAAATCATGAGGTGTCGGCATGCGTTGAACCAAAAATCTTCTGTTTGCTGGTTTCAGTTGATATTCGCCTTTTCCACTCTCTGTGTATATCCATCTAGATACGTAAACCTTCAACGTTGCGAACCATATCCAGAGAAGGGACTCATTAAGCCAATGTTCGTAGTCTACTGCTCCTCGGCCCCGACCGATAGTGTGAGAGCTGGTTGCAAGGTTTCGGGGTAGACTCTACTTGGGTCATCACATAGTAGTTGCTTGGGAGGCCATTAGGGGCCCCACACGTCGTTCCTATATTCCAATAACAGTGGTTCATAGTTTTCATCAATTTCGGAAACAAAGTCTTTTTCAGTGGATCCTTCGGGTTTCCACTCCCAGTACCCGTCACTACGGTCAGGTAAAGGCTAACTGCAAGCATTGGAGTACCATCTTGGTGCTCCGTGTGATTGTTGGGTTTCAATCTGTATCCAATTTCTTTTTACAACTCGGGGTTGTGTTGTATGCAAACACAAAACGTCCACTTCAACTTCTTCTATCCAAGCGACAACACTTTGTACTACCATGGCAGGGGCAAAGCATTTCTTCTTGGATGCCAATGGGTAAGTAGTTACCTGTTTCATTCACTTTATTCCTTGTGTATAGTAATTTTTTTGTGTTTTTGCGATTTCTTTCCCTAGGGCACGCCTAATGGCAACTTTATCCAGGTACGTAGGGTTTTCTTTCTTAAGTACTGCCAATTGGTCAATTCTTGTCGAGTTCCAGGTTTCTTTAGCCCTTTGTTTGTTTGCCATCAAACAAGTTTGGTTGAATAGTTTTGTTGATCCGTACCGTACTGTTATCAACTTCATACGGTCGACGGGGCTGCTCGTTCCATTACCAGGGCCAGTACCATTTTGAAGGCGGGTACCCTTTGCAAGGGAGTACGCGCAAAGCATCCATCCTACGGTTACTATTACCAGAATGATGATGCATGTAATCCAGGTCACCCATTTTTCCGGGTCACAAAGCCTTGGTAGTGGAAGTACCTGCGGCTTCCAACCCGCAAGTGGACTGGGTGTAAGTTTCATATAAGTTCATAAATTCAGCTGCAGTCAAAGACAAAAGTTCTTGATAATGTGTCCCGGTAGATTGTGTACTTTGCCTACCGTTCTCTTGGTTGGTCAGGACTATATCTGGGGAGTCATTCGTGTTTGGCTCCTAAGGTGATTCTTCATACCCTGGTGGTCCTTCATATTTGTGTTTCTTCATTCATTATTTATGGAAAAAGTCCATAATATGCACAGTTTTCATAGATCCGTGCTTGGGGACCTCTCTCAATTTCCTGTGGTCCTGGTGGCATCTGTGCAACGTAGTTAGGCTCCCAAGTCTCTGAGTAGACATAGCAACATCTGGAACTCTCGATTTGGCGAAGTCCAATCCTTTCGTTTTCCATGGATCTCCTATCCTCCGCTTGCTCTGCCATCGGTCTATTCTCGTCCAGTCGTTGGTCACAACTGTGCGTGAAACTTGAATCTTCTGATTTTTATTTATCCTTGCTCCACCCCTTTGTCCAGGGGGTGGGTCTTGTTCATCTCAGTAATCTTTTATCCAAAAGCTTGTCCATACCGTGAAGTCCAGTTGTCTGCGTCTTAATGCGCTCGGTCCATCTATTTCTACTCCATTATCTTGTCTTCACATTTTATTTGGAAGGCATAGAACTTAGCACAGGCTATGTGTTGCATTCGTGCCTCCATGTACGCCACTTTACTATCCAAACGCCTTGTAGCGACCTACAGTTCCTTCTGGATAGGCTTGTCTTCAACTTGGGGAAAAAAATGATTCGAAAGAATCCATTTTGCTGTTCTCATGTCATATTCTACTCCAGAAACTTGGGTTTCTATCCTTTTTAATGATATTCGTAGTCTGTCAACTGCGACTCCCAATATTGACATTTCATCTTTGAGATCCCTTACTAATGCTGTCATGCTATCCTTGATGGTCGGTATCTTAGAATCTGTCTCGATCTGGGCGTCGTGCTTGGAATGAGCCATTATCCTTGGTTGGTTGGAAGTGGAGGCTTGCTTTTCTAATCCTCAACTGCCAGTTATCTCCAAGTCACTCGGTTTTATTTGCTTCTTTTGCTCCTCCCTCCTCTTGAGGGCGGAATCTCTAAATCATCACAATGTTGCTCAATATTCTTTATCCAGTACACGTTCGAAAGGGTCATATCCTAAGGGCTGTCCACGGTCTGTTTTTCTGTTTTATTTTATGGGTCCACTCGCAAGAACCCGGGCTGTTCCTTAGCCTTGACAACTACTGTCATTCCAGTTGCAGCAGAGCTGCAGTCTTCATACTCTAATCTTTTGAAAGTCTTTTCCATTATCAACATCTGTTCTTCCAAATAAGAATACTTATACTTTAGTCTTTTTATGTCTTCATCTGCCTGTTTAGGAAGGGTATTGTTCTTCTGTCGCGTCTCATGGATCATTCCCATGATTGCTCAGTTCATCATGCTTTCTTTTACTTCTATTTTGGCGAGTTCTAAGTGCATTATTCTCATTTATCTTTCCAATTCCATCATTCTTGCTTCCATTGTACTCATTTTTATATTAGTTTGAGTAGATTTATGTACCTTGTCAGCCATTTGGTCCTTTGGTTGATCCTGTTTTACTGCCCTTGCTATGAGGTGGGGGGTTCTGGTTCAGGTGCTGGTCGTCTACTCCCAAAACGATTAAGCTCTTTCTTGATGTCCTTGTCGGTTTTCTTTATTCCTAACTTTGGAAACCAGGCGTGATAATTATTCAACTTGCCCTGGAACTCTGCTGTCTTTTCTCTTTCCTGTCGCACTGAATCCTTCTCCTCCCGATCCTCGTCTATTTGTAGCTCTTTGTCACTAGTCTCCTCCTCTCTCTCTTCTATTGGGTGGAGTCCCCTTCTGTTTCGTTATGCTCTAGCATACGAGTCATTATGGGGCGTCTTTCACATGCTGTCAAACATCTTATTGACAAGTCTAATGCTGAGTCTGTTACTAATTCAGCTGCTTTATCATTCGATAACCGCAATTGTTGATTTAGGGCAGGCCATTCTTTTTGATACTTAGGGCACTCACTCAGTGTCCAGTGTATTCTTAGAAAGGGAAGCACATTGCCCTTTCCAGTGCATCCCAAATAGGAGCCATCAAAGCTTGCGCTGAACAAGCTCCATTGTAGTTTGGCGTACTTCAGGGTCGTCAAACAACTTTCTTTTAGCCCTAATCTTAGCTGGTTGCGCCGTGTTGCTGCAACTAGGGACAGGGGATGGAGCCCTCACTTCTGCTCCTTCTTCTTAGCTTTCCATCAAGGGGGGACTTCTTACTTGTTACTCTTCTAACTCCACTCTAGCCACTTCGGCTAGTGCCATGAGTTTCTTGTTTCCCTCTTGATGTTCAAGCAATTTAGTCCTTCTGATGGTTCCCTTAGTCCTGGCCATACTTCCATTCCCAGGGAGTATAATCCTTCATAGGGTACCATAGCCATCATAATTCAAACTTCGACTTAAATTCCTTCATCTGTTCCGATGCCATCTGGTCCTTTTAGAGGATGCAATTTCAGTACAGCCTCTTTAGCTTTGTCCCCCCGTGAGCCGTCACCTTATCGTGGTGGAGGGGTTTGCGCGCCCCAATGATCCTAGGAGCTAAGTTGTCTGGGGCTTTATGCCCCTGGTAGGGTCACCCATGGCAAACAGGTCCTATGTGAGGGACCAGACTAAGCACGGCTCAAAATGACCCCTTATGAAGAAAAAAAAATGAATAGATCACGTTTTCCCAAGCCCGGACGCGGGTCACCGGGGCCCCCTTCTGGAGCCAGGCCTGGAGGTGGGGCTCGATGGCGAGCGCCAGGTGGCCGGGCCTGCACCCATGGGGCCCGGCCAGGCTCAGCCCGAAAAGGACACACGTGGGTCCCCCTTCCCATGGGCTCACCACTGGTGGGAGGGGCCAAAGGGGTCGGGTGCCGTGTGAGCTGGGCGGCGGCAGAAGACAGGGACCTTGGCGGTCCGATCCCCGGCAACAAAAATTAGCTCTTGGGACATGGGATGTCACCTCTCTGGCAGGGAAGGAGCCTGAGCTGGTGTGTGAGGCTGAGAGGTTCCGACTAGATATAGTCGGACTCACCTCCACGCACAGCTTGGGTTCTGGTACCAGTCCTATCGAGAGGGGTTGGACACTCTTCCACTCTGGAGTTGCCCAGGGTGAGAGGCGCCGAGCAGGTGTGGGCATACTTATTGCCCTCCGGCTTGGCGCCTGTACATTGGCGTTTACCCAAGTTGACGAGAGGGAAGCCTCCCTCCGCCTGAGGGTGGGGGGACGGGTCCTGACTGTTGTTTGTGCTTATGCACCAAACAGCAGTGCAGAGTACCCACCCTTTTTGGAGTCCTTGGAGGGTGTGCTGGAGGGCGCTCCACCTGGGGACTCCATCGTTCTGCTGGGGGACTTCAATGCTCACGTGGGCAATGACAGTGAGACCTGGAGAGGTGTGATTGGGAGGAACGGCCCCCCCGATCTGAACCCGAGCGGTGTTCGTTTACTGGACTTCTGTGCCCATCACGGATTGTCCATAACAAACACCATGTTCAAACATAAGGGTGTCCATATGAGCACTTGGGACCAGGATACCCTAGGCCGCAGTTCGATGATCGACTTTGTAGTCGTATCATCAGACTTGCGGCCGAATGTTTTGGACACTCGGGTGAAGAGAGGGGCGGAGCTGTCACTGATCACCATCTGGTGTGAGTTGGCTCCGATGGTGGGGGAAAATGCTGGTCCGACCTGGCAGACCCAAACGTATTGTGAGGGTTTGCTGGGAACGTCTGGCAGAATCCCCTGTCAGGAGTTTCAACTCCCACCTCTGGCAGAACTTTTCCCATGTCCCGGGGGAGGCGGGGGACATCGAGTCCGAGTGGACCATGTTTCGTGCCTCCATTGTTGAGGCGGCTGATCGGAGGCTTCGAGGAAATTCTGGTCCACCATCCGACGTCTCAGGAGAGGGAAGCAGTGCACCATTAACACTGTTTATAGTGGAGATGGGGTGCGGCTGACCTCAACTCGGGACGTTGTGGGTCGTGGGGAGAGTACTTCGAAGACCTCCTCAATTCCACCGACACGCCTTCCACTGAGGAAGCAGAGCCTGGAGACTCTGAGGTGGGCTCTCCTATCTCTGGGGTTGAAGTAACCGAGGTAGTCAAAAAGCTCCTCGGTGGCTGAGGGGTGGATGAGATCCGCCCGGAGTTCATAAAGGCTCTGGATGTTAAGGGGCTGTCATGGTTGACACGTCTCTACAACATCGCGTGGACATCGGGGACAGTGCCTCTGGATTGGCAGACTGGGGTGGTGGTCCCACTTTTTAAGAAGGGGGACCGGAGGGTGTGCTCCAATTACAGAGGGATCACACTCCTCAGCCTCCCCAAAGTCTATTCAGGAGTGCTGGAGAGGAGGGTCCGTCGGAAGGTCGAATCCCGGATTCAGTAGGAGCAATGTGGTTTTCGTCCCGGCCGCGGAACAGTGGACCAGCTCTACACCCTCAGCAGGGTCCTCGAGGGCGTATGGGAGTTCGCCCAACCAGTCTACATGTGTTTTGTGGACTTGGAGAAGGCGTTCGACCGTGTCCCTCGGGGAGTTCTGTGGGGGGTGCTTCGGGAGTACGGGGTACCGAGCCCCCTGATAAGGGCTGTCCGGTCCCTGTACCACCGATATCAGAGTTTGGTCCGCATTGCCGGCAGTAAGTCGGATTCATTTCCAGTGGGGGTTGGACTCCGCCAAGGCTGCCCTTTGTCACCGATTCTGTTCATGAATTTTATGGACAGAATTTGTCGAGGTGTTGAGGGGGTCCGGTTTGGTGGCCTCAGTATTGCATCTCTGCTTTTTGCAGATGATGTGGTACTGTTGGCTTCTTCAAGTCGCGATCTCCAACTCTCGCTGGAGCGGTTTGCAGCCGAGTGTGAAACGGTCGGAATGAAAATCAGCACCTCCAAATCTGAGACCATGGTCCTCAGTCGGAAAAAAGTGGCGTGCCCTCTCCGGGTCGGGGATGGAATTCTGCCCCATGTGGAGGAGTTCAAGTATCTTGGGGTCTTGTTCACGAGTGAGGGTAAGATGGAACGGGAGATCGACTGGCGGATCGGTGCAGCGTCTGCTGTGATGCGGACCCTGTATCGGTCTGTCGTGGTGAAGAAGGAGCTCAGCCGAAAGGCGAAGCTCTCAATTTACCGGTCGATCTACGTTCCTACTCTCACCTATGGTCATGAGGTGTGGGTCATGACCGAAAGAACAAGATCTCGGATGCAAGTAGCCGAAATGGGTTTCCTTCGCAGGGTGTCCGGGCTCTCCCTTAGAGATAGGGTGAGAAGTTCGGTCATCCGGGAGGGACTCCAAGTCGAGCCGCTGCTCCTCCGCGTTGAGAGGAGGTGGTTGGGGCATCTGATCAGGATGCCTCCTGGACGACTCCCTGGTGAGGTTTTCCGGGCATGTCCCACCGGCAGGAGACCCCGAGGACGACCCAGAACACGCTGGAGAGACTATGTCTCCCGGCTTGCCTGGGAACGCCTTGGGATCCTTCCGGAAGAGCTGGAAGATGTTGCTGGGGAGAGGGAAGTCTGGGCTTCCCTGCTGAAGCTGCTGTCTCCGCGACCCGACTTTGGATAAGCGGGAGATGATGGATGGATGGATAGCTTTGTATTCCAACTTTTTTAAGATAAGATAAGAATGCCTTTATTGATCCCACAGTGGGGAAATTTTCATTGTTACAGCAGCAAAGATATAGGTCACACAGGAACGGCGACATAATGTAACCATGAATGTATAACATTGACGGCAAACATTCAGGATCAAACCAATGTAAATATATGCAGTAACATGTGTATATACACATGTATATACACACTAACATACATCTACATAAAACGTATGAGGAACACTCGTTTTAGCCTGTACGTAGTACAGCGGAAAAATACTCAAAGTAAGTAAGTAAGTGACAGTGCTGCAGTGCTGTCGTGAAATGTAAGGAACAGCATTGGATGAAAATAAAACTAGACTAACAGTAGTGGGGAATGTTGAGTATTGCACGGTATTACAGTATTGGGGAATATTTGGTATTGCATGATATGAACTCAGGTGCAGGACTGCACAATTGCATTATTGTCCGCCAGTTTGTAGAGACTACACAATATTCTTGTTAAAGAGTCTGACAGCAGCAGGCAAGAAGGAACGGCGGAATCTGTCCTTTGCATAGCGAGGGTGTAACAGTCTGTCACTGAAGGTGCTGTGGAGTGCTGTTAGGATGCCCTGGAGGGGGTGGTCCGGGTTGCCCAGCATTGATGACAGCTTGGCCAAATCCTCCTGTCCCCCACCGAGTCCACAGAGTCCAGGGAGCAGCCCAGGACAGTGCCGGCCCTCCTGACCAGTTTGTCCAGCCGCTTCTTGTCCCGGGCCGAGACGCCGCCTGCCCAGGTGACCACTCTCTGGAAAATGACCAATGCAACCACCGAGTCATAAAAGTTCCTGAGGAGTGTCCCCTGAACCCCAAAAGACTTCAGTCTCCTGAGTAGGAAGAGTCTGCTCTGACTCTTCCTATAGAGGGCGTCTGTGTTGTCGCTCCAGTCCAGTTTATTGTTACCTGTAAGTTGAGACTCTCTCAACATCTGTTCCCCGGATATTCACTGGTGCAGGTAAGAGTGCTGGCGCCTACCGAAATCCACCACCATTTCTTTGGATTTCCCCGCATTGATCAGGAGGTGGTTCTGCTGGCAGCAGTGCACAAAACCTTGAGTAAGTTCTCTGTACTCCCGATCATCTCCGCCTGTGATGAGGCCGACAGTCGCAGAGTCGTCAGAGAACTTTTGCAGGTGACAGGTAGGGGTGTTGTAGTTGAAGTCCGAGGTGTAGAGGGTGAACAGGAAGGGAGCCAAGACAGTTCCCTGTGGGGCCCCCGTGCTACAGAGGAGCACGTCAGACACACAGTCCTGTGTCCTCACATACTGTGGCCGGTTTGTGAGGTAGTCCTGGATCCATGTGGTGAGGTGGTGGGCCACCCCCGCCCACTCCAGCTTGTCTTCCAGTAGGGTGGGCTGGATGGTGTTGAAAGCACTGGAGAAATCAAAGAACATGATCCTCACAGTGCTCCCCGCCTTGTCCAGGTGGGAGAGTGAAGTGTGGAGGAGGTAGATGATGGCATCATCCACACTGATGCCAGGCTGATATGCGAACTGGAGTGGGTCCATTGAGGAGCTCACCAGGGGGCGCAGGTGGACAAGGACCAGTCTCTCCAGAGTCTTTATCAGGTGAGTCGTCAGCGCCACTGGTCTGAAGCTGTTGAGCTCCTTCGGGTGGGGGGTCTTTGGCACCGGGACCAGGCAGGATGTTTTCCATAGCTGGGGGACCCTGCCCAGCTTCAGGCTCAGTTTGAACATGTGCTGGACAATTCCACACAGCTGGTCTGCGCAGGATTTGAGGAGCTGGGGGCTGATGCTATCTGGAACCGCTGCCTTCCTCGGCGTCATCTTCTTCAGCTGGTTCTTCACCTGAGATGTTGTAAAGGTGGAGGCTGCAGCAGGAGAGACTGAGTGGGGGCAGGCATCTGATTGAACCTATTGAAAAAGAGGTTCAGCTCATTTGCCCACTGCAGGTCCCCCCCAGTCCGGGTCTTTGGTTGTCCGTGGCCTGAGTTGGTCTTCAGGCCCCTCCAGACTCCCCTGGCATTATTCTGCAGAAGCTGCTCCTCCATCCTCTTCCTGTAGGACTTTTTCCCTTCTCTGATCCTCCTCCTCAGCTGGCGCTGCACATTCCTCCGCTCCTCTGTTGCCTGACGCAAAAGCCCTCCTCTTCTCCTCCAGGAGGGCTTTTATGTCTGGTGTGATCCAGGGTTTGTTGTTGGAGAAACACCTTACTCTCCTGGTGGGTATGGTGTTGTCCATGCAGAAATATATATAATCTGTAACAGTGTCCGTTCTACTACCAATGTCTTCCCCGTGTGCATCGCTGAATACTTCCCACACAGTTGTGCTGAAGCAGTCCTTTAAGGCCTCCTCGGCCTCTCCAGACCATCTCTGAACCGTGCGGGTCACAGCTGGCTGCCTGCGGACCAGAGGTTTGTACACAGACTGGAGAGACACCAGGTTGTGATCAGCTTTGCCCAGCGGTGGGAGGGGCAGTGATGTGTATGCCTCCTTGGTGTTGGCATAGAAAAGGTCCAGTGTTTTATTGTCTCTGGTGTGGCAGGTGACATACTGTGTGAATGAAGGCAGAGAGGAGGAAGGGGAAGCATGATTGAAGTCACCAGAGATGAGTATCAGGGCATTTGGGTGCTGTGTTTGTATCCTGCTCACTGCTGCAGTCAAGACATCACAGGCTGTGTCGCCGCTGGCAGCTGGTGGGACGTAGACGGTCACCGCGATCACATGACTAAACTCTCGCGGGATGTAGAATGGCCTCATGCCAACAGCTAGCAGCTCAATATCCCTGCTGCAAAGCTGCTCCTTAATCGTGATGTGTCCAGGATTACACCATCTATCGTTCACAAACACAGCCAGCCCTCTTCCTTTCCTCTTTCCACTCTCCAGCGTCCTGTCCGCGCGTATGATTTGGAAGCCGTCCAATTCTACGACCACGTTCGGCGTTAGCGCTGTTAGGCACGACACCGTGAATAGCATCAGGCTAGCCTCCCGGAAGTCCCTCTCATGCCGGGTAAGCGCTGCTAGCTCGACCATCTTGTTGGGGTGCGATCTAACATTCCCCATGATAACAGACGGGAGGACGGGATGGTATCGTCTCCTCCTTTCCCGGCGTTTCACCCCCGCACGAGATCCCCGTCTCTTCCTCCTCAGCTCACGGGGGATATCGGGTCTCGCCCCGGGAGCCGGCGCAGGGTTAGCACGGAGTGCTAACAGCTGATTCCGGCTGTAAACAATGGGGGCGCGGCTCCGAGCCAAGTCGCCGGACACGATCGCGCAAAAAATAGCCACCAGCAGCAGCAAGAATACCGCAGTTTGGGTGTCCAATGCTACGCAAGTTACGACTATCAACTATATGAAAAGGGTATGAGGGAGAGTAATAGTAAGGAACAAAAACACACGAAAAGGCTCACCGGTGAGCCGGAGCTACTGTAGCGGGCTGCCACTCGCGCGGCGCCGGAACCGGAAATTTTGTGGAATCATCTTACGCTGTGTGATAACTATAAATGTTTTTACCTCGCGGAGAGACTTCCTGCGGAGCCTCTGTTAGTGTAATCAAAGGGATGTCTTCTCGGGCCAGTATGTTGTTCAATATAGAAGCCCAGGGTCTGCCTGATCTCGGTACTTCAGAGGAATAGGCATGGTCATGATCTGGACCCCAGCTTACTGCCTTCCTATCCTCCACGTGTAGCAGGGTCGTCACATATGTTGAATCTTGGATGATACTGCCGGGGTGGGAGTTTTTTCTCCAGGATGGCCAGTGTTTAAACAGCAGCTCTAGGAGCCCTTCACTGACCTCTCCAAAGCATCTTCCTGGGAGATAGGATAAAATGGGTTCTGCTCCTCCCATTCAAGTCCTTGTCCAACTTTGTACTCCATTCTTTTCCGTTAGCATTTTTCCCTAGCCAATTTTTGACTAGGCCAATGGTCCTCTCAGCAACGCCGTTGGCTTGAGGGGTGTATGGTGATGAATACACTCTTGTTCGCCATTTTTGACACCATCTGTCCACCACAGCATTCTTAAAAAGAGTTCCATTGTCTGTTCTCAGTTCTTTTGGAATTCCGATCAACAAGCAGCCTTCCTGTAATGTTTTAAGCACACTATTGGCATTGGCTCTTCTCACAGCTGTCAGTCCAAAATGTCCTGAAATTGAATCTACAAGCACAATAAGGTACTTCTCACCTTTAGCGCCGTTCACTCCCATGGGGCCAGCTACGTCCATACAAACTGATCCCCACGGAACAGTGCTCTTTGATAGTCAATCCGTCTGCTCGCTGTCCTCGGCGTCCTGCGTTGTACCTGTCGCACTGCTCACAGTTCCGTACAACAGCACAGATTTGCTTCTCAGGGATCCAAAGTTCCAGTCTTTCCAGCTCCCTTTTTGTCGGCAAGGCCTTGCGCTTCATGTACGGCCATGGCTACCTAAATTACAAGCTCATTTGGGACCACTTTTCTTCCTCCTGGGGTATTGTCCCAAACGTCTGATCCTACAACTACGATTCTTCTTTCTTGGACGTATCTATCAACTTCATCATTACCTCTCCAGTGGGCCCCCTCCTTTATGTGGGCTCTCTGGTGGACAACATCAATCTTCAAATTTAGCCTTAACTCGGCTATCTTTTTCCACAGCTCACTGTGGGCAACTGGTTTGCCTTTTCGCTCCCTCGTAACCATTTTCTTCCCAAATGGCTAAGTCTTCTTTTAGAGCTTGTGCACAATAATGACTGTCTGTTATAATCCTCACACGTCTCACGTGTCGTACTATAACTTCCAACAGTCCTTCCAACACCACCGTGGCCTCTCCCGCTTGGGTACTGCCAGGAGTTAAGCCCATGCGACGACATCATTCTTCTCCATTTTGCTTTACTTGGTGAGTACTGCTAACTCACTCTCTTCTTGGGGAAACTTTCTCCACACTGCTCAGGGTGTAAGTCCACAAGGTCACCAAACCGGTTCCCTCGTTACTAACAGCTATCACCGCGTTATCTTCGTCACAGCACACTTCAGCGACCAATTTTGTAGTCAAACTTCTTGGTTCTAGTCTTACTGCATTTCTTACTGCCTTTTTTAATTCTTCTAAATTTTGTTGATCTTCCTCTGACCAAATCCAATTTTTAGATTTATTTCCTTCTGGGTTCTTGCGAAGATGGGCATAGAGGGGTTTCACATCTCTCTGGTAGTGGGGAACATGATCTCGAACATAATTACATAGCCCGAGTATCCTCTGCAGGCCATTCTTGGAAGTCGGGGGCAGGATTTGTTCAATCTTCTACCAATATCCTTCCGACAATCCCAGGTCTTCTGACACTTGGAAGCCCAAGTAGTCTACTTGGAACCTGGCAAACTGGCACTTCTTAAGATTAAGCTTCAGCCCTGCTCTAGAAACTCGTTCAATCACGCCTTGTAAAGTGTCTAAATGTTCCTCCTGTGTCACTGGCAATAAACACATCGTCGATGTAAACTGTGACTGGTAATCCATCTAAAATCTGCAGGACGGCTGATTGAAATACGTTCGGGAGTTCTTGTATCCCTGCGGCAATCTCTGCCACACGTATGCCTTCCCTTTATGTGTAAACGCAGTCTTTCATTGCGAGGCTTTGGCAAGCCTCAGGGAGAAAAATCCATTGGCTAGGTCCATACATGATTTGTATTTTCTCACTCTTAATGTTTTCAAGGACACTTGGGGGTTTATGAGACTCGCTCGATTAGCCACCGTTCAGCGGTTAAGAGTTTTAAAGTTGATTACTGGTCTCCAGCCTCCTACTACCGCTTCAGGCTTTTTCACATCTTGAATGGGACTATTTGTGATAGGATTCGGCTCTTCACGAATTATATCAAGCCCCAAAAGTTCTTTTACTATCATTTCCATTTCGGTCACTGCTCCTGGGTTAAGTGGGTACTGTCTCACCGGTGGGTGTACTCCTCCACTGATCGTATGCATATAGTCAGGTCCAAGGTCCCCACAATCATTCTTAAAATGAGCCACTAAGGCACAGTCCAATATTTTGGCCAACTTTTCCTTTCCTTCTGGGGACAAGTCACTCTCTTGAACCTGCTGCGCTTTCACAGCCGGTACATCCACAGGCTTGTACAACTCCCGCTCTGGTGATAATTTGGTTGGGCCTATTTTGACTATTTTTGACTTTAGTTGCTCCCATCTTTTCTTTGCTGATGGGCGTTTGCATTTTGGTTTGTTCAAATCCTCTGAATCTCGTAATTTTATTAAGTTGTAAGGTCCTATGACCCATACAATTCCATTCCATATTCCAACGGGCATTTTTGTTCTTGTCTGCTTGTCCTTCCCTCTGCAATGACCTCCCATTGGTTGTTAGGCAAGCGCCCCCTCTGTCCATTTTCCAAACCCGGTTGAAGTCACATTTCTTTTCTCTGGCTTTTGATCAGACCTGAAATTTTCGGCTCTTTTCCGGTGTCAATTGTATATAGTGTTTTATATCAATTTATTGGCTTCATTATTTATATTTTATTTATATTTATATATTACTTATGTCTATATTTATTAATACATGTTTCACAGCCTTTTATTATATTGTTCTATTTATTGTACGGTTTGTAAAGTGCTTTGTTACAGCTCTAGCTGTTATGAAATGCGCCATATAAATAAAATTGTATTGTATTGTATTGTATCTTCACGAAGATGGCTTCGCTTCCCATTTCCATTGTAGTCAGTCTCAAGGTTTTGATGTATCTTGTTGGAGTCACTACTTGCTTCAGTTTATGCCACACGTTTAATAGCGTGACTCCTTGCGTCATATGTTCTTTAGCCCTAGCTATGTGTGCATCTTGGTCTTCTTCATCATCTACCCATGTTTCATAGACCTCATGAGCCGTTTCGTTGGGGTTGGTGATGATATATTGTAGCCATCATTTATTGGCAGTTTCTTTAATCATGGGCCATATCTCGCATAAATATGCCTTGATAGTTTATTTCTGGCGTTTAGGATGAACCAGTTCCTTTAAAGCCTTGAATTCTTGCATGTTTCTTTCTGGGTCGCCTGGCATTGACACAGTGCCATGTCCCAATACAGCTGTCCCCAGCTGAGTTGGATACTGTGAGGGCTGCCATCTTGATCCAGGTCATCATCAGCCTTCAACTCAGTCTGCGCTTTCAGGTATACCGTTTGTTTAAGTTTTCTGAGCAAAAAGTCGTACAATACTGTCACGAAACCTTCTCTGAAGTTCTTCATCAAGTCAGTGTATCCCACCAAGGTATGGTAGGTAGGGGTCTGTAAAGTATTCAACGCTTCTCCATAGGTCACCTTCACATTAAAGACTGTGTCATCATCCAGCTTCTCCAGCCAGGTATGGGTAATCCTTCTGTCCGGCTTCTGGTATGTAAGCCTTCCTTCCGTCTCTCGTCTCCACGTACCCCAGCTGTAGATCTCTGGCCAGTCTGTGCGAAGCTTGATGGATGTTGAGCACTGGTTGTTGTTTCTTGGTTCCTTTACGCTTTGAGCCTCTTACTACTTTAGGGGGGTCGATCATCCGGATCAGTAGGGACTGCGTCCGATAATATCGAGACCAGGTCGTCTTCTCCGGGGCCTTGCCCAGGGTTAGGTCCAGGTGCTGTAGGGGATATCATGAACTCCCAGTTTCCCACATCTGGGTCGCTGTTCTCCCCGCTCTCACCCTCGGATCTCGGCAAGGTCACCACGGGTCCTAACGGGTCTCCCTGAATCCGTGGTGATGATCTATTTCTGTCTGGTCTGTTCACGGGTGTCACCAGGGACAAGTCCCGGTAAGAGTCACCTTCCGCGTTTAGGAGTGGATGTAGTGGGACTGAATGTCAAAACAGGCGTTCTCGGGCTCCCGATCTTTTCCTGTTCCCCTCGTCGGGGAGAGGTCCTTCTCAGGGTCCCTCCGCTTGGTCCTGCCGGTTCATTTTCTCCCACTTGCGTTCCGGTTGCAGGTGACTTAGGGCTCTGCAACATGTCACTCGCTTCTGCTCGAAGTGTCGGCACTAAAAAGGGCTCACTGGGCAAGGTTGGTTGAGGTGCATCTCTCGGCTTAGTTTTGGGTTGCTGTGGGATTTGCAGGTGGGTCTGGGATATCTGCAGCATCTGAGTCAACAGGCCCTCCATAGCTGTATTTATCCTTTCCCCACTTTGTTCTATTGATATTACTACTACAAATTCGGCCTCATGTACTGATATTACTGGTGTCGATATTTTCAGTCTGAAGGCTCCAACAGCCAACGTTTCAGCCACTTTCCAAAATATTTTTCCAGATTTTATTCCGTTTACATTTATCACTATCCTCAACGCTCCTTTTTCTATAGCTCTGTCTATGCCGCTTTCTAAAGCT
Organism: Filicampus tigris; assembly: GCF_054856515.1. Lineage (NCBI taxonomy): Eukaryota > Metazoa > Chordata > Actinopteri > Syngnathiformes > Syngnathidae > Filicampus > Filicampus tigris. The sequence continues at coordinate 27,306,804 of NC_141224.1, read as the reverse complement.
TTTGTCATTTGTCCCGAGTACTGGGTATGTTCGTTGGTTGCCGTCTATTTCTCCATGTGAACATGGAATATCATGTCATAGGTCGACTTTCCGCCGCTGGTAGTCACGACTTGGGCTCCTTGATTGCAACCTGAGTCTGCAATTTATATTGCTTCTTGTAGCTCTCTTACATATTCTTCTCCAGCATACAACATCAAGTTTGCTCGGGACCTCTTGCTATGTGGTCTATACTTTTCGTCTGTGAGCACTACTGGGGCATCCCCTACGATTTTCCAAGGGTCCCCTAAGCAGTGGCATATTACTATCCCATTTCTGACATTACATTTCTTGGTTGTTTCCTTTGGTAAAGGCAGTAGAGGCCCTGTTCTGATCAGGGGACTCATTTGTTGTAGCATAATCTGCGCTTTTGTTTGCTTGTCGCGGCTTTCCACCGATGTTAATTCCATATTGTCATCATCTTCATCTTCACTGACTGTGATGATGGTTTGTTCTCTTTTGCTTTCCACAAGGGCATTCACTCTTTCTATTTGTTTTTGGATTCCATAATATTGCGGTGCCGCCTGTCTTTTGGTCTGTCAATTCGCATTCTATTTCTGTTATGCTTGCTATTATCTTCACCATTGGATCACACGTGGTCTGTGCTGATGAGTTCCACCACGTTGTACGCTTTTAACATCTGCATCCACCATCCCATCCATTGTTCCATTTCTCTTCTGCACTGACCCGTTTTAGGATGATTCACTATTATTGTCATCAAGCCTGTTTCTTCAGGCCTTTCCATACAAAAAGAGGCCATTCCTTTCGATGGCTTCTTTCACCCTGTTTGGGAGCTCATCTGGAGGGATGGATGGGTTCCAGGTCTCCAATATCCTCTTCTTTCCGGGTGGCCATTGGCTTAGGCCTTCTCCATATATTACAAGTCTTATTGGCAAATTGTATTGTCCTAGAGGTTGGTTTGCAAATCCTCCCATCCTCTGTCCTTCCCCTGAAGGACCCGGGAGGTCATCTGCATCTTCTATACTAGTAGACATTTTTCTTTAGCTATTAGAATCTGTAACTTGTGTGTTCTGTAGCCCGCTTTGCTGTACTATAGCGTATTCGTAATACCGCTTAGCTGTTCTCTGGCGTGTTCGTAAGCCTGCCTTGCTTTGCTGTAGTTGTAGGAGTGGAGCTGCTTATTTCCGAAGCCTTCCTTTGTGCTCTTGGTTAGGGACGTACTGCAGCTCCTGGTTACTCAGCGTCGCTTTATGTTGCGTTGCTTCTCACACACAGGACAATCACCTTGAGCGTGTAATTCTGTCCTCGGTGGTTGATCTCCTCTTCTAAATGGTGGGATGCTCTCTTTGGTAGGGGGCAAGGGGACTTCTTGATACAGAAGTTGTTGCTCCAACGGTTGTAGCTCGTGTAATTTTTACTCTGATTTTGTCCTTGCAGCAGGTCAAATAGACCAAGATTAATCCCACAATAGTCAGGAGTAATTCAAGGTAGGTTAAAATTCCGATGTTGGACTAAAAATTGAAATTAATCCAACATTCCGGAAAGCTCATCAAGGCTTTTTCCTCAAGCTTGTAAAATCAAATGAGTCCAATGAAAAACAGGAGTAATCCAAAATGGGTTATAATCCAGTTCTTGAAAGAAAAATCACAATTAGTCCAACACTTGAGGTAAAAGAAAAACAGTCCAAAAAGGGTGTTTCTCCCTTGTAGTTGTTGCTCACAAAAGTCCTCCAAATTTGTTCAAAAAGGTCAAAAGGAATTGTAGGGGACTAGTAGTTGGAGAGGAAAAAGGAAAAAGGGGAACGCCTATGTCGGCGATTAGGGAAAAGGGACGGTAAATGTCTTAAGAGAACACCGCAATACGACAAAAGGGAATAGGGGAAATGAGCCAAAGTTGAAAATCTAATACAAGCCACAAAAACTATAGGCAAACGCGCCCAAAATGGAAAACCGAAATAAGTCAAAGTGTAGTTTATCATTAAGACGGTTTAAATAATTTGCTTCCAAATTGTCTTAAACAATTCGATAGCGGCTTCCACTGCAAGGTTCTTGCTCAACTGTTCCTCTGTCAGTTGTCCTGTTGTTTTAATGTCCCACGCAAAGACTCTACTTCTTGCCACCCAAGGGATGACACAATCCCTAAACAGCCCCCTTTCGCACAGCACGCTGCGCAGCTCGCTCTGCAAGGAACACTATCATTACCTTCACCGCCGACCAGAGCAGCAGGTCGTGGCTCAGGCCCATTCACTCTAGAATGGTCTTTTCACACTCACACTAGAGCGTGAAACAACTTCGGGTGACTGGTCACCGTTTCTCTGACACAAAACAGTTCTATCTTTTTGCGACGAGTCCGCTCTAGACTTTTAACAAAAAGTTATTTTCCAGGAAACACTATTCCTCAAAGAGGTTATTTTTGCGCCAGCTCAGGGTCGTCTGACATGACTATTTATCAGCGAGTACCGCTTTACAAGTCTTCGTGCCCAAAACTAGGTAAACCGCCTACCCGGGTTCTTTTAGGGCTCTGATCGATTCCCGATTTTAGGTATTTAATCGATAAGGCGCCACATGTCAGATTCCGCTTACCCGAGGGACCAATCGGGAAAGGTCCCTATGCTGACTCTCCGTTTAAAGGGTCAGAACTCTCCTTTTCCCTCGCCCGCGCTAACGCGGTCACGCGAGGGGACGGGAGCCCTTTAAGTCGGTGTCGAGATAGATTCGCCTAGGTGTCTAACTGCCCCAGTTATGGATAGCCAATCCGTTTTTATTCAATTATGTCTACTTTAAGAGTAACCGACTAGAATAAAAGAGAATAAAACAAACACTTTCTTTTCACAGCAGCTCTATCCCTTGAATCAATTGCATTTGTTATTGACCTAGGAAGGTTTAGGTGTTCTTGTCAGAACCCCTCGGATTCGTTAATTATTTAATTAAGCCGGAGTAACTATTAGTTTTCAATATTGACACTATACCCCGGTGGCGAGGTGGTTACTGTACTTCCACATAAGAAGGTTGAGTGGATAAAAATAATAATGGGTTCATAAGAATGACAAAGATAGCTAAAATTTAAGAGATTTAATGAAAATAGTGATAATTCAAACAATGATCATCAATAATCATTCCAGCTTTGCATGGAATACAATCAGTAATCAGATAAATCACACGTTGGAATTATTACAGAAAAGTCCCAACAAGATTAAGTCATCAAAAAGTTACAATCTTTGATAGAAAGTAAAATAATAATAATCAATAAAATCGTAAGGATAGTAAATAGTAATGATAAAATTGGTTAAATGCGATTAAATACTAAGTGATCAGTCTTAAATATGCGCGAAGTCTAATTATTGACAAGATAATTTGGGGAAAACAAATAATTAAAGACGCTCGACTGGCTCAATCTAACTGCACAATAGTGCGTCTCTTCCAGAGAATTATCTTATCATTGCTAAAATTTAAAGATGTCCAAGAAAGAAGATAGGCCTGGCCTGCTCTGGCGATCCCTGGTGCCCAAATTTGGAATTGCAGTTCCAAGCCAATTGTAATTCCTTTCCTTCCTAGGGCTTATCCCATAACGTCTTATTTGTACCATCATTTCACCTGACGTGGTGTGCGTCATCCGACAAATGTAACATTGACATTACAAAGTTTCTTAGTTACAATAATATATCGGCCATATGGCTCAGCCATAATTATTGAGGGAGTAAAGGTAACATGTATTTATTGATACAGCAACGCCTCTGGCTTTACCTTGAAAAGTTGAATGAACGAGTTGCCCCACCCATCCACACTTCAACCGGGTATTGTCTGAATCTTTAAGATGTTTTTTGAATGAATGCTATTCCAGCACCTACATTTTTCAAGTGTGTAAGGGCCTTTTGGCTCGTAACAGGGTGAGTCATGCTTTAATTGAACTAGCCATACTCAACTAGAAAACATTTATATATAAGCCTTGTGCGATCTTAACGTTGTTTACTCCCCTTGTCCTATGGGTCAGAAAAGACCCAAATAAAGAAACTTAATTGAAATTTAAATCCCAAATCTATTTTGCATGATGAAACAACCTGTTATTTATCAATTCAACACAATTTGATATATTTTTTATCATTTGTGACACAAACAATCATCAATGACCATTATAACACTTTTCTTTTACACAGAAAATATATATAATTGCAATTATATAAAATGCGAAGTAATTACTTCTGAAGTAATTGTATTGAAAGGGGAAAAAGTAATCAATCTGGAATTATTAATTATTTCTGAAGTAATTATATTGAAAGGGGAAAAAGTCAACAATCTGGAACTTTTTGTCAGCAGTTTTTTCTTTCAATTTTTTTTATGAAGTGAATCATAAAAATACTTCTCTCAACAACAAAACAACAAAATGTTGCTTTCCTTTCTGAACAATTCTCAACATCAACTCTATTTAGCACATGTAGGACAGCATGTGTGAATGTGAGAATGGGCTTTGCATAAGAATAAGAAGGCCTTTATTGATCCCACAGTGGGGACATTTTCAGTGTTACAGCAGCAAAGATATAGGTCACACATTGACGGCGGCATAATGTAGCCATTAATGTATAACATTAACGGCAAACATTCAGGATCAAACCTATGTAAATATACGCAGTAACTATTTGTATATACACAATTATATACACACCAACATACATCTACATAAAAAGTATGAGGAACACTCATTTTAGCCTGTACATAGTACAGAGGAAAAATACTCTGGGTAAGTGACAGTGATGCAGTGCTACAGTGAAATGTAAGGAACAGCATTGGATAAAATGTACACAAACAGTAGTGGGGAATGTTGAGTACTGCACGATATAAGCTCAGGTGCAGGACTGCACAATTGCACTAATGTCCGCCAGTTTGTTTGAGACTACACAATGTTCTTGTTAAAGAGTCTGACAACCGCAGGTGGTGGAATCTCTCCTTTGCACAGCGAGGGTGTAACAGTCTGTCACTGAAGGAGCTGTGGGGTGCTGTTAGGGTGCCCTGGAGTGGGTGGGCCGGGTTGTCCAGCATTGATGACAGCTTGGCCATCATCCTCCTGTCCCCCACTGAGTCCACAGAGTCCAGGGAGCAGACCAGGACTGACCAGTTTGTCCAGCCGCTTCTTGTCCCGGGCCGAGACGCCGCCTGCCCAGGTGACCACTCCCTGGAAAATGACCGATGCAACCACCGAGTCATAAAAGTTCCTGAGGAATGTCCCTTGAACCCCAAAAGACCTCAGTCTCCTGAGTAGGAAAAGTCTGCTCTGACTCTTCCAATAGTGTGTCTGTGTTTTCGCTCCAGTCCAGTTTATTGTTCAGATGAACACCCAGGTACTTGTAAGTTGAGACTCCCTCAACATCTGTTCCCCGGATATTCACTGGTGCAGGTGCAGAGTGATGGCGCCTACCGAAATACACCACCATTTCTTTGGATTTCAGGAGGCGGTTCTGCTGGCACTAGTCCACAAAACCCCGAGTAAGTTCTCTGTACTCCCGATCATTTTCGTCTGTGATGACATTTGTGAGGTAGTCCTGGATCCATGTGGTGAGGTGGTGGGCCACTCCCGCCCGCTCCAGTTTGTCTCCCAATAGGGTGGGCTGGATGGTGTTGAAAGCACTGGAGAAATCAAAGAACATGATTCTCACAGTGCTCCCCGCCTTCTCCAGGTGGGAGATGGAAGTGTGGAGGAGGTAGATGATGGCATCATCCACACTGATCCCAGGCTGGTATGCGAACTGGAGTGGGTCCATTGAGGAGCTCACCAGGGGGCGCAGGTGGACGAGGACCAGTCTCTCCAGGGTCTTCATCAGGTGCGACGTCAGCGCCACTGCTCTGAAGCTGTTGAGCTCCTTCAGGTGGGGGGTCTTTGGCACTGGGACCAGGCAGGATGTTTTAAAAAGCTGGGGTACTCTGCCCAGCTTCAGGCTCATGTTGAACATGTGCTGGACAATTCCACACAGCTGGTCTGCGCAGGATTTGAGGAGCTGGAGGCTGATGCCATCTGGACCCGCTGCCTTCCTCGCCTTCATCTTCTTCAGATGGTTCTTAAGTTGAGATGTTGTGAAGGCCAAGGCTGGGCAGGAGGGAGTGGTGGCTGTCTGGTGTAGCTGGGAGCTGGAGACTGTGGAGAAAAGAGGGGAGGTGGTGACACACCCAGCAGGAGGAATATGTGGAGGCTGCAGCAGGAGAGACTGAGTGGGGGCAGGCATCTGATCGAACCTATTGAAGAAGAGGTTCAGCTCATTTGCCCACTGCAGGTCCCCCCCCAGTCCGGATCTTGGGTTGTCCGTGACCTGAGATGGTCTTCAGGCCCCTCCAGACTCTCCTGGCATTATTCTTCAGCAGCGGCTCCTCCATCCTCTTCCGGTAGGACCTTTTCCCCTCTCTGATCCTCCTCCTCAGTTGGTGCTGCACAATCCTCCGCTCCTCTTTGTTGCCTGACGCAAAAGCCCTCTTCTTCTCCTTCAGGAGAGCTTCTATGTCTGGTGTGATCCAGGGTTTGTTGTTGGAGAAACACCTTACTGTCCTAGTGGGTATGGTGTTCTCAATGCAGACATTTATATAGTCTGTAACAGTGTCCGTTAGACTACTAATGTCTTCCCTGTGAGCATCGCTGAATACTTCCCACAGAGTTGTGCTGAAGCAGTCCGTTAAGGCCTCCTCGGCCTCTCCATGCCATCTCTGAACCGTGCGGGTCACAGCTGGCTGCCTGCGGACCAGAGGTTTGTACACAGGCTGGAGAGCCACC